>NW_023596960.1:0-24960 GCF_011947565.3 Pollicipes pollicipes | reverse complement strand
TCAGGGAGGGGTCAATTTGATCCCCTAGCGCGTGTTAAGATGATGCAGCATTTGAAATTATCGGATTTTGCTAAATCACAAATGTTAGGTGCGATACACAAATTTATAATTTCACGGCTCCTTGCATCATTCGATTCAATATACAACCTCTACGAATACATGAAATGGACATGAGGCGAGTAAAACATTTACACCAACCTTTCTCTTATCGTAATTATAGACTATTTACAAGATCTTGCCTTGGCCATACGCTGTGGAGTGATATTATGATTTTAAATTTTCCAAGAATGACGGATCAAAAAACCATCTTTAACGAACATCATCCGCAAGTATTTCGTGAATGCATATCAACGTAACCAACATATTTTAAGTTATTGCAATGTTTGCCCTGCACGTATGTAACTCACTCCATATTGAACCTCCTTCACCCCCACAATCACGTTCTGATATAGTTGTATTCATGCACTTGTACCAAAATTCATGGCGCTGGCTTCGGGAGTTTTCCCAGCAGCAAGCTCCCGCTTAGCTGGGTGGACTCCCTGGACATCCAGCTCAAAACCCAGCACGTAAATGACCAGTTAATTGCCCCTCCGACTTGTGTGACTGGGCAACCCTTACTAACACGGTGAATGAGTGATTGTAGTTTATTGGGTGCTTCTAGTGGGCCGTCATTAGCTGACTTTGGCTATGACTACTTTAAGCCTACTCATTTTTTTCCTCTTCCCAGCTGGAAGTGCCTGCCGCGACTAGATTTTACGTTTTCTGGTGTTATCGACGGCTTATTGCGTCGCTGGGATAGGGGGAGGGGCACTCCTGGTTACCTGCTCTTGGTTAACGGTATAATATATACATATGCGCATATATAGGTTTTCAATATTTTTCAACTTTCAAACTGTTAAGATTTTAATGAACAAATGGGACAGCATAAATGAACTGAGGGTTTAAGGGCACCGGTATGCTTGCGGTCGCTTGAGTGTTCAACATCGCCATTGAGTCTTGACGTAAAAACCAAAAGTGAGTACGTAAATCAAGGATTCGTTTGACGTCACGTGTAGGCTCAAGATGAGGGGAATCGGCCACCCAGCAATGACTTAGGTCTAGTAAGGGACAAGAGGAGAGAACAAAGCGGGGGCCGAACAGCAAGGCCATAAAACGCGCTGATGTTCTCGATATTGCGTTAATACACCTGAACGCACGCTGATACACCCGAACTCGGGTTGATGCACCTGAATTCATGCTGATGCACCCGAACTCATGCTGATTCACCCGATCTCAGGCTGATGGACACGAACTCATGCTGATGCACACGAACTCACACTGATGCACCCGAACTCAGGCTGATGCAACCCGAACTCAGGCTGATGCACCCGAACTCAGGCTGATGTACACGAACTCAGCTGATGTACACGAACTCAGGCTGATACACCCGAACTCACCCTGATGCACCCGACCTCACGCTGATGCACCCGAACTCAGGCTGATGCACCCGAACTCATGCTTATGCACCTGAACTCATGCTGATGCACCTGAACCCATGCTGATGCATCCAAATTCATGGACTCGCCTTTGGTCGCTTGCCTCACCCACTGCCACCGAGTTCACCAATGAGCAATGGGTCATGCTCCTTGGTGGGCTGCGGTTTACTAGGCCTGAGACCTGTCTATTGATTCTCAACATTTATATTTACCTTAACCGTTATTTTTGTTACATCTGTGTCGTGTCACTTCTTTCACTTTACTGCAGTGAAAACTGCAGTCATTTCAGCGAGAGTTTTACGTAGGAACAGTATGTACTTTCTTGAACGTGTGGTTCAGGGGCATTTACCACTAATAGGAAAGAAGCAGAAAAGAGTGGGAGGAGGCAAAAGGGCCCCTACATAAGAAGGGGCCCTTCGACTCCAGGTGGGCGGTGACCAACGTCCGAGGGCGGGCAAGACACGGGCTAGGCTTGGAGGGTTTCAATATGCCAGGTAACTGACTTCCATGCCTTGGCGTTCACTGTCCAAAGCCGGGCAAGACCGGCCTTGGCACCGGGGATGCTGAGGGGCTTTCCGCCGCCAAGTGACAGCGGGTACGCCCTCTAGTCCCGGGGGGGGGGGGGGGGCTTTCTCCCGGCGTGGCCTGCTCAGCTAGGGTGTGCTGGCCGCCAGTCTGCGGTTGATGTCAACAACACATGCATGACAGGCCAGCAGCAGGCATGTGGCGACTGCACTCTTCCAAGAAAGCTGCCTGCTTAAACTACAGCTAAGCCTGTCCCAATCAAAAAATACGGTTCTGTTCGATCCCTGGGGACAGGCGCCACGGCTGCCAGCGGAGCTCTTGTTGTCGAGTTCGTAGAAGGCAATTTTTGGCGCTATTTATTCGGTAAGCTCCGACTTCAGGAGCTCTAGAATCTCCTTGCGAGCGGAACTCATCTATTTTGTCTGCTAACGTTCCATGATGTGCCATGAGTGTTCTACCTCCAAGAGCATCCCCAAACTGCTGCTTTACTCATTCAAATTTAGTCCACCTCTGCTTTAGCAGAGATGGGCTCTGAAATTTGAAGCTAATAGGCATTTCCTCTCTGAGTCCTGGAAGACTGCATATCGCATAGACAAACAGATCTTCAAGAGCGCAGATATTTTCAAAACCACTCGACACTTGGCAGCTCTTTGAGAAAGAGGTTTAGTGGAGAGGTATTATCAGCCTAAGTTCATCCGAGGGAAGACGAAGGGAGGGGCTAATTGGCATCTTTAGCAAAGCATTTGGCAAAGCGAAGAGCTGCAAATTGTTTTGGCTGAACACAAATGAGGCAATGGAACAGTTGAGGCAAAAAGGCAAGATGTTTTCTCGATCTTGCCATGGAGCAAACTGAGCCGCGTATCATTTCATAGTTTGCAGGCAAAGATTCTTAGATATCCCTTCTTCCCTTGGACAATATCTCCACCTGGAATAACCTCACGAATACCGAGGGTGTGGGAACAGAATTTCATATTCAGACTTTAAGAACCAAATAAAGGTACGCTACCTTTGGACACCACCCTGGCAAGATTTCGCCGCATCAAAGAAGTAGACACCTGGTGACACAAAAGATTAGTGGGGGCCTCAGGTTCTATCATTGCTCTGGAAAATGAGCATTTTGCACACCACGTGCCAGTTCTATTTGAATTGCAATGCAGAACACATGGCTCCACCCCCGTTTGCAGCAGGCACCTCCGCTGCTCCAGGCATCAGCCTGGATGTATTCAAGATTCCGTGTAGACCAAGGGACCATCATGTCTCACGTTGGCCTTCACAGATCGTGCCAGGTGGTTGGCTGATAGGGCTAACGCCGTCTTCGAGAGCTCCGTGGAGGAGCTTTGCATGCACGACCCCAGAGAGCCTCTCGCTGCGGCCGTTCCGACAACCCAGATCCCCGCGAAGCGACGGGGCAGTTGAGCGCGAGATTCAGGCCGTCCAGGGTACAGCAGAGGGACGACCCGTCCACTGGCCCACCGGACGGTGTTTCGGCAGCCTCGGCCTGACCACTGTGCTGTGGGAGGCGCTGGGGCGGCATGGGATAGAGCTCCAGCAGTGGCAGTTGCATCTTCGAATCTGCCATGGGAAGGAAGCAGAAAACAAAGACCAGCTCTTCATGCCGCTAGATGCTGGTGGCGGACGGCTTGTTCTTCAAGATGATGGAGAGTTGATAGATCGTGTTAGATCCAGCAAGACGCAAGCGGGCGTTATCCGGCGGAAAGTTTCATCTGAGGAAAATCCGAGCGATGTCCGCTATCCGACGAACTAACGCGAGCGGGCGGGGGGAGGGGGGGGGGGGGGGGGGGCTCAAGCATTGAAGAACGAAATCAGAGTAAAATCTAGCTAATTCCAGAGAAATGAAACCGGTCCAGTCCGGTTTCCGCCGTCCGCATGACTTCCAGCAAAAGAGCATCGTGGCTTCGCGCTAGTGTGCCGCCAGTCGCGTAATCAGTGGCCTAGGCAAAAAACGGCGCTCCTTTGAAGCAGGAAATAACTATTTCGACGCGTGAAAAACGTCGAGACAATCGTCCCGTTGTGAAGTAAAGTCATCAAAAGTAGACCCGCGTGAGCGCAGCGGCGCTGGCACGCGACAAATTACATCAGCATGTTATGATGCGAGTGCTGATGAGCGGAGAAGCATTATGGATAAGCTAATCCTTTTTAAGGTCATATGGTAACTCAATTGTTGCCAAACTGGGCCGGTCCACAACGTTCCACGGCGTTTGAACCACGAAATTCTGGCTTCTGAGTATTTCGCACCTGGCATGCTAGAGAAAAAGTGTAAAAGCGTGATAATAGCCCGGTTTGTGGTCTACATCGTTTCAAAAGAAATATTTTCGGACAGCTGACACAGCTGACTCACCGCGTCTGAATACGCAGGGTCAAATCACGTGTTTGCTGTCTTGACGGACCGCCTCTTCCAGACAGGCCAGTCTGGCAGGGAAGCGGAAGCTGAGGATGCGGAGGACTGGGTGCCGATGATGTAGTGGTTACTGCGTCTGCGTTAACCGCTGCGCGTCTGGGAAACCTGGGAAACCAGTGGTACGGGGTTCGATTCCCCGCGGTGCCCGCCCTCCCTGCCAGGGTGAGAGGCAGGCGACGCCATATAGCCACAGCAGCTGAGTGCGTCGTAAAGCCCCAATGACACACGAGGATGCGGCTGAGCGAAGACGCGGAGCCGGAGGAGGCTGATAAATGGACGAAGACTAAGAATGAAGAGCGCGATCATAATATTTATGTCGACTATGAGGGGGTGAAAAACTACACACAGGTAGTATTTGGTTGGTGAGTGGCAGACTGAAATGAAACATTGCTCGTTATGATTGGAGTACCCGTACTGACGGCGGCACGTTGTGTTCTGTCGCCGTGCGGTTGGTGCGCGTCTTGAGGGATGTGGGCTTCGTGCGATACTTGTGTGTTGTGAGCAGAAGTGAATGTCGAGGTGGAGCATAGTGGCACCACAAGATGGCGGATGCTGCAGCGAGGCGTTGAAGAAAGGCAAAGCACTTGCTGTTGGGCCAGCTATGCAAGGATGCAACATGGGACGTAACTTTCTACAATCAAGGTTAGCTGGGGTGCGGGAAGCTGAGCAGATAAGGGTGACCTGACTTGCTTCTAAAGCCTAATTTCACCCCGGATTTCGTGCTCTTTAACTTGAATGGATTCAAAAATGGTTTTGCTATGGAGGAATCACTTCACATTTCAATGTGACGTAAAGCTGTGAATAGATTAGAATGGGGTGAAATTCACAGGAAAAAACATATTAATTCAAGCTCTTGTGATCGACGAAAACCGGGGCTCATCACCGCTCATCGAAGATGGTCCGAGACACAAAAAATAGTTTTGTGTGGAGTGGGGTAACCTGACAAGTACGGACGAAAGCCTATCCAAAATATTCGACTACATTGCCGCGATGTACCCATATAAAAAATAAAACTGAACTTGCGGGACCTTCTCAACAAGCCTGTTGATGACTGCAAGAACAGATAAGGTTAAGGCTGTTGACCGAATAGGCCTACAGTGGGACCAGGCCGTATTGAAAATGGCCTTTAAGATCAATGCAAAGATTGAAAGGTTCGGAAAAAGAGACCGTCGCTTTGTCACGTGCGAGAAGTTGGTATCAGCAAGACAGATCTCGATACTTGGTATTTTCGGGGTGATGGGCTGGTAGTTCTTATGCTGAAGATAATCACCTTTCATTATGCCAGTAGATAATAGCTAAGCAACGTAATAAAATGCATCGGCTGCACTGAGGAAACTGGATGCTTCGAAGCTGTGCCCATAGTCAAATTGTTTTGTTAAAGTCGATCAACAGCGCCCCAATATTCTCTTCACTCTGGAACACACCGCTCAAAATGTGCTGCTTGGCTCGTCGACACCCTCTCTGTGGTACAGCTAGGTGGAAGGCCTACTACCGAATTGTAATTTAAATCGTCCCGTGCCGCATTGTTCATAAGCTCGTCCCGATACCCCGGGGCATGGCTCTCCAGACAAGCACCGCTTAGCGGGAGCGCTCATACCAGAAACACATCCAATCAAAAGATTCGGGTTCAGAAGATATGAAAACTCATGGCCACCCCAACCAGACAAGGTTATAATTACGAACACCATGTGGCCACAAGAAAGCAGTACTTGTACGCAAATGGGGAGAGCGGTACGCATATCTTTCGATCCCCAATCGTGTAACTGTAGACGTGCTAAAGCATCCCTTCTTTTCCGGAGAACGAATACACAGGGCACGGTGAGAGATCTTTTGATTGTGCCGCAAGTTCTCCATTTAACAGTACATCAGGTCCCCAAGTAAGTAGTAGAGTGATAGAATAAACAGACGGTGCTGGTATGTCACTCCGTTTACACAAGGCGGCACAGATAAAAGTTAACTCAAGTTTTAAACAGCCGTGGCGAGTGTATTTTTCCCACGATCAGGTATTCGCTAGCGTTCGCGTAACGAATCCATAGGAAAAGTGATAAAAAGCGATCTCACATTCGTCAAATCATGACTTTACTACACAGATGCTTCTGTCAGGACGTAAACGAGAATTTTGTCAACACCAGCTCAGAACGCTACTTAGCTATCGCCGTGATTTCCTTTTGGGCGGCCCTGGGGCGACTTCGCGGGATCGTCCGGAACGAGGAGTGGCCCCAGCAGGACGGGGTGACACCGTAAACGGCACGGGCTTCGCTGGATTGTTTCCAGAATCATCTGGCTGCAATGCGCATCACTTGGAGACTGCAATGCTGTGGCTTCTCACTCGTCCGACCTGTGCCCCTGGACTTCATGCTGCGGAATAACCCACAAGAGCCACGTCCACGTGAACAAGCCAGCGAACCTTAAAAAGTTCAAGGTCACCTTCAGAGTTGAGATGGGCGCGTCACTGTGAGCGATCGGCTGGACAATCGACTTACTGTAAGGGCCGCCAGGGCCCATCTGGAGCACCCTTATTGGTCGCGATTTGATGGGTGTGAGATCACTGGTGGCCACTGCTGTTGCTGACCGTGTTCGCCATTTAGTCGGGAGTTGGATGCCATCGCAGCCCCGATTGTACGGCAAACACTTACAGCTGTTGAGGAAAGCATGGGTTAGTTTTTATCTGGACCGACCTGTGCTTCAAAAATCTGTCGCATATTGCAGTCAGTTGTGCCTTATCCAAACCAATCCAGGTGTTATGCAAAAACTTATCAAACATTTCCAGACTGGCCTGACACATAAAAGAGTTGATACGACAGACACATTGGGTACCTACAGTATCCCATTTGGCACAAAATGAACCTAATGCTAATAGCGATATGCTAATGATGATATGTACCTAGTTTGTCAATAGTTAATATCACTTTTCAGCATTTTCTTGGCCTGCTATTTCTTTTTGGCTATTATGCATTAGGGGGCCAAACCAACATTGGGGGCCCGGGCTTCCCCGAAAGCACAGAAAGTCACGCCCCTGCTTGCAGACCACGTGGACCAAAACGAACGTAATGTAATCACTGAACTGTACACTAGTGATAGAAGTGAAGAAAAGCTTGAAGACAACTTCTGAAAAGTGCTGATGCAGGTGAAAACGATGGTGTTAACGCTATTGTTTTGTCTTAGACACGCTATCGTGTTGTACCGTGTAACTGAGGCAGTAATCATTGTCTAGGACGAGCTGGATCTACGTGTGCACTTTTTTGTTGTCGTATTGCTGCGATGGAGAGCAACGGATGGATGTAAGGGAACTGACATGTGTTATCGCGTGGATGCGACGCTCTACGTGATAAGACGTGGCGCGAAACAAGTTTTGCACTTCTAGCTGAGGCCGTCGTCAGACAATGGCCAGCTAAGTAGCCATCCCACACAGTCGAACCGAATCTCTGCCTATCTTTGCATCATTTGCATGTCTTGCCATCTGTGTTCGCTTTTTCACTAAACTAATTTGGACATCCAACGGGCTCGTATGAAATCCATCGGGTTTTGGCAGCCGCGAGCATACGGATCCCTCTGAGGTGTTTGCCGAGCTGTGTGACGCTGTGGGATGCCACAGTACTGGCTGCATTTGCTGTGAGGACGGCTGTGGGAGCCAGACCGTCATCCCGGCCAGCTGACGGGGAGCCCTCTATTTCAGGTCAGCGCTTTGGAGAAGCATGGTACACTAAGGAGACGCCATCTGTATTTACTCTGTTAATATCCGGTGTGAAGTTGGAAATCAAGAGAAAAAAGAAAATTACCGATCGGTGATATGTTAATCATTTGCGGTCTGTTTGCACGGGTGTTTTTTCGCACTTGGAACACTCGGTACAGAGCCCCGGGCTACAATTCGCGCATCTTTTGGCACGGCTCTCATTGCTTATACTTGTTGTACTCATTGTCAATTTGTCTTATTTGTCTTTTACAATTTGTATTTTTATTATTAGTTATTTGTCTTTTACAATCTTTAGACAATTTGTCATTGTCTTATTGTATAACTTGGCGAAAACGTTCTGGTTTTTCATACTCGCCAAGGTTTTGTTCCATGCAAAGTTCGGGAAAAATGTTTTGGTATTTCCCATAACTTTATGAATCCGTTTTCTATTCGGGCTTTTATCAGATTACACCTCACACCAAGGCAGGTCGAACCTGGCCTCTTCCTTCCTCCTGCAGAGGAGAGGCCCATCTTTTGTAACTGACCTATGAGACCAAGGAGCTGGAGGCCCGTGGTTTCTGGACGGAGACGTTCGCTATTATAATGTGATCCTGCCTTTCAAGTGCACGGCTTATTGTGCTTAAAATATGTGTCTGTATTGTTTGTTTTACTTCTTATTTGATACCGAACGCAAATAGCCGTATTAACGTAAACTCGCACGTGTATTCGTATTCGGCAGTATTGGTCGGGTTAATGTCACGTGACTTATTCCTTGATAACGGATGTGATTGGCCGAAAAAATAAAATTTCGCGCGCGTTTTTTCATTGCTACAGGACAGAATTAGTCGGTTGAAAGCAAAATGACTTGCTCCTTTCCCTTGCTGTGACCTGCAGAGCAAAATCCGGTTCAATGGAGGCCTTTACCTGACCTTCGACCAGAACTAAATCGCTCCAGCCCGGACCGTGGCTTAAGGTCCGTCGTGGGAAAATTTACGCATTCTTTTACAAGTGTGCCATCTTTTGCGGCAGTTATTGCCTCTGTCAACTTCATATTCCTTCTTTCTGCCTCTCCGACGTCATTTCAGTCACGCTCGGTATGCTTTTCGAAGAGAGGAGTATAAAGAAATTTGGTCTCATGTTTGAATGCCTAACTTGCAAAGGCCATATTTATAAAG
Organism: Pollicipes pollicipes; assembly: GCF_011947565.3. Classification (NCBI taxonomy): domain Eukaryota; kingdom Metazoa; phylum Arthropoda; class Thecostraca; order Pollicipedomorpha; family Pollicipedidae; genus Pollicipes; species Pollicipes pollicipes. Next base: position 15,693 of record NW_023596960.1, on the reverse strand, counting down.
GCATCAAAATTGGTGTGATAGATGCCTAATTTGATCATTTCAAATTAGTAAATATGATTGCATCTCCGTCAGAGGTAAAGCACGTGGTCATAACGTGAAAAGACATGTGAAAATTTGGAGCGATTACGAGGTTAGTTCCGACGCGCGTTTACACGCTCCAAAAATATCGGTGGTTTTAAGCACCGGAGTTTCAACCACTTCAGCTAAAGCTGCCAGTGCAAAAGGGCAATTTGTATTCATCGGACTATCAAGTAATATTACTGACGCTCTCCTTTGAGCACGCCTTTATCCAGCGGAGAATGATAGGGAATAACTGAAGCGTGTGAAGTGAAGTGACGTGAAGTGTAAAGTGTGAAATAATTTAAATACCCAAGCCTCGTGGGCAAAAGTGCCTGATCCTTCTTCCATACATGATTACGGTAACCGTGAAAAAAACAACAAATGATGCGCTGTGAAATCTAGAGAATCCGATAAGAACGGAAACATATTGTTTTCAGCACGGATTCACTCTGAGGTGATATCATATTACTGAGCTATGGCACAGCCCCTGCACACAGCAAAGCTATCGATTTATGGTATTAAATGGCACGCTGTTGCATCTCACGACCCGATATTGATCGAAAGTGAATGGCGCTTTTTCATTGGCCGGTGAAGGAACATTGAAATATGTCGGCACGAGCTTAGTAGTAGAGGTTCAAGAGCTGCATTTGGACCAGGCAGGAGCAGCACCGGTCAGTTCGTCCTATATTTTGCTGATTTTCAGGCGATGCCTCACATCTTGGCTGACACTGGTACACAGCTGTAAATAGGATTTTTAGTCGTGTAATCTGTGCTAACGGCACCGAAGACATGTTTCCCGCGTCTTCCCACGTGTCTGGGTGTTAGAAGATCTGCTTCCGCGCCTAACTCGGCACACCACGTCAGCCGAAGATTAACACCATGGCGTATTATCAACAATTTATGGACCGGTATATACCGCCCCACAGCCATAGGCACTAATTGCACCTATGGGCATAGGTGCAATTAGCACCTACGGACCAATTGTAATGCCTACCAACGGACGTAGGAAGCTACTAGTTGCTCCACACTCCCGCCCTCAACTGCACCAGCCGCACAGCCTCGTTTGCACCGTTTCGGCTAGCTGGGTCCGGGTCGCAACAGCAAATCCACCATAAATTGTGTTTAAATTAGAAAAGGAAACACCACTATCTCGACTTGCAGTTGTTTTATGTCATAACGGCAAGCCATTCATTGGAATTGAACAAACTGACACGATGAATCATACGTCTTTGGAATCCATCATATACATATAAGCACTAGTTGCTGATGTTGGAATTGCCAGAATACGACTGCGCTTCCCACCCATTTTCAGGAACTCTTTAAATTAAACAGCACTCTTTTCCTCACAACCGCCACGGTTTATCTACTCACACTGGTACATATCAACCGGCATCGACTATTTGCACCGTGAGGCAACTTATCTTCCCGTAAGATGACATCATGGAAACAACAGACATATCTTAATCTAACGGCATTGCCAGCCACAGCCATACATCAACCGCCGCCGGTCAGCCGCGTCAAGGCCCGTCATGGTCGAGTTGCATGACACCGCATCCGAAGGCGGGGCGCACGCATCTGGTGAAAGAGAATGCAACTGTTCTATCAACCCACCACCAAGGTAACTGGTACAACCAGGCGTGAGACGTAATCGATTCGCAGTCTTGAAACACAGATGCAACCATGTCATCAAATACTCGCAAATTCATGGCTACACGCCAACAGCCAGCCCCGGTCGTTGTCAAACTGCAGTTGGCGTCGCTGTCAGCTGAGAGCAAGGCGACCGTTGTTTTAACTTTATACAAGAAGATGGTTGTACTTTTCGTCCTTCTGCTGCTTACAGGGGGAGCCGAATACACTAGGGGCGAACTCTTTACACTAGGCGCGAATCCTGTACAGAAGGGGCGAACCATATACACTAGGAGGCGGACTTACCCGACTCGCAACATGAACACACATATGCGCCCATACATCTAATATACCCAACAGCACAGCGCATACCGAACCATATTTCACACGCATCACATTCCACGGAGGCATCGACAAGATGGTCCTATTCATTACCACATAACCAGTCACATTCTTGGTCAGACTGGTCTCCCCCAGCCAGGAGTATTTTCCGCGCAGAGCGGGTGAAGCAGTATCCCAGGGAGGACAGCGTAGCCGTTTCACTTTCAGCCTGCCGATGCGGACGACTTCCCAAGCCCCAAGTCCCTCCATCGAACAGGCCCTCCTTTGATGGGTGCTTGAGAAAACGACGCAGCATGGCTGAAGCAACAACCGGTAAGACGCATTTTGTAGCATGGGACGAGCGAGGTGATAGCAGAAGTGAGCGTTATCGCCAAAAAGATGATGCCAAGGCATGAAGCGAACGAAGCCGGTTACGTATGGGAAATCAGGCAAATGCGTTTCATCGCTGTCTTGGAGTATTATTCTTACATTAGTTTGACAGGCAGCAGTGAAATGATGCTTAACTTTCGCAGATAGGTGCACAAATAGTTTGGCATCGAAATCTGCTGCTCCTGGGCATGGTGCCTGACAATTTCAAACAGGGGTGTCGATTTCTCAAAATGGTTGGGGGCAGATTCTCGGAAGCCGCCATAAAAGGGCAGGTACGAAAAACTTCTCGGATATAGTTCACTTACGTCCGTGGTTTCCGGCTTTGCATTATTGTACATATACGTATGTATGTAAACTACGATCATCACAAGTTGTTGTAGGGTGACGTGTGTGGCCACAGCAGCACATAGGGAACGCTGGCAGTTTGTATCAGCTTCGTATAAATGTACTTGTTTTGAGAAGTTGAAGAGGCGCAGCTGCACCTCTATCTTGCAGACTTAAAAATGAAATATGTACACAAGTCACCATCCTGTGTTTCTGTGGTTTTTGGGTGCATATATTTACGTATTTACAAGAAGTGTCCACAATATGTCTGAACTTGCATTCCATCTATTTGAAGCTTCATATCATTTCAAAAATGTCATCAATAAATCATGCGGATTTCAGTTAGAATAAAACAAACATAAGTACTCTTCCACGCATCCATCACGGTTCTCAGCCCTTTCCCAAAACGCTTAGGCGCATTCCCTGCTCTTGATAATAAATTTCCCTGTTCACTTCATCAAACACGTAATGCAAGTCAACTGCAATTTAGGGAGACACTGTTCCAAGATACTGTGCCACTGACGGAGAAAGCGACTCTAATCCGCTTCAGTTCGAATGTATGACAAATGAAACGACCATAATGTTAATGTCATGTGCAACGCAGATTGATTGTAAAAGCGCTGCTAATTCAGCAGGCTCCTCAGTGACCGTGCTCGCCTGGGAATGTTCAACCTTTGTTCAGACCCGGGAAGTGGAAGAATTACGTAACACGACTTTGGTCACGCCAGTTCTCAAGCCTTAAAACAAAAGCCTCGATGGCCGGCGCTGCAGTCGCCGTCAGCCGCGTGGTGTTGGCCCCTTGCTAATATTAGGCGGTGGCCCGTTAGCGGATGAAAACGACAACGTTTCTGAAAGAAGCAGCTTTGAGCGTTATGGGATGTCAATTCGTTTGTGTAGAACGTTGTCCAGGGGCATGTTTCACCTGCACAATGCATATATCTATAATAGGGACGGATCAACATTCACAGCATCTCGAACCGGTACTGGGATTTGGTGGTGGAACTAGGCAAGTAAATATATAATCCCTCTTTTGCTGTTGCCGGCGTTTTTAACCCCTCAGAAGACATAGATAAGACAGTAGTAATAGCAATATTCCTCAGATAAAAACCAGGAGAATGGAGATATAGTTCGGTTGATGTTTTGGCAACGTGCTTTTATCAAAACAATACAGAACTGAATATCACCACTTGGATTCACTTCTATCATGGTTTCGATAAAGACATGTGGAAATATCAACTCAGTTATATCTCCATTTTCCTGGTTTTTCTCCGAGGAATAAGGCTATTACTGCCGTCTTATCTATATGAATCATGCCCCTCGCTATTGTACTGAACAACTGCAGAAGACATCTTTAAAGTTTTAGAATTCAGCAAATTCAGAATTAGCCCCCCAGCCTAACTTTTGAACTGAACGAATATATTTTGACAAGCTTTCGTAGGCATTATTTCACGACGGCTGTTCTCGTGCGTCAGGCGCCCACCGCCCGCCGTTCGGCCCACCAACACCGCTCGGTTTGATGGAAACTGCAACCTCGGCCATCGGTGCTCTTACTTTTAAGAATGCGAACATGCATGCTCAAAGATTTCAAAGTAGTTTGCTTCGCTGGTTGCTTCGGGACAAGGGCGGACACGGGAGCGCAGCTTTCTAGGATGGATTGGGAGGAGGCTGAGCTAATAAACTTGACCTAACCTGTCCTCAAATCCCGATAACTCTCCGGATTTCGGCCATTTTCATTCGCATACTTGATGTCAAAATTGAGTTGGAAGCAAATTTTTGGTCGGCTTAAAATCGTTTTGGTGTTAAGAAACTACGTCCCTTTTGAGGCCAATGTAACAGTGATAATGATGAGATATGAAACTTATGATATAGATCATAATGCGTTTAGGACCTGTGACCTACTCGCAGTTCAGACACTCACTGAATGTCATTGGTCCGGTGTTTCCTTTTTCGCTCCCATGCACTGGGGACGGGAGTTCAGGAGGGCACTGAAGTGCTTTAAAGAGAGTGTTCCACATTTTGTGGGGTTTTGAACTGAAATAACCATGTTAAAGATCATTTGGTGCAGCTCACAGTCCTTCCCTTCTGAACGCCTAAAACCCTCAATTTTCTTAGCTTAACATTCGCGAAGATGTGCGACTATTTCGTGCTGACTATTCAAAGCCTTTAAGGCATGCATGACGCGATATTTAAGTCATTTAAATCCTGCTATCCCATAAGCCATGCGCGTTCAAGGCCAATGAGAGTATTTTCGTTGAGCCATTCAGGTCTGGCGTTCGTACGCACGACTTCTAACTCCAGAGGGCATCAATTGGCTGTCATTCAACACTGAGCAAGCTGTGAAAGTTTCAATCACGAACCACGTTTCGCACTACGCAATGTCAGCAGTTCGACATGGTTCGCAGTTATTACGGAAATACGGCTCATGATTACATAACTTAGGAAAAGCGTTATAACCGAGTGTATGAGTACAAGTTAACTCCTTAAACTTCCAAAAAAAACGTGCAAAAACATTATGAGCAACGGCCAAGAACACAAGCACATCACGATATTGGGCTCAGCAAACACATCCGGCTCTGCCAATGCCATCTTTCGGCGAGTTGAAATACTAAATGGCAAAAAGTTGAAGAACTAGGATGGCAATCTCGCACGCAGCAACTCAGCGTCATACAAAGCAGCAACTAAACGTCATACAAACGTTCAATGACGCTAGCAAACGATGGCGTATTGAGAAGGATATTTACTAAATTGGACATTTTGTCATCTATAGCAGTCTTGTTCACTTAAAAACGTACGAACAGTTATAAGTTAGCTGATTTCATCTCCTCTGACGCCTGTTTAGTATCTTCAGATATGGAACATTCCCTTAAAGTCGGCATTTTGAGAAGGGCTCAGGAACTTCGAAAGCATACAAGCTAACACCCCTAGATGTACGTCCTCGTTTGTGTTGTCCTTTATCTTTTACCCTATTTTGATCCGCCATTTTTAACACGAAGGTAAGCCGTTACTTGTTTTCGACCCAGGGACCCAGTGGGTAGAACACCAGGAGCACATTGACCCAGTGGGTAGAACACCAGGAGCACACTATGTTTCCGGGTCTGGGGCTGGAGGATCGGTCCACTCCAGCCCCGGGTGCCTACCAGCTGCCTTTCTGGGGGAACAAGGTTATATGTATGGGGCTGTATGGGGTTTTCTGGAGAAACTATATATACATTGGTCACCTGCTTGACGCCGGAGGCCCCTTGACCCGGAAATTTGGGCCGGGATCGACATAAAAATTATCAATGACGCAAAATATATCCCTTATCAACGCAAGTGTCTTAGAACTGGCACAGGGACTCCAGATCAGCATAACGGAACTCTGGCTGAAATGGCATGGAGAGCTGCCAGCTCTGTGATAAAGCTCCTGACTGACTGAAACCTGGGCCTGCTCCTCCATTACCTTATTATGGACTCTTATCGTAAATGACGGCTTCCACTTTAATTACCAGAGATCCCCGACCAACGCATTCTAGCATTCTGGGCCCAGTCTCTGTCCCTGTTCAGCAAATGTTCCGACTTGGAGCACCTTACCGATACATAACCCTCTGTCAGGCACTGTGGGTCCGTCACCGACTCAATGGCCTCATTGTTTCAGGGGTCCCAACCAATGAAAACCGCGGGTCCCAGCCTTGTCCTTGCTTGGGAAATGGGCTCCCAGAGCTCAGACCGACAAGAAGCCGACTGTTCCCTGTTGATGGCCTCTGGCCAAAATAAATGTTCTCATCGTTACCTTAGGGCGACGTCCTAGGGTGTCCTAGGGTGTCCCCAAACAGTACAAGAGACTCTCTGACTGATCGTTCAGGGCCCGGTCCTGCAGGTCAGGGTCTTTAATGTGACCTAGCGAGTCCTTCATACCTTCGAATCAGGCCCTTGGTCGAAGGCCCCTCTGCGAGCCCCCTCGTACACTGCCCAGGCCGATTCAAAGCTTCTTACCAAGCATTAATCTTGTTAGACACTGTGGTCCCCAAATCGAAACGGGCTCCTCACTGCTTCAGGGGCCCAACCGGTGCACTTCGTGAGCACTGGCCTTGCCCCTGCTTTGCAAATGGGCCATGAATCCTAGACGTGACGCTGGAGTAATCTGGTCACGAAGCCGTCACGTGTCGCGGTCGTTAAGCCTCGACCGCATGGCTTTGTTTTCGCAAAATGGGCTAGGGGCTGAGCGGGGAAGCCCTAGCTTTGCCCACACTAAAAATAAACATCCCGATATGACCCACTTTCCTCTCAATGTAATATAGTTTGAAACCCATCCAATGGAGTAGGAAACTATAGCACTGATCTAATACGTTTGCTTTGGTCTGCCTCGGCGAAAGATGTTGTCGCTGGGCATCATCATCATTTTGTTTCGCGGCGATCGCCGAAAAGATGTTTCGGTTATTGACGCATGGTCGATGTTACCTGGCTTAAGACTTTTTTGGACGTGTGCGGCTTTGGGAGTGAAGAGCGTAACTTGATGTGTGCAAATATTAAAAGCTGCCATGAAACCTTCGGCTAGTAGCCGTAAGGCGGGCTGCAGACTGCAACGCAGCACTCGCGTTAGACATGTTCGACTCGATTAAAGCTGTTTGGTGGTCATTGTCGGACGACTGCCACTACTGCTTTCGCCGGCTAGTGTCCGTCGTCAAGTTTTCGTAACTATCCCACCGAAAGTTTACGGCGAATTGGAAGATAGCACATTTCAAGGGTTCTTTCGAACGCTGCCGGCGAAAATTTTGCTCACGTTTCTGGGTGCCAACATTTGACTGGTCGGTTTTCAATTTCCTATATGTAAGACAATGTATCCTACCGTGGCAAAATAACGCAACTTGCCGCAGTCTATGAATGTTTAAACGTCATCGAATACTGCCAAAACACTCAGGCAATAGCAAAAAACGATATTAGAGCCAAGAAGACATCTGAAAGGGAATGTTTCACATTTGAAGATATGAAGCAAACATCAGGTATGTGAAACAAGCTCACTGATAACTATTGGTGAACTTTGGAAGAGGAAGGAACTGATCTAGATAGCAAAATTTTTTGTTTAGTTACTATATTCCTCAATGGTTTGACTAGGTCATCGCACCTTGTGCAACATTGATTGAGAGCGGATTGACGGTCATCATATCTGGAACTCGCGTTCACAAACGACAGATGTGAACGACTCGACAATCATATTTCTCTCAGTCGTGATCGCCACATGGTTTATGAAATAGCAGGATCTGAATGACGTTGTTGCGACGGCATGAATGCAAAGGTGACTGAAATTCGCTCCCTGACATACCTTCCCCCATTTTCGCGGCCGCGTAGCTCTGAAACTGAAAGGGCTTACGTCTTAAGGACGGCAGGATTACGAACAGCACCGAAAGGTCTTCAAAATGGATATTTCCGGTCAGAACCCCATATAAATATAGCATAGTATTTAATCGTGCAATTAAAGGCATGCATCACGCAAAAAAGCAGAAATTGTTCAAGAAAACACGGTACGAACGCGGAGCTTTTACAGTATGACTAACCCAGTCAGTTGCGTTAAATCGAACATAACATCGCAGTTTTCATTTTTATTGACCTTTTACCTATAAAGCAGCTGGTTGATTTTTTTAATTGACACAATTTTAATTTGCAATTTATGTTGCCCTGCTTGCACTTTGGGTCTAGAAGGTTGGGGGCCAAACTCGCCGTTGGGGGGGAGGGCAAATCGGACGTTGGGGGACCAGTGGCCTACCCAAGTGAATAGAAATCGACACCCGTGATTTCAAATGACGACATGAAGGAATTGGACATGGTTTGCACTTTTGATATGCCGTGACCAAAGTATGACGAAAAGTGCAAATCTCTTCATTCCCTAAAGTTTCCTGTTTTTCCTCGTCATGTCCACCTGGGATTGTAGAAATTCGTTCAACAGACACAGCCCCAAACCCTGGCCATCTTCAGCATGTGCCTGTATGGAAGCTGCCATTTGCTGTGGAGGCAGCACAGACAGTGATTGCTGGATCGGACAGCCTGAGGTAGTGGTGCACCTGAACTCGCCACTGGTACGATCCAGTTCCGCGTTATCCATCCTCTTTGCCTGTGCCTCAACAGCATGGAAAGAAAAATGGTTAGGCTGAATTTGACCCAGTGAATGGGGCCAAATCACGCTCGCGGAGAAGTTGTGGGTTGTTGGAACAAATAAGATAGTTTTACGTAAAACTTTCATTCATGGTTGACGTGTGTTGAAAATAGGGGGCTACTGTCATAGCAACGAGCGACAAAAGCCACTTTTTGGGGACATTCGAAACATGATGCGTGCTAGGTACCTTTGAAGACAGCAAAATAAAAAGTGCGTCCTCATCACAGGACTGCGCGTGCCACCCGACATGTTTGGCTGGGTACTGGCGTGATAAAACATAAAAGATGTAAAAGCTCAAAGAATACGAAACGACTGTTTTATTGGTGTTTCCATCGGACGCAACGGCAGCCCCGTATTCCGATTAGTTTCACGTCTGAATATAGAATAGTTTTACGTGCCAGTGACGCAGTATATCCCATGTTTCCTGGTTGTTGAATTTGTGAAATCGAAATTATTTATGCAACGTAACAGCCGCATCCTTTAGTTCCATTTTCAGCAATTTCCGTACTCCTTCGTGATATTCAAAGCATGCAACACAAAATTTACCTAGCTTTAAGTTAGCGACACAAAACATGCTACATGTTCAGAGAGCCCCATGCCTTTTCAGTCCGGTCAGGTCTATGTTTTACCACCAAAAATGTAGCGCACCAAAATGTGCTTATTTCACTGGCTTTGCCGCTGTCTGCTACCACTAGCAATGTTTCATGTGAGTTCAAGTAAGTGTATGAATGCCAGTGAGCATGTAAATGCAAATAGCATGATGAAATCACGGATGAACATGGAAAACACCATAAGAAAGGGCAAAAACACGTGCATACAACAATATTTGGGTCCCCAAAAAACCCATCGATTAGCACGACACCTCTCGAGAAGTTGAAGCACTGCATGTGAGTAAGCTCTTCTTTCGCGATGACAATTTCGCACGGCCAGTTTGGCAGCATCTGGCGTCATACAAACGTAGCATAACGCAGTCAAACGATTACTGTTTAGGAGCATATTTATCAAGCAGTGAAATTGCGCTGTCTAAAGCGGTCTTTTACACTTAAAAGCAGGCATACAAGCAGTTATAAGGGAGCTTAGTTCATCACATCTGATGACTTCTTTGACATTTGCAATGTGGAACATTTTCTTTAACGGCAACCAGGCATTCGAGATAGCTTATCGTGCCAGCAGCGAATCTTGCCTTGTTACAATGTATCTTTTCCGACATGCTTAAGTCATAATAGAAGGCTCCATTACATTCTGGAAAATTAACACGATCGGTCCGGCAGTGACGTAAAATGTGGCGCTGTTAGCGTACGCTCCGTCGTTCGGGTGATATCACCGGCGGTGTCCCAGCGACCTTGGAAGACCATTTTGGAAAACTGCTCGCGTGCTCGACACCCTCCAGAATTTTTGGTAGATGTGATTCTGCTGTGTAGTCATCCTCCGTTTTCGAAAATGCATCAACCCGGCGCGTTCCGTTGTGAGCGGTGTATAAGCCTGGTGCGTAGCCGCCTATTATGTGCGTAGTATATAGTCATCTATTTTGGGAGGTATATAACCCATGCGTAGCCGCCGTCTTTTTTTGACGGGCATTAGCCCGGTGCCTAACCGCTCTCCGTTTCGGAGGCTGTATACGCGCAGCGTTTTATTTCCAGAATCAGTAATTGGTTAGCGATGAATGCAATCATAGTGTTTATAAAAATGAGCTGCATTTCGTGCTAAACGATCGATGTAAATATATCACGCCCAAATAGGAGATTCACCCACATATTACGCGGAAGAATGGTTAATCTCAGAGGCGTCAGGAGCCTGGGAATTCACGCGGATTACAGATGAACATGGACCTAAAGCGTAATATTATATAGGTCTCCACCTGCATGGGCGCGGGAAATGCAATGTTTTGCGGTCGTGAGGCGCACTAAGCACTATATTTTTAGCACGACACCACACCCGACACTGCAATCCCGCAACATTTGCCCGGGTGATTTTCACTCCGTAAAGACGGTCGCGCTTAGTCCGTATCGATAAGCGCAAGGGAAGCGGACGTGACAGGTATGTATACTTTTACAAGCTACAGCCAGCATTGGAGAGCAAAAAGTTGAGCTGCGGAACAGACCAGATATATTGATTTCGTATTATAAACGCTTGATTATTTCTCGTTTTGGCAGCTAACTCACTTTTGTTCTTGATTTTGTGGAGCATACCATAAACATCGTTTAAATTGCAGTCCAAATAATGTTTCTATCCCCTAAGTTATACAGGGCGTCGATATTGTTAAATGCTTCGTTTCTAGTAATGCTGTTGATTTAGATTGTTCTGTACTTGTTTGATAAGGCACTTATGATCCCGAGCTTATGTTTACTACTTTCGTGCACTATTTAAAATGGGAAGGGCTGGTCTTCTACCTAGATCCTCCCTTGGCATCATCACGTCATTATTTATCAAGGTACGCATACTAAAGTGCTACGTGATGTAAGCAAATCGCCTCATCAGGAGTATGTGGCTCAGTTAAATCAATATCTACAGTGTGTGTAGATTAAGGCACTTATCATGTCCAGCAAGCGATACCAATACAAATTATGTGTGAAAATCGTCTCTGCTTGTTTTTCGCATGCATGTAGACGCTTAGACGTGGTTTATCGATTGCAGTTTTCTTGTTTTTTTGTGTGAAAATTTATGACTTAGCGAGCATTTTGCATTTGACATGCCTTACACTGTGACGAACGAACCGTCTTGCACCCCATTAAGCACCCTGGGGTATGCATCTAATGTCACACTTTTTTGACGCGCGTCTGACGCGTGCACCAAGGGCCGTGTGATCAAACTATTGCATTTCCATTGCGCCGAAACTATTGATTTTCAGCTTCTTTTTAGTCCATGTTATACACTTTTCTGACGTAGTTTCACAATGTCATCGTCCTAGCAACTAGTTCTTGGAGAAAGCGTGGTCGACGCGTCCAAATGCACACAATTCGATGATGCAGGGAAAACATGTTGTTACGGGTTCGAATAGGGAATACCGGAATAGGTTTTAACGTTCGACCCATGGACACCAGTTGTCATATCCGTGCTCACATCAACCTATGAATTGCGTCTGCTTGTGCAGAACACATTACTTACTGAGACACGAGATATTTACGTCAGATGCCCACCTGCCTGAAGTATATCCTTTCCGCAGAGACGGCAGCGTTTATCAGTTGGTTAATCATCGCCGATACGTGTCCTTGGGTGGTATGCGATCAAGGGCGTCGCCACCAGATGCTCGTGTTTCGGGCAAGGGCGGAGCACAGTGGGCAGCTTTGGCCGTCCGCTGCACGCGACGCCATGGGCGCTGTCGATTTCGTGTGGCAAATTCCAGGCCTATCGCTGGACGCGTTCCTGCTCGCCGCGGTGGCACCAGCTGTAGCCACCGTGGCTGTCTCCGGTCGGGGCGGCCTGCTGGAGGGCATTGCCGCTGCTCCGTCCGCGCCTCGCATCGTCACAGGCTCGACATCGGGCTCGCCCCTGGCTGCGTTTCGGCTACGGGCGCCTCAACTGCGAGGCTTGCTGGACAGGGCCACCTTCCTCAGCGGCCCGACTGATCCCCGCCGGCCGGTGCTAAGCCGCTCCGACGGGACGGCCGCCGGAGCCGCGTCCAAATGCAGAACAGCGCTGTTGCATTGGTGTGCACTCTTGACAGTTCACCTGTATCTTTCTAAGAACGGCCCTCGCCTTACACGGAGACCGTCCGGCGGCGGTGCACAGAGGCTGAAGCAGACTACCACAAAAGTACGACCTTGCCTCGGAGGACGAAACGTCTTACATTCAACCACGCAAACCGGCACAAGGAGGCGCTTAGGCGATTGCAAGGGGATGGAACACGGGCCCTGTCCTTCACCGGGAACAATTAGAAATGGCGTCCAAAGGGCACCTTCGAACATTTAAACTAGATGGATCTTTTCTACCCAAAGCTAAAAGTTCGCGCGTACCTCTCCCAGCACTTGCGTGTTATAAACGGGTGTGCACCTCTCCCAGTATGTGCGTGTTATTAATGGAGTGTCCCAATAACCTATCGGTAGAGGTCACCAGTGCATTCACTGATCACCGAATACCAAGTCTTTAACACCCTAATGTACATACTTTTGTAGACATAAAAAATATATAAGTACCGAGTTCAATTAGATTTAGGCTTGCATGACGCAATCGAGGCGCTGCACGCGTCATTGTCCACCGATATCTGCGCTGTTGGCCAACAGCCTTCAAATGCTAATGCGTTTGACTGTCGTCAGCAACTAAAGCAGAGCTCTAAAAAAGTTTTGTTGACTTTCGCAACGCCTGCCTGATTTTGACACAAAGTTATGCCGGAGAGGATAAAACTGGCTTGTTTTGGGTGGAAGCACTGCAGTGACCTTAAAATTTTAAGCTAGGCTTAACACGCGCTAGAAAGAGGGATCAATGTCATCCTCCCCCAACGTTTCCTGAATTATTTTCGAACTGCGCCGCTTAGCCGAACAAAATTTTGCATAGCTGTAGAACATTAACGAGCGGTTCGTTTGGAGTCAAAAGTTTACATGAACATTGTAAGGTCGCTGACCTAGACAGTTTAAAGTCAGGCCATGAATTCAGCGAAGACGATTCCTAGGGAGACGTTGAATCTGATGCAATAATGGAGTGTTAGACGATCCCACACGCTCTGAGGTAGTTTCTTAAGCAATACATTAGTTGGACGAATGAATGCTATTGACCTAGGACCAAGTATGAAAGTCAGGAGCAGGTCAAAACCGACGTGTTTTTATTGCTTTAGAGCTTGCTGTATGGAGTAGTTTCTGGTGCTCATTTCGAATTTATTGATTGCAGGAACCGCATTATGCATCTTCCATAGACTTCTTAAAAGTCAGGGTATGTCACCGACCCAAGATGATTGAGGTTAACATTTTGTTAGAAACATACGCCTGGCGTAATTTTGGACGTGTATTCACATGCAAAACCCTTTACAGTTCCCGTTACTTTGGTCAACATGACCTCCGAAAGGTCAAACAAGGTCACTGACCTGAAATGAGCACCAGTGATGCGTTGCATAGAACAGATATCTGGTGCTGAGACACTTTGGACACCAATTTGAAGTTTGACCTTGTTTGACCTTACTTGACCCAAGTCATGACCTAGGGATCCCAAATTTTGACAAAAATGAGTTCACGTACAGGCAGCTCACAACATACCCTGTGAATGTGGTGTACCTAGCTCTTTTTATGTCTGAGAATTCAGGGGGAACGAATGAACCCCTCCCCCCCGAGCGAAGGATATTCAACGGTCACCCGGCTGGGGGTTAAGACTGGCAGCATGTCTATGTCATGTCTCTTGATGTGGCGCACGTTAACTTTTGAAGAAAAATGTTTGGTCTCTTTTGGCGGCCAAATGCGCCGCCGGTTTCCTTCCAAACTAAATTCAGCTTAGCTTGCTGAAGCTCCGCAGCACCGTTACGTGGTAAAATCCGGTTCCTCGGTACAGCCAGTCCTGAGCCGTGGGAAGCAAACAGGGGACGGTGAGCGTCCGGCGGAGTGGCAGCGGTCACACGTGGCTGCTAAACTGCCAGGTCCCGCGGAGTGGCAGCGGTCACACGTGACTGCTGAGCTACCAGGTCCCGCAGAGTGGCAGCGGCCACACGTGGCTGCTAAGCTGCCTGCTACACTTTTATCTTCGCCGTGCCAGAACTCAACATCGCTTCACCATCGTTTAATTTGTTTAGAGCCCTGTTCCAGTGATCCAGCTTGATGGGCAAAAATTATAACAACTGATCTGTCTCCAAGCATAAACCAGTTAAATTTCGGCCGGGGGCGCACGACCAGGGACATAAGCCCTGTGTGATAGCACGTGAGCCCTGTGTGATAGGGCATGAGCCATGTGTGACAAGACGTGAGCCTCGTGCGATAGGGACGTGAGCCTTGTGTGATAGGATGTGAGTGTTGATGATGTGAAGTTCTGCTCTCTCAAGATAAACCTTGAAGGCAAAATTCAAGGTCAAATAACTATGACTTTGTTTCATGTCAACCCAAGGTCTCCAGCCGATTTTGGATTTTGAAGCGTCAGCATCTTCTTCGGCGCACAAACCTGAGTACGTTAAAAGTTGTGACATCTCAAGATGAATTGCCAGCTGAACCTTTAAGAAGTCCTTCAGAGATCTGGATCTCCACGAGGCCGCTAGAATTTGCCCTGAATAGGATTCTAGCGCTTAGACACACTAATGAGGCAGGTAAACGTTCAGTGAAATTGAGCTCACCAACATTTCCTAGAAACTGGTGGCCTTTAAATGCTCGGATTCATGACAGACGTTTGGATTGATAGTAGACTCTGTCGGCCCTGCCAAGCTGGTCGGGACCTTTGGGTGAAATAAAGCACCCACATTTTCACTTCCTGCCTTGAAGATCGATCTCGAAAGTTCAGAGCTTTTCGGCGCACCCAGGCTTATGCCCTGGATAAGATTGCTATCCGAAATAAGTTGGCATCTTTTGGTTGAAAATGGTTTAGTAATTTAACCTTTTTGTTCGTTACCTTGAAGGCTGATCTGAAGTGGTCATGACTTTTGACGGACGCTAGTTTATGCGCCGAAGAAGATTTTGATGTCGCTCTGTTTTGAACAAAGCTTAGTTAAGGAGTCTCTAGTTCAGTAACATCCCGCTGTATCTTCGACGGGCGCTCATTGATGGGGTGGTTAATGCTTACATATATATATATATATATTATATATTATATAATATATTATTATATTGTTGTGTGTGTGTGTGTGTGTGTGTGTGTGTGTGTGTGTGTGTGTTTTGGATATTGACTGCATCGAAGGAAAAACAATATCTAGCGGAAGATTTAACAGAAGAGCTTTGTATAGC
>NW_023596959.1:0-32420 GCF_011947565.3 Pollicipes pollicipes | reverse complement strand
CTGGAAAGGCTCAACCCTAACGCGTCACCGACCTTGC
Organism: Pollicipes pollicipes; assembly: GCF_011947565.3. Lineage (NCBI taxonomy): Eukaryota > Metazoa > Arthropoda > Thecostraca > Pollicipedomorpha > Pollicipedidae > Pollicipes > Pollicipes pollicipes. The sequence continues at coordinate 32,383 of NW_023596959.1, read as the reverse complement.
CCCGGGATGAGTTTTTGCTCTCGTGCGCGGGGCACTAAATTGTAACACACTGAGAGTACGCTGCAGCGCTGCAACGGTGGGCACCATTCCCTATGTACCCGTGTTTGAGCGCGGCAGCCGGACGCTCCATGGCGCAGCTCGGCTGCAGCGGTGGGCGATCTTTCGCGCATGTGCCCGTGTTTAAACGCAGCAGCCGGACTTGGTGAGCTTGGTGAGCTCACGGCAGCCCGCTGCAACGGTGGGCACCCTTCCGCACGTGCCCCTGTTTGGACACGGTAGCCGGACGCCCCATGTGATAGCCCGGCTGCAACGGTCACGGCAGCGGCCGGTTGATCCGGTGCTCCTCGCCACATACGGACTGGGGTCAAGAAAACAAGAATTACAGCTGGTACATTAACTTCATACCAAACAAGCCTCTATCAGTTGGAAGGCTCCGGGCTCTTAAGTCTCACCATGGCTGTTTTCAAAGCTTTCATACTTGTAAGCCGAACCTTTGGTATCACAGGAGTAAAGGCAGTGTAGGTGTACATACAATTATCTCCGATCCTACTGCTTGTGCACCATGCACAAACAGGTAAACAACACTATCCAATGGATAGTCAAGGCTGCACTGCAGGTCAAGCGGGGTCCCCAAGTTATCTTGATAAAGAAACATCCTTTAAGAAGCATATCTTGATAAAAAAATCAGTTAAGACGCACATAAAAACCAGGGTTATACTTCATCTATGCTCTGAAAGTTAGTGTCATGTCTCCTCTTGTTACAAGTCACGAAATGCCATGCTGTGGCTATGAATATATCACTCGGTTAACTACTTGAAATGAATCGCAACGATTGTGGCCCTTTACACCATACCAAGATAGCCTCCAAAGATAGCACAATGAGTGTAAAAGCAGGTGGTATCTTTGACGTTACTCTAATGACACGATACAAACGCCGTCTTCCTATCCAATATTTACGTTTGTAAAGCCTGTTTTTTTCGCCTTGTATTGGCGGTGCTGCCGCAGTACACTCTCCAAGCGACGGCCGCCCCGCTCCCGCTCCTGCCCGCGTGCCCCCGTCCTCCCGACCGCGCCGCCCGGTCACGTGACACACCGCCGCCGGGTATGGGCAGACACCCGCTGACCCGGGCCAAGCGGCAGCCGATCGCGGCAGGCTCGAGCGCGCCACACGAGTGTCCAGCCTTACGTGATGACAGGATGACGGATGCAGCTGCGTATATGAATAATCCGTGAAAAGCAAAATTCATGGTGATGAATGTACAGGAAAGTGAATATGACTACTCTTCGCGGAGTGTTTTGACACTTTGTTGTGCCATTGCCGCATGTCCTCTACCTCGTGGAAGCCGAGGCCACTGCAAAAACAAGCACCCATAGGACACGTATAGCAGGAATTATATACGCTTCACAGCACACATACAATACGCGTACGTCTAATTATATTAAACTCTACTCCATGATGTACTGGCGCCTGGTACGTTTGTCTTGGTCTCATTCACACCACTGACTGAACTCACCTTCAACATAACGACCGTAAGCCGGGTTGAGCGAGCAGGCTCTGATCAATTTTAGTCACAACGATGAGTTTCCGAGTCAAATACAAAGCATGCAAAAGAGGAGGCGGAAGCAAAAGCGTGCGCCATCTTAAGCTTTCCAGTTGCAAAACATACCCGCTCTATGTTATACCGGCTCGACTAGGCAAACCTGTAATCCCGACCGCCGGCACCATATTCCCCTACATGCTCATCTGCATCGTTATTCCACCCATCGACGTCCTTGGGGTGCACTCATGTCCACCGGGCTTGTACCTGCCTGCGGGGGCATCGTCTGGCGTTTGGGGTCTGTCAATGTCGGTTCCATGACGATGGCGGCGGGTGGACCGCTGGTCACCAGGAGACGGGGGGGGGGGGGGGGGGCTGGTCCACCTCCAGTTGCGTTCGTTTCTGGCTTCCCGCACTTCCTCGCTATTCGTGCTAATGGGAAGTGACAGTGACTCGGTCACGTCTTTTCTATGGACTAGCACTTTGTGCACAAACGGGGGGAAATAAGTACCATCGCTTCAACAACTGAAACCGTCCTGCATGGCATATTGCGTGTGCTGCTGAATGTCGATAGGTATGTATGAGACAGAGCGACAGGAACAGAGCGGACAGGATGACGGCCAGCCCTCGAAGAAGCTGCAGGCATACATTTTCGAGGTCACCATTCCCACCGCCACCAGTCCGGGATTGGTGGAGTTTCTCGCTGGGATGTGACAGCAAAGGAGCCGGCCCGGCACAAAGAATTCTCTCCGAATCAAACAATACTATTGGCTCGCCGGAGTCTGGGCAGCGAATGCAAACCCCCAGACGCTGCAGGCGGTTGGCCTTTACAACAGGGGGCGCCCAGCTGTCCACATCTGCGGGATCATGCGACGAGTGAAAACCGGCCCGTTTGCAGCAAAAAAACCGGCCTCTTCCCGGATCTGGCATGACGGCGGCCCTATTTTTTAGTCTGACCGCCGCCCTCAAGGGAAAGACTTTGCAGTCTCGGACGGCACTAATCAAATTATAAGTCGCCGTCTGCCTGGTCGGACGTGATGTACCGGGCGGTATCCGACGAGTGGCTTGTGGGTCAATGTGAACGGGACCAGGGCAGGGGGCGTATAATGACGTAACTGGACTATATATAAATGATCGTATATATACGCAGAATGGGCCGCGAAAGCGAGGCACGGATAGTTCAGTGACTAGGTTGAGAGTGATTGCGTGTGACTGTGACCTCGTAAATACCGGTGACTTACTTATTTAGGGAGGGGGTGATCATGAGGCCACCGCGAAGCGAAATGTTAACTTTGAAGCGATCAACGATCGCAGACCACGGACTGGTTGGATGATCCACAAGGCCAGTGATGGCAATTTGCCGAACGTTGCACTTCACGTTGTGACACTCTCGGGGCCTGGCCTCCAGCCGGAGATGCCAGTGGGTGGCAGAACGGATAATTGCACGTAGCCATGGCTGTCAAATTGGGTCGGGTAAAACTTGCACCGGACTGGCAGACCTTCGTTCGATTCGCTTCCCGCTGTGGCCTCTTGTTCGGGGGCTGAACCACACAGCAGTGGTAGTGGCCGCGAAGGATGACAGGGGCAGAACGCCCCCGAGAATCATGGCTCGGTTATGATCATGGTTCAGGAGGAGCCAGACGGCTGCAGTCCTGCTGTCATGCAAATCAATGTTTGGAGGGAAGCGTGACTCGAAGACATCATTTCGTTTATTTTTGGCTAGGAGAAGGTCGATTCGCATTTTCCGTCTTTCACTAAACCTCAGGTATGGCGGCATGAATGAACGTGGGTCATGACGTGGCAGGGAACCAGTTCGGACCGTCCGGGATGCAGGGTTACGCACGGCAGTAACTGCATCTATCCGTTGGTGGTCCTCACCTGGGGCGGTGTACGCCAGGCGTTATCAGCGCAGACGTTCGGTGCCGACAGGGATTCCGCCAACACGCTTTGTAGGAAGGGCGACAGGGTATTGAGTCATCGAACAGGCCCGTTAGGCCGAGTCGCCAGAGAGCACCGGCCGTGCAGAGCGTGAGGCGTGAGCGCAGGTCGCACCGGGTGCTCGCCGTCTGCTGATGGGCTCCACCGTCCCATCAGGTGCGCTGTCTAACCCCAGGCCTCTGAGGGGGCGCACCGCGACGCTGCCGTACAAAGCGCACTCCAGCAGGCGGGAAGCGAGGGCGCAGAACTGCCGCAGGCGACGTCTCCATACTGAATGGGGCGCGAAGCGGGTGCGCAGCAGCGCGAAGCCGCGAGCGGTATGCATGCCTGAAGAAAAGGTGGGTGTCCCATCGTGGACGAGACGCGAAGGAGCGACCTCTGAATACGGAGCTGTCACCATATAGGTCGGGCGAGGGAACCAGTCGTCGTCCAGCTTAGGTACACCTGAAGCCGCCCCGGTAGCCACGGCGGTGCCAGGCGGATGGGAAATTGACCGGATATGCTTTGAATAGGACATAAACCTGGCTTTTATGGATGCGTGCAATGGAATTATATTTTTCCTTGAGCTCAGTGAGCACTCGGTCAGACGTGTCAATCATAATGCCAGGGTGCTGGAGACGGGCGTAGGTCATGAAATGGCAATAGACCAGTTCGGACCGCCTGGGGTGCAGGGTTACGCACTGCGGTAACTGGACCCATGTCGGGGGAGGGGGCAACGCATATGCGTGCCAGGAATGAGCGGTGTGCTGTGGGAATGCTTGCAGTGAATTATTTGCGCCAGCAAATGAGGATGCTTGCATTGAATGTGGTGATGTGCCGATCCCATGAGTTTGTGAGGATTATGGGTGGACGGGGGGTTTCCAGGGTTTATATCCAGCGGGCTCTGCTAGTGTAATTCGTCGGTGGCGTGGGTTACCGGCCGATTCACCAGCCAAGCGATGAAGGTGAGTCGCCGTTTTTGAGGACGCGGACGGCACAATCGTGCACGGAGAGACAACCGCTCATGGTGTCTGACGGGTCCTGCAATCCCGTCAATGCACGGGCCACCCATTTGCTGGACACCGCGCTCACTACACTGGAGGAAGTGTGCAGCTGGTGTGGACTGGCGCGCGCGCAAGTCCGGGCTGCTGTCGATCGGCAGCCCGTCGCCGCAGGTGCGGCTCATGGGTCAGCCAATCCCCGTGGTCGGCGAGCGGTGCTCGTACCGCTACTTGGGCTGACCTGTGGGACACACCGGGCTGTCGTGCCCGCCGTTACAGGTGCTGGCCGAGGCGGAGCAGGCCGCCCGTCTCGTCTTGAACAACGCGCTGGCCCCGTGGCAGAAGCTGGACGCGCCGCGCGCGTTCATCCTGCCACGGCTGACCCACTGCCACGGCTGACCCACTGCCCCGGCTGGGTCTGCCCCCAAAGCGGGCTCAGCGTCAGTTCGACGCCGAGCTGCGCTGGAGGGTCAAGGGGGTACTCCAGCTGCTCTCTCGCGCGTGCCAGGAGGAACTGCACGCCAGCACCTCGCGCGGCTGTATTGGCCTCACCGAGCTCGCCTCTGAGGCCGACATCCTCCTCCTGGCGTCTACATGGCAACTCCTCACCTCCCCGGACGAAATCGTCCGCGAGACTGCTGCCTCTCAGCTGCAGGAGTCTGTGCGCAACCGCCTCCTGGCTGAGCCTACCCTGGCACAGCTCGCCGACTACCTGAATGGTAGGGAGTTGAGGGACGGTGGCGACGTTTCGACGCGCTTTTCACGAACGCGCGTCGCCACCAAAACGCTGGCCAAAACCATTCCGGTGGCCTGGCGCGCGGTGGACGGCGAGCCGCGGCTTGCGGTCGGCGACGACGTGGTGCCGCGTCGCCAGGCGGCTGCCCTCCTGCGAGAGGCGGTGCGCCAGGCGGCCGCCGAGCGTCTGTACCGCCTGCCTCACCATGGTAAACTGATGCAGACGATCGGCGACCAGCGCGTGAGCAGCCACTACATGTACAGTGGCAGCTTCACTCGCTTCGCCGAGTGGCGCTTTGTGCACCGCGCGCAGCTGGGACTGGTGCCTCTAAACGGCGTCCGTCCCAGCCGTGTGCGGGGCGACGAGCGCTGCCGGCGGTGCGGGTACGCGCGCGAGACGCTGCACCACGTGCTGTGCCACTGCATGCCGCACAGCGCCGCCTTCCAGCGCCGTCACAACGCCTGATACAACACTCCGTAGTCGTACGCCAGGGCCATACAACCCTCCGTAGTTGTATCAGATTGAACGATTCCCTAAAAATGGCCTTCGCTGAAACCATGGGCTGACTTTGACCTGTCATAGGTCAGCGACCTTACAAGGTACATCTAAAATTGGTATATCAAACGATCCGCTATGCAATTTTCTACAGCTATGCAAAATTTGGCGGGACTACGCCGCGCCGTTCAGAAACCATTTGGGAAAAGTCCTCGGGGTGAGGTCAATTTGCCCCCCCCCCCCCCCCACCCACCCGAGCGCGTGTTAATGTATTCTGTTTCACTTAAATGGCCTAAGGTGTTAAAAAACGAAATAGCTTTGTCAGGTTCCTGATATTACGCTCATGCCAACTTGAACTAAACGTCTTTTTTGCTGAAGCATCAGTCACGAGCTCATAAGCTCCATCTTTTGTGAACTGATTTTTTCACTCCAGCACGGTCTTTTTGCGATGGAATTTTTCACTCCCACCCTAATTCGAAAACGATTCTAGCTCCCTGGTTGTCGATGTCCGCCATGCTTTTCGAGTTGAGAGTGGGGATCAACGGCCGATGATCCGTCATCACCTCGAACTGCTGCGTACCGCTGAGATATATGCTGCATTTTCGGCCAGGGCCAGCAGCTCGAGTTCAATCACTGCGTAGCGTGACTCCGTCTCCGACAGGAACCGAGATCCCCACTGGATCAGGCGCCAACCGCCAGCCCTGCCCAGCTAACGGGGACAGAGACCGAGACCGCCGGCGCCGGCTGCGTCAGTCTCCAGCACCGTCTGCCGCAGCGGATTAAAAAGTCCGGCACGGGAGGCGACAGCAGCGCCATCTTCACGGCGGCGAACACCTGATCGTGGGCCGGCGTCCATAGCCAGGCGTTCCGCGGCCACAGCAGCTGACGGAGCGGCTCAGCGGCCGCGGTGACGTCAGAGGAGAAGGACCCCAGCTGGTTGACTAGGCCGAGGAATGATCTCAGGTCGGCGATGTTGCAGGGCTTCGAGAACGACTTGATGGCTTAAATCTTCTTATCGTCAGCGGTGTAGCCAGCCGCGCTGATGTAGCCGCAGATTTCTACTTCCGCCTTCGCGAAGCAGCACTTTTCCAGGTTCAGCGTGATCCCATGCTCTTCACACCGCTGAAGTATTTAGAGCACATGCTCCACATGGGCTTCGTACTCAGAGTCATAGGCGAGCACATCGTCCACCACTTTGTAGGTGTTCGGGATGTCTCCAAGTGCGGCATCACCACGCTGGTTGCACACATCGCCTGAGCTGACGATGCCCATCCGGGCCCCTCTTGTACCTGAACCTGCCCCACGGCGTGATGACGCACGTCAGATCTTGATACTCCTCTCTGATTGGGACCTGGTGGTAGCCGGCCTTGTTGTCCAGCTTAGTGAAGACGGTCGCGCCAGGTGTGATTGCCGCCACCGCGTCCTGCGGCGAGCGGACTGGGTGGGCCGGCCTTTTCATGAATCCATTCAGCTTCGTTAAATCGACCGTGAGGCGGCAGCCTGACACTGCACCATCTGGCGACCGCCTGGCCACCGGGACGACGGGGTGACACCACGGCGTGGGGTGCTCGGCGGGCTCTATGATGTCCTTGCTGAGGAGGAAGTCCAGCTGCCCTTTGACACCCTGTCTCCAGCAGAACGGAATGTTCCTCGCTGTCCATAGCGCATGGGGGACGGCGTCATCTGTCAGATCGATTCGCATCGGCTCTCCCACCATCTCCCGCAGAGGTGATTGGACGTCGAAGACGCGGGGAAACTCAGCCTTCAGGGCTTCAGACTGACGTTTCCGTTGCTGTGCCGAGGGGGCGCCACCGGTGCTCTGTAACGGTGGCTGCTCGGTGTCCTGTAAAAACTGTGGCCTGCTCTTTAAAAAAAATCGAGCAGAAACATCGGCAGTCAGTTTTGAATTCACTTCTGCTATTGTTTCGCGAAAGGCATGTCGCCGAAATATCAATCAAACTATATCTTCATTCTGATTTTTCCCAGGAATAAGGCTAATACTACTGTTTTATCTGTGTGACCAATGTCCCTCGCCAATACACTAAACAACTCACAAAATCGATATTCTTCATGTACGAATCGAACGTGTGATGATAGATAAGTAAGGTGCATGAGGCGTTTTAATCGATTTAAGACCGTTTTAGACCCATGCACCCACCAATTGAATAATAATTTTCAGGTGGAAAAGAAAGGCGACTTAACTGGAGTTATGGTCATCTAGGTTACGTGATGACATGCAAGTGAGCATAAATGACATATCTACAGACAGCAACAGTAACGCCGAGTCGAACACTGCCAGTTAATTCATGGAATGATGGCTACTTCAAAATACAAACTAAAAAATGTCTGGAAACAAACAGCTCTGGTATAATGCGTCATTTCTTCTTGGGTCCCGTTTCATTTGTCGTCGGCACGATTGTCAGCTGGAATGCGTGACGGCATGCGTGCTGGCGGAGTGTTCGGTGTGTGCGCTTGCGGGAAAGTATTCTGACTTAACCATCTTTTTCCCCTTTACCTTCAGACCAGACGCACATCCCCATTCTGGTATACCGCCGACCATGATACAGTACCCATGAAGTGCTGTTTGGAAATACGGTTCCTGCTCTGATATTACCATCAGCTATCCCATCCGTCAGTTGAGTGCCTCTTCCCATTCCCATCTCGGTCCAATTTCTTCCCGTCTCATTTTAAGGGATAGCTCGACTTTGTGTGAAAACGGTCTTTTGATCCTTCACTGCTACTTGCGCTAGCATGAAGCCCATCCTTTCATTGAACTCCAACATGAACGGACAAAGCCAACGTTCGAGACCCGTAAAGTTTCGTTCCTGTTCTCCGTCTTTTACGATACACCACACCTATCATTGTCATTCACCTTTTCATGTCTTCTTTTGGCAGTTCAATTCCCTTCCTATCTATCCTACGTCGCATTCCTCCCAAATTTAGGGACGTTTCCGCCCAACCCACCTAACCTGCTCGCAAGCGTAAGAGCTACCGAATCATCGCCCGCTTTTTTGTCAGAGCGATTTTCAATCTGGTAGCGCTTTCTCCGCATGCTGACGGGCTGACAAAGAATCCTAGCAGCATCGTCAGCCGGCGCGTGACGTCACAGACCAAGTAACCTTCTGGCCAACTGACGTGACGTAGGGAGGATACCGGGCCGTGATTGGTGCTGAAAAACGTGTTGACAGATCGAACGCGGCATTGACTTTAATGCGAAACCCTACGACCTAGAAAATCCAGAACTTCTCGTTTTCTTTAAAATTTCTGTAAGCGTACAACGCCCAAGGTGACGAGAGCATTTCTTGAGTTTTCTAGAGACATAAAAAGTATGATCTTTTGACGTCACCATGCCAGATCGCGTTTCGTCGTGTTCAGATATGACGAGTGCTGGTTGGTAAGCAGTGTAACCTAACCTAACCTGTTGAAACCGATATAACCACGTTTGGGTTGAACGGCCGCACAAATTAAATCAAGGTTTTAAGCTGAAAAAGTAGGGCGACTGAACTTGGCTTTAGGTCATACTAGGTCATCTGATGGCCCTCCGCAAGCAAATAAATGGGATCCATTTCAAGATAGCAAATGTAACGCTGAGTCGAATGGGGTCACTTGCTTGATCGAATGAAGCATGTTTCTTAAGACAAACTTATCTATGTCAGGAAGTTATCAGTTTCTGGCGCAATACATTACATCCCGTTAACTCTGATACAGAACACAACGACCTGAAAGATTTCGACTCCCTCGTCTTTCTTAAAAGACGCCACAAGCGTGGAACAACTCAGATAATGATGGCATTCCTTCTCCTTTCACGTAACATGACAAACTGTGACCTATGTAACTGTTACTAACACTAACTAACACTGTGTAAACCGAGCTGGCCCTGATTTCAATGAAATTTGAAATTTGCAACGACTGAATTTAAGATTCGGGTGAAAAAAATAAGGCGACTCAAGTGTAATTCAGGTCATGGCAGGTGACGTGGTGACTTTGACAGATGACTTTCACAGGTAAGTATAAAAGTACCAGTAAAACTACAGGAAGTACACATTCCAGACCACAAAGATAATGACGAGTCGAATGACGCTAACTGCTCGATCGAATGAGACCTGCTTCAAAAAATGAACTCATTAATGTCTTAAATAATCAGATATGACGAATGCATTATTTCCTCTTGAGGCCAACACGGGTCTTAACGATCTGGAAAATCCCGAACACTTCGAATTCTATCAAAGGTTCAGCATGTGTGCAACATTCCAAACAGTAAGGCCATCTCACGACTTTCGACAGGGCATTAAAAACCGTGACCTCCAGACGTCGCCGCGTACGATTTTTCACATGAACAAATATTCCACGTAGATAGATATTCCATAAATATATAGATATTCCTAACTAAGCCTTCGATGTTATTATATATTATTATACATTAACTAAGCCCTCGATATCTTTGGCTTAGCAAAATTGTTTCTTTTGAAGTTTATCGTAAGTCAAATCCGCAAGTGGTGGCATTTACATACAACAAGCAGCATGAGCCGTCTCGGACTCTCAAGCACACGGACTCACAGCATGGCGAACATTCACTTAGCATCTATCTGTTTTGATCTATGCAAATGTTACGTACCGATCAGTTGACATTCGTCGAAAGACATACCAGGATTGCATGAGGTAAAACTGACAGTGAACGACAAACTCCACCACCACACATCGCCTTTTAAATGTCAATGTTCTGCCTCACACTTCCCTCGTCCGATAGGAACCATCGCTAAATAGCGTTACCGGGCGAATGACGCACTAGCATTTGGTCTCGCGCTTCACAACATGTTACACATTTCTGAGAGCTGTGTCTTGCCATGCCAGGCGACTTAGCACACATGCACACACCTCCTGTAGTCACTCGTGGGCAATTTCCAGTTCAGATAAATGTTGTCTCTAACAGCCATTTAACATTTCACATGATCTTCTAACAATAAATCTTTGTATCATCTTGGAAATCTGAATCCTCACAACTTCCCAAAATTACGACAATGGACAAATCTCAGCTAAGCTTTGTCAATGCGCATCGTTTTCGCCCATTAAATTCCTCTTTGGCAGGCCGAGCGGGACCCCGACAGCGACTACAAACCGCCGCAGCACTCGGGGGTGGTGAGCTGGACACTGGCTTCTTGCACCCCTCCCCCCGCCCCTCCTCCCCATCCCAAACGTCAAGCAATGTGAGTCGGAATTAATCGCAGGAGAGCGCACACCGGACCAAAATAGCGATTCAATGGTCTCCGCTGATCCAGCACATTGCACTGCTGGATCCCAAATGCGCCCCTTATTTGTGAAAGTCATAATCTGGCGTTGACATGCATAGTTCTCGGAGGTCGGCGCCAGCCACAGCAGCCGTGCGCCGCGGATCTCGCCATGGCTCTCGAGCACTGCTGGCACGGATACCACCCGACAGGCACCGACCCCGCGGCTGCAGCCGCATGTTTGGGTCTGGCGCGCCCGGGTCGCAATACTTTTCAGCTGCGGAGCTGGCTTAGAAGCGGTGAGAGACATGCTGCAAGGCCGGTCACCAGGACGCCAAGTTTCCCGGCAACAGCACCAGTTTTGTTCTCAGGCCGCCATGCCCATTCTCATCAGCATACCTCCTGTGCTGAAGGTGGTGCCACCTGTCCCTCTCAACCAGCGAGCGACACGCGGGGATGCATTGCGGACACCAGTGGGACGTGATCACGGCGTGGCGCCGATCGCAGCCGTTCCACCGCTGACAGGCACACTGAGGCGATCGCTGACGAAGTTCACGGACTCAACGGGTGGTCACCATAGCAACAACTACCCTATATCCGGGATCTGCCCTTTTTGATGCTCCGCGAAACATCAAGAAATAGCCTCGTTATCTGAGTTGGTACTCACTTGTGGCGCCTTCAAAACAATCAAAAGGGCCGAAATTATTCAGGTCGTCGGGTTCCATGTTAAAGTCAGCGAGAATTCAAGCAGAGCGCCAAAAGCTGAAACTGTCAGACATTGATCAGTTTATCTTTTTAACTAAGCTTCGTTCGAATGATCATCTGTCACCATTGGTCTCATACATTTTCTGTCCAACAATGCATCATTCAGTTGGTTGTGGAACTCGTGGAACTTGATCACGTGACCTGGCATCTTCCCAGACCACTATCCACAGCCCGCTGATGACTTTCAGACCTGGAACGCAAGCAGTCACTTCGTGTCGCCAATACGCTCAGTGAAGAACACCGATCAACAACAACAGCGGAAGCAGCTCCGCAGTGGCATTCTCAAGGAGTTCGCCGACGTCTTCACATCTGATGACAGCAATGCATCTCTTAAGCCGATGGCAGGCCCTACCATTGGTCATTGGTCATTCACGTCACAGAAGATGTCAAACCCTTCGCAGTACGCGTTGCCCGCCCTGTGCCGTGCGCATCGAGAGACGTGAAGAGCCAGCTGGAAGAAATGGTTTGGCAGGGCATCATCGCCTCCTTGGGTGACGAGCCATCAGATTGGTGCCATCCACTGGCGCTGGGCACAAAGTCTGATGGAGGAGTGCGTATATGAGTTGGCCTCACCAACCTCAACAAGGTTGTAAAAAGGCCTCTGCACCCACTCTATACTCCAAGAGAGGCCGTCTCTGGTATCCCCGTGAACGCGAAGATGTTCTCCACGCTGGATGCCAAGTCAGGATACTGACAGCTCCCTCTTCAAGAAAGCAGCCAACACCGCGAACGTTCATCATCCCCTGGGGGCGCTTAAAGTTCCTCCGAGCGCCCATGGGCCTGGTCTCAACAGGGGACGAGTACTGCCGAAGTGGAGATCAGGCTCTCCAGGATCTGGACCACATCGTCAAGGTGGTGGACGACATACTTGTTTACAATGAGGCAATCGAAGACCACGCAGACTGTTTACGAGCTGTTCTCACACAATGCCGCCAACATGGCATCACGATCAACGGGAAAAAGTTCTGGTGCGCACAGGAAGAAGTCTTCTTCTGTGGCTTCAGTATATCTTCAGCCGGGAAGGAGATCAACTCGGTCAAGGCTTAAGTATTTCATGGGCCTCGTTCAGCAGTTCGGGGGCTTCTCCACCGATATATCATCCGCTGCAGACGCACTTCGTGGTTTACTGAAACCTGGCAACGCTTTCGTGTGGACACCGGATCACCAAACAGCCTTCAACGACGTCAAGAAGGTTCTGGCGTCACCGCCTGTACTGGCTCATTACGATCCGCATCTTCCGACGGTTTTTCAGACCGACGCTGCCCGTCTGAAAGGGCTCGGATACGTCCTGCTACGACAGCACGGTGATAACTGGCACCTAGTCCAATGTAGGTCCAGGTTTCTCTCTGACACCTGAAGAAGTGCCGCATCTTTTTGCAGGGCCTGCAGCACTTCAGTCATCATCGACCACCGGCCCTCGATACCGATATTGAACGATTACACTCTGGATGTCGTCGAAAACCCACGTATCCAACGTGTAAGGGAGAAGACCAGTCTCTACAACTTCACAGCCATCTGGCAAAAAGGCAAAGACCATGCCATCCCCGATGCACCGTCACGTGCTCCTGCTGAAGAACCGACGCCTGAGGACAACCAGTTCGTCCAGTCTGTAGACCACCATGTCCATCGCTCGTGCATCGTCACCATCAGTAAGGTGTTGACCCAACAAGCGCCAGCACATCTCCCAGACCCACGATTCGGTTGATCTCAAGAGGACAGCACAAGCCGATGAAACCTGCCAGCAACTTCTGGTTCCTGTATCCCATGGTTTCCCATCTTCCAATGAGATGCTACCACGTTCCTGACTCCCATTTTGGAACGTTCGCCACGAACTTTCGTCCCATGACGGCCTAGTTCTGAAAGGCTGCATCCTCATTCCGCGTGGTTCCCGGAAGGTCACCGTGAAAGCACTTCACGACGCTCACCAGGGGATCGAGCGCACCAAACGACGAGCACGCCAAACTGTCTGGTGGCCCGGCGTGAACAGCGACATCGCCAACACTGTGGGCAACTGCAGTCCCTGCCAAGAGCTCCGTCCAAGTCTGCCCCAGGGATCGATGGCCACCGACCCGTCGCCATCGAGGATCTTTGAAGATGTCTCTTCCGACATCTTCTCTCACGCGGGCAGAGACTTCTTCGTCTACGTGGATAGACTGTCTGGCTGGCTAGTTGTCTATCAACTCCCACGGGATGACACAACAAGTCGTCAAATCATCAGAGCCCTCCGAGGCGTCTTCGTCAGTCTTGGAGTCCCCGTCAGACTCAGGACAGATGGAGGACCTCAGCACAAGAGCCGCGAGGTCACCAACTGCCTGAAGCGTTGGGGAGTACTGCATGTCATGTCGACTCCGTATTACCCACAATCCAATGGACATGCGGAGGCGGTAGTGAGGGCCATGAAGCACGTGGGCTCCAAGACGGTGACTGATGGCTCTACCGACAACGACGACTTTCGCCAAGGACTCCTGAAACTGCGAAACACGCCTCGAGCCGAAGGACGTTCTCCGGCTCAAGTGGACTTTAGCCATGCCATCGGCTCCTGTGTTCCCGCTCATCACAGCACCTTCGCTGCTGAGTGGCTGGAGCAAGCAGAGGAATGTGACTCCAGGGCAGCAGCGTCTCTCCGCCGTGCACAACAGCACTACAATGATTCCGTATATGCACTGACGCCACTTAAGGTCGGGACCCACGTAAGGCGGCAAGATTCGATTAGCAAACGCTAGGACAAGGTAGGCACCATCGTGAGCGTCGGGTACCACAGAGATTACCTGACCAAGACACCAACCGGCACAGTCTCCTGGAGAAACAGGCGCTTCCTTCGTCCGTCACTTCAGTCCCCTCAAGCGCCATCACACGGACCGACGACTACCTCGGCATCAGAAGGAAAGGCCCCAGCGCCTCACCGTCGAGTACGATTTCAGCTCCCGCCGCCATCAGCTCTGCGACGGAGCATTCGTCAAAGAAGGACACCAAGCCACCTGGGCTATGGCATCTAAGAACTGCTCCTCCAGCAGTCCCGAAGGGCGGGGGGGGGGGGGTATGTGAGCACGCCCAGCCAGTCCGGTGGCGCAGCATGCTGTCCCTGCCATGTCTCGAAGTGTCTTCGGCCGCGCGGTGGAATGCGGCCGGTGGAACCTACCGCCGGGGGCGCTGACCGCCGTCCCGCGGCGGACCGTACGGGACGCGTGATAGGTGCGTGTATGCAAGCTGACTTATGAGTGGTAGTTCACCCCGAACTCAATGTTATGTCATGCCTGCCTGGGATGGCAGGGACAGAACGCCACTGGACTCGGTCCAATGCAGATCTCCGCGTCGCTACACGCTGACTGAGTTGAGCCGAACCGCTGGACGAAGACATCACAATATTGGTGTACAAAGCGCCCCCGAACCTAGATACCTGTTCTAACCAAAAAGTCACTGGTGCTCATTTAAGATCGAATGCTTTGTTGGACCTTTTTCAGGTCATGGTGGCCAAGATCATGGAAGACAGCGCTGAGTTTTGCATTTGAAAAAACGTCAACGATTACGTTAGGCGGTATGTTTCCAAGAAACAAAACATGGGGCCATTTTAGGCCAGTGACCTATTCTGAGCCTTAAGAGGTTCATGAAAGATTTTAAGGTGGTTCCTATTATCAATGAATTTTAAATGAGCACCAACACCCACACCCACACAGCAGGTTATAGATTAACAAAGCAGGTCGGTTTTGACCTTAGTTTAACCTTCGTACTTGACTCTAGGTCAATGGAATTTGTTCATTCAGTTGTTGTTCCGGCAAAATCTATCTCAAGGGTGCATGACTTGGTCCAGCATTCCGCCGCTGCATCAGACTGAACGATTTCTTAAAAACTGCCTTCGCTGGTTCCATGGTGAAGATTTGACCTGCTGCAGGTGAGCAATCTTACAAGGTGCACCTATATCTTTGATTTCGAACGATCTGCTTTAAATTGTCTACAGCTATTCAAAATTTGGAGGGGCCTATGCCACGACGTTTGCCAACCATTTTGGAAAAACGCTCAGGGAAGAGGGGGGTGGGGGAATTGACCCCGCCCACCCGAGAGTGTGTTAATACGCAACACGTTGGATCAATGCATTTTCAGAAATGTTCTGCAAATTTCGAACGCTGTTATGTAATCTACTGTATGAATCTATCTATGAACTATGCCATTCTAGCTATGAACTATTAACTATGAACTTAAAGAAATTTTGTGGGCTAAATTTATGTGAGCCTACTGAGCCTAGTGAGAATGTGATGCTATGTGAATGCAGTGAGCATAGAGTAGGCTGCTGTTTTCCATTATGCCAGTTAGCTTTGGCACATTTCGAAGTATGATCTTTTGGGTTCCTGTGTGGCTTTGCACCGCCCGGTTGTGTTCACCTGCCGGTCTGACCGATTATATTGTTGCTGATGGGTCTGTGCGGTATGACGCAATGATCTCTCTATAATAATGACCGTTTTCAGGCTCTATCATCTTCAAAAATTTCAGTCAGGCTCCACTCCGGCCTCGCAGACTGAACACCGACCACGCGGGCTGAACACAGACGACGTGGGCCACACACAGACCATGCAGGCTCCTCACCGACCAGGCAAACTCCAAACCGACCACGCAAGCTCCACGCCAGTCTCACAGGCTTCACACCCGCTGTGGATACTACTGATATGGCATGCACCCTCGTCGAACGTGCTCCTCAGCATTCGCAATACACTGGGTTCCATCGAAAGGGTGGCTCTGGCTGGCTCATAGATTTTGTGAGCGGCCCCTCGGTGTCAAATCACGTCAACCGTGATTCTGGCCAGATACTGGTGTAGTGCAAACATTTACCTGTTTGTTTAAAATTCATTCGAAATATTTCACGAAAATCATACCAGCTGGACACCCCACATAAGTCTAACACAACACACAGCACGGGATGGCACGAGGTCAGCGTCCGGTGCCCAGAGGAACCGTCGCCGGTGATCCCATGGCGACACAGGCCAGACGACCACTGACGTCATATCGGGAACATTCGGCGGCAATGGCTGTTCCTTTGACCAGATGCGGTAAGAGAAGCCCCCCTGGGTATGGCTATCTGCGGCCACGCCAGGCTGATCGTTCACACGACGACCCGAATTTGATGCTGCCGTTGAAGGAATCCACAACAGTAACCTAATGCTGCAACATTGCACAAAGGCTTTCCCACTGCATCAGGTTTCTTACTCTGCGGTTTACATGAAGGGATAGGCCCTTCTTCCGACCTTGCGGCGGGGGAGGGGGGAGGGGCGATAACTGATGATGGCCACTGTTCGCGAAGATCGAGTCGGCAACATCTCCTCCAATGATATGTGAGCATTGCGTGCAGCGTAGGCGTGGCTTCAGTCAGCACCGCTCCAGCCAATATAAAGCTGGTCGGCCCATGACCACAGGCATCACAGAACCAGCGAGTTCAGCCATGAAAGTCCTGGTGAGTCATCTTCTTGCGATGCTTGCTAACGAGGTGCATTACATTATTCTGTTTAATTTTATCGGGAGAAACAGTCCCAGTCAGCAGCTTAAGGGACTGTTGCACAGTTGGATACATTAAGCCACGTATCAGACATGATACACACAACTCGCTTGTAGCTGTTCGTATGCTTTAACTGCAAATGGCTGCTGTAGATCACAATTCCACTGACCATGGTATTGGACCTTAAAACGTTGTCATTGGTTAAGTCATGAGACGTTTTTAGGACGCTAGAGTCGCTGTCACATCTGCCGTGTCAGAGGTGTCGCTGTAATGAACTGTGTGACTCACTTGAGATACTGTATGAGCCACAAGCGGCGTTGCTGATCTACATGCGCACCTTGATAAGCAAGCATTATGGTGCGGGTTTTGTCTTTTTCTCTTGGTTTTCTTGGATATTTTCTGTGATATAATCTTCCTTACCTGCTCTTGCCTTTTGGCCTACGGCACATTTCTTAAGTTATTCGACACTTAGTTCCATGTTTGTCATATCTAGTCGTTGGTCCATACAACTAGCAGCGGTCGTGTGGTCGAGTCATAGCCATGGTCGAGCCATGGTCCATACAACAAAGTGGTCGAGCCATACAACTAGCAGCGCAATGTGCTAGTCAGTTGTCTCTCATCGTTTGGACATTAGGCGCTGCATAACTGGAAAACACGAAAGGTTAAACAGCCACATTGTCTTGGTCATGGGTACAGCACGGCCAATTAGGTGGGGGTTTCGCGTGACTTTCTATGAACTTGCACATGTCGGGTAAAAGTACTATAGGCGGTGGGTGATGGGGGGCGCAAGTCCATGTGCATTAAGTTCGGAAGCGAGATGATTCGGAGCCTTAAAAAGGGCGTGGCTGGAACAGCAGGGAATATGATGGGTAGCAAGAAGTGGGTAGCTCAGTTCAAAACCACTTACAAACTTGGAATAGTACCTTTAACAGAAGTGATTTTCAATTGCGAAGATATATCGCTAAATCCGTTCTTTTATTAGATAAATGCCACTGTTATCTGTTCGTGCGTTCCTTGCCATCTTGCAGATGACAAAACGATTTCTTTTCTGTCGCTCAGGGTCGGCATCGCTGACTTGAAAAAAAAAAAATCCGTCAGGTTTTTTCGGCGATATATTTCAGCAGCAACGTCCTATGGCATTTCTCTCTCTTCTTTCATTTATTTCTAAAAGCAAATATTAGGTCCAGTTTGTCTGTTTCAGGTGGCCATGTTCGTTGTCCTGGCCGTTGCGGCTGCCGGCGACGACTCGCACACCGCTGGCGAGCCGAGGAACCCGGGACAGCAGGGCGCGCTCCAATACTGGATGAATTTGTTGGCCCCCTTCGCCAAGTATGCTGGTGGTTTCTTGGGAAATATCCCTGGCTACGCCCCGGGCGGTGACAACCATCAAGCCTACCGTCAAAACGCCAATTACGGCACCAGCTTTCTCTTCACTCCTGTTGTACGGCTCGTTCAGCCTATCTGGACTTCCGTGGTGTGAACCAGACGGTCGATTTCGCTGTGGGACGAATCTGGCTTCCGCATATCCGGCACCAACCTGGGTTGTGAATCCTCCCACGGAGGTGACCACAAAGCGATGACGGCTACGCGCAAGTAGCGTCGGCGCTCTCTGAGCAAGCCGCCTGGTAAGACGAGGCCGCTCTGGGTATGGCATAGTACATGTCCTGCCAAACCTCCCCCCTCGGCGTCCACTGCCCTGGAACGCTCCCGTCACGTTCCAGGGCACGGCACGGCCCGGAGGGGTATCTTACTCCTACATGCTCTCTTCACCCGAACCCCTTCCTTACCTTCGCCTGTTTTGGTATGCGTTCTGTGCGCTGTTCACTGCGAGCAATGCAAAAATCTGCGTCCCTGCTGACTCGCTCCCAAACGTTCTGGTTGGTTCATTGGCCGTTTACACCAGGAAAACCTGTCGTGTTTGGTGCATTCTCTCAGCGTGATGCCAGGGTGCGTGTTTATAGCTTACCGAGGTCGACTGGAACGAGTGGTTATAAAGATGTGGATCATTATGACACCATACAAAATATACTAGGCAGCAGTGGCATAGTTTATTTACTGGAGGGTTTGAGTGGGATAGAGTGGGGATGGGAGTGCGGAGAAGGGTTGAAGAACACGCGTCCTAAGTTTTGCATGATGGTGTTGTGTCTCCGACATTTTTTGCCCGTACACACTGCAATATTTTCAACCTATTCCCACTCAAGATAACCGTTGTTCGGATCAGGCTGTCCCCGGATTCCAGTTTGACCGGTCTAATTCCCAGAAGGAGATGGCCGCATCCATGCTCGAGAGGCACTGTAATACCGCTTGTATTATAACTACTGAGAGAGTTTTCATCACTGCACATCGCGAACAGCAGCTTATGCATCTACATGTGGTGTCAAAAACGAACGGTCTTTTGAAATCAAAGGCGGGGGACTGAGCCTGCGACGCGTAACATTTCAGTACCCAACAGCGGGATGAGTGCGAGCACACGATCTCAACCCGACACCAAGTGACTGGGGCCAGGCCACATGTCGGTGCAGTTCTGACATAACAGTAGTGGTCTTGGCGCTGTAACGGCCGTCCACCAACCCGAACACGTACGCTTTAGATGGATGTCGGGAGCAAAACACCACTACAAACACTTTTGTACAGAAACTCCACTGCAAGGGCGGTCATGACAAGAAAGGGAGATCGCCTGCCGGCGAAAACGAACGAGAAGACGTCGACTGTCGGACGTCGGGCGTCGCAGCTCAAGAGCAATCGCACTAATTACACACACTGTCTGTCACCGGTGGCTTGAATAGCCCTTGACGTTAGAGAAAAAGGGCAATTGCCAGGATCGCCTCGAGTGCCCGCCAAGGGCGTGGGACCCACGGCTGTACGATTCACTAACCTTTGACTATGACCGTCGTCGGCATCTTTGGCCTCTTCGGCACTCCGGTCGGAACACATGTGCGCATAAAAATTCAGCGAGTTACCCACGATATACCACGTAGGTTGAATGTTGATACCTATGTGGACAATGCTATGTTAGAAACATCAATATGACATCTTGCAAAGCTCAATATGTTAATTAGGATAACAAATGTGGCGGTTAATTAGGATAACAAACTCTTAGGACGTTTAGATAGGGAGCGGCCGGTACAGAACAATACACTGCACTACGGCGCATGAAACACTGCAGGGCGGATCTGGCGGAGTACAAGGATTTTGGACGAGGCATTTTTTGAGTTTCCGGGACACTTTTCCTGTTTTTCCCCTGCTGGTGGGGGCAAATCACAAGTTCTAGTGCAATCTTACACGTGTTCTTGGGGTTTCGCCGTCATCGAATTGGTGTTAAAGAATGCGAGAGCTCATGAACAATTCACAATAATTTCTTCTTGTCGCTGCCGGAGGGAAATCACTAGATTGTGTGTGAGTAAACCACACACACGGGCGCAAAGCTGGGTCCGGACCGCATGATGTCAGCAGGCTCCGTTCTGGTCACGTGTAGCTGATGTGTTGGATTCAGAGCAGGTGATGCTGCTCAGAGCTGAACACTGGGACGATGCTGGTGGGACGATGACATCCCCAGAGGGGTCAGCGCCCGTGCTGACCGCTTGACATGGAGGGGTGACGCACCGTCAGGATGAACGGACGCCCCAGAGAGCAATGACATTGCAACTGGAGAGAGCTTGAGTCCATCTTGAAGGGCAAAAGTACCCTCAACCGCCGCTGGCCAACCATTGTTGATGAGGAACGAAAAGAGGGACATCCGACGGGAGGCCGAGAGATGTATTCCAAATCTCTCGTAGTTTCGCACAGAGCGTTCCGTGGCAGGCGAAGGGCAAGTCAGCGTCAACAACATTCTAATGATGACTTTAACGTCACACGTATAAGGAGCTCGTAACAAAATGTACATGCATAAATCACCGTCACCATCTTGCGGCGCGTAGAAGCACTACAAGTAAGTCACGCCGCCTACTACAATGACAACTCAAATACATTTAGACACATCATACAATACATCAGTGCTACCGTACATAAATGGATAATAGTCCTCGCAAATGCACTCGAAAAACTTAAGCAAATGTCGATTGTAATTACAAACCGCGTGCTACAACACTGAAGGAGGAACATATGTTTTAGTGACTTGGACCTTTTCAGCACGGTCGTATGGAGATACAGATTGTGAGCAAGTGTAGGCACACTCCGCTGTCTCCCAATTTTTTGAGACATCATCTTAGTTCAGTTTCCAGTATGCTCTCCGTCCTTATTGTGCAGTCTCCTCAAAGCAAAAATATTAACCGCCCCGCTGAAAACGGTTGACTCACCATATGAGCCTCACATGGCGTCATATAAGCGTCAAGCTGAACTTGTCCATCGGCTTTGTTTACTGGGAGAATAACATACGTGATTCGTGGATTCTTATAACTTTTTATCTCTTTCTTATAAAAACAGCGTGCTCCAGAAATTGTTATTTCAAAACTAATACTGTACTTATGATCTTTGAGCGTAACTTCACTCTTGTCAGAGTGGCGCCTTAAAACGCTCACCTTGCGGCATTTAGCACTGTAAATCATTTGGGCTCGTGTGCCGGTGCGTGTCTTGCAATATGGATTGCAAGGAGCTGGTCGGTGTAGGTAAATTTGAATGCAACATTCGGCAGGTGAACTGCGTGAGGGTACGAGTAGAAGCTGGCTAAGCTGTTCAGTGCATTAGTGGGGGATTTTAGTCACGTAGATACGACAGTAGTATTAGCCTATTCCTCGGAAAAACCAGGAGAACGGTGATATAGTTAGGTGATATTTCGGCAATGTGTCTTTCTCGAAACAACATCAAAGTGTCTCTATAACTCCTACTATTGCTTCGAAAAAGACCTGTTGCCAATTTATCAGTCTCACTATATCTCCGTTCTCCTTTTTCCCGCAGGAATGAGGCTAATACTACTGTCTTATCTAGCTAACTCCATTTCTTACACTTGCGGACTTGAAGTGCCATTAATGGAACAAGAGTGCTGCTTTTGGAGCAGGATTCCAGGTGATTGATACATCCCATTAATATCTTTGCCATGCTTCGTCACTCAGAAAGAGCTGATCCAAGAAGCCGACAGCTGTTTCAAGTCACAGTGCCTTCTAATATATGCCTGATACTCTCGAAGTGTGAATATTTGAAAATGCCCTGAAAAGTGAACTAAGGATGCTAAATTCAGGAACATTTTTGCATTCAAGCTTTGGGAATTTCGTGCGTGTGTTCTAAGTGGTCTAAATTGTATGGTAAATCGTATGTTGGAGCATGCAAGGTAAAACAGAACCTTACGTTGGGGATAAGACCCGTCCCATTTTGTGCAAGATTTAGAATGTATACAGGCTTAACATCTTGCTGACACTTTGTCATACATTGTAGGCTGGTTGATTGCTTGAAAGCAATTCCCACTGCGAAGATTGAGTTGGTCTTTGATGAAAAGCAAGCCACAACATGTGTGGTTACCAGGTGTCTTGATTCATACAAACAATGCATTCTTTGGTAAGATTTCTTTAGTATTACATGGATACCTTGATCATAAACTAGGAGATATTTAAGTTCTATGCCAAAATACACGCGCAACACACATTCATTAGCGTATAATATATATATATATATATATATATATATATATATATATATATATATATTATATATATATATATATATATATATAGTATATATAATATATAGCCCGGCAGTATACTGCGGAGTAGGAGTACATCCACGAGGGGGTCTATCACTCACTTTTTTAGTACCAAAAGTAATAAGAAATTAAATCCTTGAAAGCATTTCTCTGCTTAGTATCATCATAGGCCGATTGACTAAGAAGAACAATGCAGTGTTATTTCCTAAAAAATGGTTGCAACGGGCGGAACGAAAATTGACTGTAAAATCGGCATGCTACACCTTTTAGGTCTAGCTTTCCTCTTCCGGTTGCGAATCGTCTAAACCCTCACCCTGATAGGATGGGGGGGGGAGGTAATCCAACCTTCCTCAGGTTTTCCAGGATACTGTCTTTCAGTAGCCTATGGTGCATCCATTGCGCGTGTTTTCACACGAGAAACGTGTTTCTAGCTTTTCTGGTTTTGGAGCAGTGGCGGTTGGGAGAACGCTGCAGAGCGATCTATGGCCTGCGCGGGGCACGGGCGGTATTTCCGCGGCATCTATGCCGCGGGAACGCACGCAGGGGGCGGCACTGCTGCCTTCGCAGAGTTATATATGAAAAACATGTACTCCAAAACACATAAAATTAAACACCATCGTACTCAAATTGGATAAAAATCACGCCTGCTTCTAGTTTTGTGCCCCTTATAGGCGTGGTCTCGTAGGCCATGATGAATCTGTGTGTGATTTTCTGGAAAAGCCGACTTCAATGCCAAAGGTCTATTTTTTGGACTTTAAGTTGAACAAAACTTTCCTGATACGCGTCCGAAACTTAAAGGGATGAACATGTAACTTGTTAAGTTTTAAGAAAAGTGAAGTGGATCAGTGCTTGTTTTAAGCAGAGAAGTTGCTTATGGATTCATGACTCATAATTATTCAATGCACGTTATCGTTGCCGGTGCAGGGCTGACGGGCCACTCGGTCCCAGTGCCAGGGTGTGTTCTGGCCGCCATTCTGGCGACACGGGTGTCCCTTTGTCCATCCGGAGACACTTTGAGGGATGCACCATACCATCTTGTACTCCATGAACATGTGCTGAGAGGACTGTAAACAGCTGTGCAGAAAAACCAATGATAATTTAACAATGACAGAATGGAGCCTTTGCTACTAAGGGAGCCTTGGGTTTGCCCCTCAATATCTCTGGTCACCGTTAACGATAGAAGGACATTATGCCATTTACAACATGAGGCAGTTGCACCCAGTACAATTTAAAGAATATAACTGGTTGAAGAAGCCAAAATCGGCATTGCATGGGTTAAGGTAATACAAAAATAAGCTAAACACAACTTAGATCTGGTAGTTAGGGAGAGGGGCATGGTAACATTGCTTCTCCCTCACCCTAAAAAGTGGGGCCCTGTCCACCTCCATCTGTTCCTGCACCCATTTACGTAAGTCTCCTTATGGTCGGTGATTTCCGAAATGCCATAACCTTAGCAAAGATGGAATTACCAGTAACTTACTAAATCTTTTTAAGGCAAACGAGATGGCGGTACGTGCTGTCAATGGCACAGGTAAATACCCGAAGCATGTTTCGTATCGTCGCGGTTGATATTAATGATCATTTGGGTGAGTGACAACCTTGTCGCAGGCACAAAGCAACAGTGTCCTAGAATTGTCCACTTTTTGATGCTAAGCAGCACCTTATGAGGAGGAGTTTTTCACTCCTTTTCCTTGAATTTAATGATAATTTTTCACCCCTACCTGATATTGTCTAACCACACATGTCAAACCCATATTTCCGTTTCAGAAATTTTAAGGCGTCATAAAAAACTGAGCTCCCCTTGAGACCACCAAACCATAAACGAGGCTACACAGAACCTGGACGCCCATGGCTACATCCGTGGCTACGCAGTAGGAATTTTACGAGAATCAGTGTCCTCACAAATTCTACTGTGATACAAATGGGTTAGGCAGGATGAGAAAAGGTAAGGGTGCTGTAGGTCAGGCTTAGTTAGGCTACTTTCATGGAAATAAGCATTGGTATTTTGCAAGAAACAGTGACATGATATTTGTATTTCCCGACTCTTTCTTAACAGAAGCCAGATTATATGGCCGTGGTGTTTAATTTTGGTGATGTTGCTGATGTGCAGGAGTCCAAGGCTTTTTTGTTTGATGCTTTATGCCTTGTTGAATTGTTGCTGTTGTTTTTTTTCTTGAATTCCTTTGCTTTGCATTCTGTTTAAAAATTCCTTTGGAAATGAAGCGGCGAAGTGCAGCATCAAGACATTGATGTTACATAGTTGTTGATGCTCATTACAGATCTAAGAAATTACTAACGCTTTAATTGTGTTCTGTTTCACTGTAATTGACCTAAGACGTCGACAAACATTTTTGTCATGTTTCTGATATTGCATCCATGCCAACCTTGAAATGTCTGTCTTTGCCTGTTGAAGCATCTCTAACCGTTCAATCCAAAGTTTAAACTTTTGCAAAATTAAACTTTTCACCTCTGTACGGTCTGTTTGCCATGCCATTTTTCACTCCCACCCAGGTTCAAAACAAGCAATTCTAGATCACTGAGATGCCAAGATGTTGCTGAATCAAGGCAAAGTATGAGTGCTGCCAGTGTTTGAAAGGTCAGATACTGACTGCATGGCTATGCGGTTGTTGACCACTTCTGCATGAACGCTGTCTTGCTTCAGTCCCGAAGGCGGCACAATTCCCTTTGGAAATGAAATGTTTAGAAGGCTGGATGTTGATAGGTAGGATGAACGACGCGCCTGAGCCTTTGCTCTTCTTCCCACCTTTCGCCAACGACGAGACGAGAAGAGTGTTCTGTCTTTTTGTGGCGGCTCGTTGGTGCAAAACTAAGCCTACGGTGAGGTTGATAGGCTGTTCTTTTATTACAATCCTTTGCATTCTTGCTGAAAAAACTTGAAATACTCCACACGAATTCAACCAGCTGGACACCCCCGCATACATTTACATGACGCACGGGACGGACGAGGCCATCGTCTGGCGCCCAGAAGAACCGTGGCCGGTGATCCCATTGAGGGACAGGCGGGACGACCACGGACGTAATATTAGGAGCATTCGGCAGCAAATGACTTCTTTATGGCCAAACACGGCAATGAAAGCCCGGGTTGCGATCATCTGCGACAGCGTCCGCGGATCGTACCACGCCGGCGATAGCATTATACGGTCTTAAAGCACCCACAAACATTTTAGCACGGCCAGCAATAGCTTTCCATCACAAGCCTCATCACTCAGCGGTTTGCGTAGAGGATGGGGGCCTCTTCTCCGACCTAGGGGGGACGGGTAAACGAGGGTCATGCACCGACCGCCGTGAACGCAAGTCGACCTAAACCCCCCGCAACATCCGAGTGTTACCGTCGGCGAGGCGTGACTCCCAGTTAGGACGGCCTCCAACCAGTATAAAGCTGGCCGGTACCGGTCCACAAGCTTCACAGACCACCAGCGAGTTCAAGCCATTAAAATCCTGGTG
Source organism: Pollicipes pollicipes (assembly GCF_011947565.3). Classification (NCBI taxonomy): domain Eukaryota; kingdom Metazoa; phylum Arthropoda; class Thecostraca; order Pollicipedomorpha; family Pollicipedidae; genus Pollicipes; species Pollicipes pollicipes. Next base: position 6,127 of record NW_023596959.1, on the reverse strand, counting down.
AGAGCTCCGCTTGCGATTGCTTGCTAACGATATGCGTCCGATGAGCTGTTTCATTTCATCAGGAGATCCAATCTCAGTTAGCAGCTCAAAAGAGCTGTTCCGCACTTAAAAGATATTGAGGCAAGCTTCAGATGTGATACACAAGGCTCGCTGGTAGCTGTTCGCATGCTTTTAAATGCGAATGACTGCTGAAAATAGTCACTTGCCGTAAGAAAATATGATTCGGGTCACATCATCGTTTCATTGCGTTATTCAACTTAAAAAAAAGAAATCAGCGACTGCGAGAGCTTGCACGTCAGAGTAATCGCTGTAGCGGACGGCGACACACACTTTGTAATGCTTCGACGTGCCACATGGTGGCATTGTTGATCTATAGTGTGAAACTGAACTTACGTGCGTTATGTGCGTGTGTGATTTTGGCCTTTTCCTCGTGGCATTGCTGAATTTTTTCGTGACAGTATTTTGCCTTTGCCGTTGCACCTTCAAATACGGCGATATTTTTAAGTCATTTTTTCTCAGAATTATGTCCGCCCTCCTCTAGCGGGTGTCCGAATAGCTGTGTTACCTATGGCGTAAAGCGGTCCGTGATCGCGACATTCGCCATTGCAACACCTTTCTTCCTTTCTTCCCGTTATCCTGCGCCCCTCGGGGACGCCAATGGATGTAGTTTTTTCACGTGGTATTGCCATGGTGGCATACGCCTCTGGACTAATCTCTCTAGGTTTTCCTATGAGTACTAGTCTGCACAAAATTCACGTGCATCCAGCTCAGAGCCAAGAGGGTTTGAAGTGTTTAAACCGAACATTGTTAAGGCTGTAAACTGCAGAGAATGAGCAGAATTAAGCATTCGGGTAACAAGTGACTGTCCCCTATGGTAGATGCGACATGCAACCCTTGAGACTTTGAAGTCCCAAGTTCATGGCAGGCTGCATGCGCCAGTCATGAATAGGCCGAATACCCTCTTCGTGCGGCTCCCGTCCGAGCGCCTAGCAAATACCGTGTCAGACAGGTTACGGCTAAGCCTCGCGATAGGCACCCAGGCGCGTGTAGTTAGACCCCCAGGCGTGTAAATAGACCCCCAGACGTGGCGCGTGTAGACAGACCCCAGGCGGGTGTGGTCACAATGATCTGTGTGATGAAATCATCTGTGGCGCGTGTAGATAGACCCCAGGCGCGTGTAGTCTTACCCCACCGTCATACATTTTCCCTTATAGTCTGAATTGGTCACGATTGGCCGGAAGGGGTCTCATCCATCCCGCCTAAACCCAGATCGATACATGCACTTAGCGGCTCAATCTGACTATTTCTTCAATCACTGGTATTAAATGGCCATATTTCAACCATGAGTGCAACGCAGCCAATGCGATGAAACCTTCACATGACTTTACTTTGATGACATGCATGTCTGGGTACTGTTCCTATCGGTGTTCCGATCTTTACCAGGCTCTACAAGTCCACGTGCATCAAGCTCAGAAAACAAGGGGATTTTGAGCCTTAGATCAGACATGGCTGTGGCTGTAAACTTCAGACAATGAATATGAAGATAGGCATCTCAGTTCAAAACCCCATACAAATGTGAAGCCATCCCTTTACCGAAAGTAATTTAGAATTTGAAAAAATCCTTCCAAATTCACTGCTCCATTGCCACAACGGAACCGTCATCGTCCGCGGGTAAAATCAGCCCCAAAATATTTAAAAAACGTATTATCATAGCCGAAATGCGTTTCCTCTTACAGAGGTTTTATTAACATAGCGATCTCATCTTTCAGCTCGGCACGGAATGGCGTGTAAAATAGGTGACAGGCTCGTTCTACGAAATGTTTTGAGCAGCAGCGTCCTATAGTAACACTTTTTCAGATGGTAGTGTTCGCTGTCTTGGCCGTTGCGGCTGCCCAATACGCCCTGCCCTATGGCGGCCTGGCCTACTCGGTACAACCGGAACGTCGCTACATACCTGGACCACTTGGCCGCCCCCTATACCAATACGCCTCTGCCCATCTATAAAGAAATCGCTGCCAAACGCCCCGGCCGGTGTACGGCCCCCACACACGACGCCTCAGCACCATATTCGCGGCAAAGTCCCCGTCTTTCCCATCGAGGGCTCGTTTGTTACGGGACCCCAATGGTGTGAAAAGACGGTCGACTTTCACTGTGGACAAGTCTGGCTTCCGTGTGTCTGGCCCAACCTGCCGCCGGCTGCTGTCACCGACTGTGAAGACGACCCGCCGACGCTGCTGCTACCAAGGGTGGCTACCGCAAGTACACACGCTCTGCTGCCGATCGGCGATACCCCTGAGGTGGCCGCCGCCAATGCTGGGCACTCCCGCCTGAACAATGCAGCCGTTCTTCGTGTGCAACCTCAGACGTACGCTGCCTCCGGCGCTCTTGTCAGGTTCCAGGGCACGTACTGCCCAAAGGGCGCTTCTTAAACGTACAGCACTGTCCACCCGAAAACCCCGGTCCCTTACATTCGCCTGGTTTAATAAGTGCTCGGAGCCTACTCACCTGCGATCAAATGCTGACTTTTCATCTCTGACTTGCTTCCAAACGTTCTATTTGTGTCCATATGGCATATACGCCGGAAGCCTGGTCATGTTTGGTGTATTGTCTCAGCTTGTTGTCAGGGGTGCGCAGTTACAGTTTTACCGGGTCTGTTGGAACGAGGGGCGTAAAGATGTTGATCGTGTTTGACGTAATACAAAATATGCTTGGAAGCGATGGTATGGCTGTATTCAATGAAAGGGTGGCGAACACATGCATCCTAATTTTTCATCATTCCATGCTGTACTGGAAATGGAGAGAATATACGCATTCCAATTCTCCTTTTGATGTGATTGAGTCCCCTCCATTTTCGCTCATACAAAGCGCAAGTTTCACATTTTTTGGCTTCATTCGCCAACATTATTGACACGCAAAATGGCATGTGTTCGAGTTGACAATAAAACAGAGACAATACTGCCAGTTAGGAGCTAAAAGGGAGTTTTCCGTATTGAGATAAGATTATGAACAGAGATCATCATTCCACCATACCATGCAGTTCACAGCCACGTCATGTTTAAGACTTAAAATCCTTTTGTTTTTAAGCTTGACGTGCGCGAACTTCTGCAGACTATTTCGTGCAGCCTATTTCGAGGTCGAACAGATACTCACGACGCCTTAGAAACATCATACAAATGACAGCGCGGCGTTACCCGTGCAGTGCTTAAGGTCAATACCAGCGATCATCAAATTAGTCGTGTCTGGCATACATCAGCACGGTTCTGGCATCAACAGACAGCAGTTGACCTTCAACCACTGTAATGTGTTGAGTGCAAGTATCGAACACGGACCACTTTTGTGCTACATGACACAGGAATTTGTGCAGTGGTACAAGTTATGACTGAAAGAAGACTGAGATCGAATAACTTAAGAATAGTGCCATAACCGCATACGTCAATGCAATTGAACAATACAAAATCCGAGACGAATGTAGAACACCACGAGAGGGGCTAACATACAAGCGCAGAACGATATTCGGGCTCAGTAAGCAAGCACCAGTAAACACCCTCTACTCTCGACGTACTCAAACCACGTTTTTCATGAACATGTTTATTTACGTATTACTGACTGCTGGTCGAGAACAGTTTCTTCCTCTTAGAATTAAACCATCACTGAGAAGTGAGCTGATTTCATCGCACCTGATGCTCACCTCAATATCTTGAAATGCGGAATATTCTATTCAAATGCTCTGTTTGTGTTCAGTTGTCTTTGAAGTAAATGTTCCACCTTTACATGGGGTTTTGAACTGGAATAGCCATCTTGAGGACCTTTTGATGCCATTCACTGTCGTGTCCCTTTTAGACCCAAAACCCTCTGGTTCCTGAGTTATACGCCCGCAAAAGTGCGATAAGGTTTATTGGGAGTCTACTCCAAAGTCACCTTGGCATTCATGACGTCATAGAAACGTCATGCGATCGCGGTCATACTACAGGCTGCTTTCTGTTCATGCTCAAAACAGCATGGCTGCTCATACATTCGCAAAAGCGATGATGCGGCACGTATGATACAATTCGTGGAAGGGTGATTGGCTACTGGAAGGATTTCGCTGCTGAATGCGTGTCGCGATCGTAAGCGTGGGGCACTTTCGGGTTGTGCGACACTCGTGAATGGGCCATTTTCCTTATTTCTAGGCCACATGTCACTTTCATAATAAAGAGCGCCACTGTCTGCAAAAAAAAGTACGGCACCAAAAAAACGACACTCTCCCGAATGTTATAAAAAGGAAGACGCGACGGCAAATCTGCCTTTTTCTCCCTGCATACGCCAATAGAAGACGAAAATCTTCTGTTGGCGTATTTCTTACAGGCAGCTTGGTTGGTGCCCTGTGCACCGGAGCAAAGAACCTTGCAAGGGTTAATGGGCTAGCAAGGCGTCGTAAATTAAGGGTCAATATTAAAGCAATCTCGCACACACACACACCACACACACACACACACACACACACACACACACACACACACACACAACACACCCACACACACACACACACACACACACACACACACACACACACACATGCACACACACATACACACACATATATATATATATATATATATATATATATATATATATATATATATATTACTAAGTATTTAACGGACATCATACAAGAAATTTAACTCTTGAAATAACGAATTTTGTCCGACAAATGCAACCTCTTGAGTTGTAGTACCATGAACACCCGTTGGGACTTTGTTTTGACGGTGGTCTTACGTGAAATGCAGATGAAATAACCGAAAACATATTGCGGATGTTGCGACTAAACCTGCAATTTGATAGTCCCGCGGGTTGTGCTGGTGTGGGCTCACAACCGATTTAACATTAGAGTGGATCAGTGCCTGAAAAGGGTGTGACGATGGGCTGGCGCGTGCCAGTGGCTTGTATTCATCTTGATGGGATGGGGAGTGTGCGTGCGGCGTTTGTACTTGGGCTACACTTTGTACTTGGGATACAGAATGTAATTTTTCAATTCCATGCCATTGTATTAGGGATTCATTTTGGCAGTAGGGGCAGGTCAGTGCAGCTCATCAATTGACATGTTTGGTATAAGGTCGCATGATACGGCTCTGCAAAATTGTCCTTCCCTTAAGAATTCTGACAATATAGTGCTGCATTATTATAGATGCACATACTACTGTTTTATGAACTTTTTACACAGGCTAGCATTGCTGGTGAGCCATCAATATCTCGTAAACTGCAATTTTGTGCGAGATGATCGGTGCTGAGAAAGAGTAGAAAAGCATTGCTGTTGGTTTCTTGGATAGCAATTAACAATGTCTTATCATGAGCCTTGTGCGCACTGGCAGCTTCATCACTTCCTTGCATTTTGCCCATCTGACCATGACTACATGCACTTGTCTATCTGCAGCCTTTTGCAAGGTCAGCCGGTTGCAGTTCCATTGTAATATTTTCTGTTATATATGTGCTATGTCTCGTGTGAACAATATTTTGAGTGAAGCAGCCTGATGCCTGCAGCATGTTGCATGGCCTGTAGAAGCAGAGACGTGTTGTGCATTTTTGTCTCCTGTGTTTTGTGGATTCACAAAACAGGCTGAGTAAGTGATGTCACTTATTGTGTGCTTTTTAAGAACCGTATCCTTGTACATTCTGCCATGCCACAGTACTGAGGTACAGCACTGAGGTAATAACCAACGATGAACACCAATGTCATACTGACCGCGTGCCATTACACAAAGTACCACGTCGGTTGACTACCCTACGTCCAGCCTGTGAGATAATAGCTTAAACATTATGACTGGCTGGTAAGAGCTCATTTGATAACGCCAAAGGACTTTCGCCAGCGCGAATGCTGTTGCACCACGATGGTTATATCAGGGTTAACTAGAAATTGCACAAATAATCCCAAGCAAGACAAACACTCTTGTTGTCCCAGCCTCACCATCTTCACCATAGAACTAACAATGCTTTGGCGACTTATTCATAGCGATGCTACAAATTTATTCATTTTCGCATGCAACTGCATTCCAGTTACAGATAATCAAGAAAGTAACTACTGTGCACATCACATGACATCAATGTCAGGACTACAGCCTGGCAGGCAAGGATATGTCGATAATACAGCCCA
>NW_023596958.1:0-20732 GCF_011947565.3 Pollicipes pollicipes | reverse complement strand
TTGTAGCACCAGCGCTGAAAACGTCAACAAGTGGGGGACTCCGCTGCTCTGTGTGATGACACCAGAGCCTCAGCACGTGCGCTGAGGGATCGTACGGTGTAGGTGTACTTTCCTACCTAACGTTAGAAAAAATCATTGCACACCATTCGTCGTGTTCAAGGCGGCACATATCGTAAATCATCTCAAAACACGTGGAATCATGCTCCTACCTTCGAATTTCAATAACTTCGATGGCGAGCTCCCGAGCGCCGCGCGCACCGCACCGCCTGGACTCCCCAGCGCCGTTTCTGCGTTGCCATTGCGTAAATACAATATTTCTGCTTACCAAGAAATCTACAAAATGTACGGGACCAAGGTAAACCATTCGTCGTGTTTAAGGCGGAACATATCGTAAATAATTTCAGAACAGATAGAATCATGCTCCTACCCTCGAATTTTAATAAATACGATAGCGAGCTCCCGAGCGCCGGCCCTGCACCGCACTGCCTCGACTTCCAAGCGCCGTTTCTACGTTGTTGCGAAAGCACAATATTTCTGCTTATCAAGAACCATAAAACATGTACGGGACCAAGGTAACAATAATAAAGCAACCAAAATCGTTTCTTATCGAGTTTAGGTACATTTATGAAACACGCAGGCCAGAATAGTCCAGAACATATCCTAACCTAACCTAACCTAACCTAACCTAACTGAGAATAGACCAGAACCTAAGCTAAGCTAAGCAAGCAGCCTGACCTGCTGACCTGACCTGACCTGACCTGACCTAGCCCTAACCTAACCTAACCTAACCTACCTAACCTAACCTAACCTAACCTACCTACCTAACCTAACCTAACCTAACCTAACCTAGACCTACTACTCCCACCCTATATCCCCTTCAACCCAGCATCTCATTGGCATCCATGTTCCATGCCATATATAGGTGCACATAGTGAGCTTTTATTTAGCTGCCATGTTCTCATTTTGCTTCCTTACCTTACCTTACCTTATGGTGATGGGGAACTATAAAAGGCCACTAGGCCTGTAGGTCCCGGTCTCGTCAGGCTCCCGGTCCGGTAACCAAACAGTCTCAAATTATGGGAAGATTCAGTGTGGGACGTCGTACATGATGTCAGCCCAGTGCGTATCAAGCCTAGACTTGAACTGTTCAACTGAGGTCGACGACACGACCGGGTGTGGAAGAGCGTTCCAGTCGTTGACAACCCGCGTGCTGAATGAATTACGACGGACGAGAGTCCTAGCTCGAGGTTTTCTGAGCTTCCATTGGTGTCCTCGTCACCTCCGAGTTGTGCCTTGTCAGGAACTCCTCTTCCGATAGCGACATGCCTCCGTGAAACAGCTGGTACACTGTTACCATGTCTCCCCCACGACGACGATAGTACAGCGAGGGCAACTGAAGGAGTCTGAGCCTTTCAGGGTATGGCTGGCGCCTCACTTCATAGACAAGCCGGGTAGCTCGTCGCTGAACCAGTTCCAGCTGTTTCTGGTCCAGTTTGCCGAACGGGCCCCAGATAACGTTGCCATACTCTAAGTACGGACGTGCTAAGATCTTAAAAAACAATGACAACGTGCGAGCATCGATATTGGCAAAAGACCGCCTCACGACCGCCAGCATCTGGCTGGCCTTGGAGATCGCTTCCGCCGTCTGCACGTGGAACTGGAGCCGGTAATCCACGAAGATCCCGAGGTCCTTCTCGGTGGACTCGACCGCGATTTCAGCCCCGTCCAAGAAGTACGTCAGCCTCGGGTTGCAGTTCCCGATGTGCATTATTTTGCACTTTGCTGCACTAAAGGGGAGCAGCCACTCCTTTGACCACTCGGCCAGAGCGTCGAGGTCAGCCTGCAAAGGTGAGTTAGTCAGGGGCCTCGGGACACGACAGTAGACCTTGGTGTCATCCGCAAACATCTTGACCACGCTTCGCACTTGTTCTGGTAAATCGTTCACTAAAATAATGAACAGCGTTGGTCCAAGTACTGACCCTTGCGGGATGCCGCTGATGACGTCGGTCCATTCCGACTTCGAGCCCTGGACCCGCACTCTCTGCATCCGGTGAGTAAGAAAAGCCCTGATCCAGCGTAGCAAATTGCCTCTCACACCTTAAGCATGAAGCTTGGATAGCAGACGGTTATGGGTTACAGAATGAAAGGCTTTGCTGAAGTCCAGGTACACCACGTCCATCGGCTCTCCATCCTTTACCGCGGCGCTCCAATCCTCCATAACCTCTAACAGCTGGGTGGTACAGGACCGCTTAGGGAGAAACCCATGCTGGGCCGCATGAAGAAGTCAGACTCTGAGAGGTGATTAAGTAGGGCATCACGGACAAAAGTTTCGAGTATCTTGGAGGGAATAGCAGTAAGGCTCACTGGGTGGTAGCTCGCCGGAGATTGTCGGTCACCCTTCTTGAAATCGGGACCACTTCGCCAAGCTTCCACTCCGGAGGGAGCCTTCCGGATGCCAAAGATTTTCGGTAAAGCATGCTGAGGGGTGCTGCCAGGGCATCTGCGGACTCGCGAAGAAGCCTTGGATGGAGATCGTCTGGCCCAGGGGTGCTCGAGGACTTCAGAGCGGCCAGTTTCCTTGCCACTGCCTGGGTAGAGATGGCCACGTCATCCAGTAACGGTCCAGTAAAGTTACACGGTAACACAGGCATGGCACTAGTCCCTTCGTCCGTGAAAACGCTGGCGAAGAACTTACAGAGGACGTTTGCCTTCCCTTCGCTACTGCTGGTCAGCACTCCATCATCGTCAAGAAGGTCTTCTATCCTGCATCTTGTGCGTAGTCTAGAGTTGGCGTACCTTCCAAAAGGCCTTGGGGTCTTTTTTGATGTCTGCTAATAATTTAATCTCATACTCTTTCCGAAGGTACCTGGTCAACTTCCGCAGGTCATTGCGACAACGCACAAACCTGGCATGGTCCAGAACATCCTGAGTCCGCGTGTACGTTCGCCATAGTCTTTCCTTAGCCTTCTTTAGTTGCATGGCCCTTGGGTTCATGTATAAATTCTTCTTAGCTTTGGCCTTTCTCCTGACGGAGCAAACCTCAGTGGCCCTGGCGATTCTTTCCTTGAAGAACTTGTAACCATCTTCGAGGCTGAGGCTCTCCATCAGGGACCAGTCCATTGACCTGAGGGTGTCAGCCAGATGCTCGTAATTTGTGTGTGTCAGCTGGCTGGGACGAGGGGTTTGTAGCCCAGAGTAGCAGACCAAAGTATACCTGATAACCACATGGTCACTGTTACCTAGCCCTGGCAGGTATTTGATTTGGCTCACCATGCTTTCCTCATTTGTGAAAATTAGGTCCAGAACACTAGCAGCTTCACCAACCCGGTAGCGTGTTGGCTGCCGGACATGCTAAAACAAGAAACAGCCCTGAATGGTGTCAATCAAAGAGTGGGTGGGTGACTCTCTGGAGCTGACGACCGCTCTGTTGCCCAGTCGATCTGAGGCAAGTTAAAGTCACCTACAACCATCACGTGAGAGAACTGGGCTCTGCATGCTTTCTGAAGAAGGTCTTCCAGTTGGCTCACACTGTCCTGGATGTTGCCTGATGGACTTCTGTATATGCAGCCAAGTAACACGGCATCCTTCCCACTCAAGGCCATCTTCAGCCACACTTGCTCCAGAGGACTTGACCCAAATGAGTGCTCAGCTGCATTTAGTAAGTTGGACACATAGACACATATGCCTCTTCTACCACTAGATCCAAGGTTGGGCTGAGATTCAAGTTTGTGTACAGGGTGTACCCGGAAATTGATAGGAGAGATGGTGCAATAGGAAGCTTCTGGGCCTTGGGAAGGGCCTCAGTCAACAGCATGATATTTGGCTTATCATCAGCAATGAGCATACATAAATCATCCCTTTTACTAAGGAACTGGTCAGCATTGGTGCACAATATCTTCAGACCTTGCCTACCCCTGCACTGATGAGCATTATGCAGTCATTGCGGACCGTGAGAACCAGCATCAGCCTGAACTTGAGTATGCTGATTTGCGGATCCATCCCCAGTGACTGAGGTCGCTGTGTAGCTGTCACTCCTGTCAGAGCCCCTAGAACCCCTGGGAGCCTGAGCGGGGTGACCCACAATACCCTCACCAGCAGGGTCCAATAAAGGGGGAAATCCCGCTTCAGTGCCCCTGGAGTTCTCACTTGGGCTTGTTGTAGGTCCAGAGGCAACCGGAAGAACCATGCTGGTGCCTCTGAGACCATCATTTACATTCCCCACCCAATCCCCCTGCAACCCATGGCCCCGTTGGCGTCGAGGATCAAATTTCATGGATTCTTGCTACCTTGTCCCGGTACATTTTTATGGTTCGCAGTAAATATGGTTTATAGTTATAGTATGGTTTATATAGTATAGTTTATAGTTATAGTTATGGTTTATAGTATGGTTCGCAGTTAATATGGTTTATATGGTAAATATGGTTATGGTAAATATGGTTTATGTTTAGTAAATATTTTTATGGTTCGCAGTTAGGTTATGGTTGTCCTGCCTTAAACATGACGAATGGTTTACTTTGGTCCCGTACATTTTGTACAGTTCTTGGTACGCAGAAATATTTATTTACGCAACGGCAACGCGGAAACGGCGCTGGGGAGTCCAGGCGGTACGGTGCACGCGGCGGTCGGGGGCCCGCCATCGAAGTTATTGAAGTTCGAAGGTAGGAGCATGATTCTACCTGTTTTGAGATTATTTACGATATGTCATGCCTTAAACACGACGAATGGTGTACAATGATTTTTTCTAACGTTAGGTAGGAAAGTACGCCCTGACCGATCGTACGCTGCCCCGGGGTCGGGTGACAGCAGCGCGACAGGGCCGTGCGGGCGATAAGCTTATTGCTCTGGGGCATTTGATGTACGGTGTCTATCCAAGGCACAGGGAACGGTGAGAAATATTGCAGGCATTTGGGCGTCGATTGCTATGGTGGCACTTCTGGGGAGGTGCGTGCGTGGGCCGGTACTCTCCACGCAGACGTCGTTTTCAGGTTTCCAACAAAATGCGTTCCATTAAAGATGATGTTAGATGTTATGCCTCCTCTGTTTATTAACGTTATGTCACCACATTCATAGGTGATTGTTGGGAACTCCTCAACGATCAACATAAGAAGTATGACTGATATATAATTTGCACAAAGCTACAGTCTTACTGCTAAGAGGTTTTGGCTGGCATCAAATAACACTGTATGTGTCCGTAAGCTCAAAAGAGGGGTTATTTGAGGTCCATTTAAAGTTTGAGTAAAAAAGTCACTAAGCCAAAGCTTAGTGAAATTGCATTGAGTGTGCAAGCACCATGTAATCTTATGGTACAAACAAAATAATAGGCATTGGGTTGCTCTATTTGAACACTCCATTCAGGGGCCATTCACAACCTTTAAATGTTTGTGGTGATTGCAATTAACTACAAAGCAAAATACTGAGTCTTGCATCTTTAGCTCATGACAATGTTTGATTATTTGAGCCTGTGCAAAGCTTATCAGCTGTGAAATACAACTAAGTGACAGCCTACTGAAGGATAATGTGATGGTGAAAGTGATACCATTAGTTTTGCCAATTGGCTTGCACCCATGTCTGCCTCATGGGTGTAACTATAGATCTGGGGAGGGGACTTTGGGAGATGTTTCCTAGTTCAAATTGCCTGTTATCCTCCCATGGTAGCTTGCAGATTGGAAATTTAGCACTTGTACATGCAAAAATGCTGTTATGATATCACAGCTGGTCTTCAAGAGTTTTCTTATTTATATTATTATTACTTATATATTAATAGCTGTATGACAACAGTCATCAAGACAGGTGTGTAGAAACAGAAGGGCAGAGCAAGAGCCCCACACCTTGGTGTAAGTTGTTGACCAAATACTAGATGTTGTTGCCTGACAAAATCTGAGTGGCATTCCTACCTATTTAAATAAGACTCCTTGCATCTGGTATTGGCTATCCATGCACCTGGTAGGTGACTGTGGTAGTGAATTGCACTGTCAATGCATCAAACAGGCTCAGTGTGTTGCTATAGGTGTTTTGTTTGCCAAGACATGTTGCCAAGCTTAAGTTCATGGAAGATTTGTACTAAAAAGGGCACAAATCAGTGTATTCCTCTTCACCATCAGCTGCTGTTTGCTTTTGCTGTTTTGATTTGTACCAAGTATGAAATAAATGCATACAAATATTATATCCAGATATGCTGTTACATTCTACTGCCAGCAATGCTAGCTATAATGAGCTGTGTTAGGTAGTTGAGCAGGTGAATGTCTGGAATATTAACTATTTGAATCACACTTCATTTTCCCCAAAAGCCAGCAGGTTTTCTGAGTTTTTGCAATTCTTGCATCTGAGCTTTCCAAGCTTTAATTCCAAAAGTATCTCAAACTTAAAATTAACATGATGGTATCTCATCACTAGTGTGCTGTAAAGTGAAGTTTTGCTGGTTGCTGACTACAATAGTTAAGAAAAATAAGAAATATATATTTGATGGTTTGTGTTGCATCTGTGCCACATGTTCTCCAAACTCCCAGTTCCCTTAGCTCTATGTTAGCTACAGCTGTCTGCTGGCTGCCAGCCCAGCACACACAATGCTCAGCTGACCTTTGGGCACAATCTTGGGGCACGTTGCCCCACCTGTGTGGATTACATATGGCACCTGATGTGCAACCTGCTTCACTGGTTTACCTGTGCATGCATGAATTATGCCAGAGATTGTACTTGGATCTGGTAGATCTGTTTTATTCAGAACTTGCAAGTTCATAGAGGTGCCAAAGGATTTTCTGTTACATGGGATATTTTAACTGTGGGTTTTTGTTTTTATGAAAAATGAGGTTATGAGATGCAGCATGTTTTTATGTTTTCAAAAGATCTTCAGATATCCAGGGTGTCCTTGCAATAATTGTGAAAGTATTTGAAACATTTGGTGCCTCTTAAACTTTATCAAAGGGTAAGTTGTTAAGTGCATTTTTGTTTTGCATATATATATATTATAGTATTGATAGCTGTATTCCTCATAGAATAACCAGGAAAATGGGTAGACAGATATGTTGATTTTTTGCTGCATGTCATGCTGCATGACACAAATATCAAGAGGCTCCTGAGGTTTTCTGAGATCTGGCTTCTTGTGGGGTTGGGTACATGTATGCTTAAAGGGAGTGTAGTGTGCTTGTATGGAGTTTGAACTGAGTTGGAATTTTTGAAGATCATTCATTGCAGCTCATAACCCTGCCCAATTATGACTTAAAACATTCCATTTTCCGAGTTTGACGCCCGCAAACTTGTGCAGACTGTCGTGCAGACCTTCAGGGTCGCCCAGGCACGCGTGACGTCACAGAAACGTCATGTGAATACTGTCATTTCCTTGGCCATCGGGTGCTTAAAAACCCTGGGACCTTGATCCTAGCTTTCTTTTTATGATGCCATCCTTAAGGAAGTTATGACCTTGGCCAAGAAGGCTACGCTCACCGAGTTATTCGTGTCTGTCGCACGTCAGCATAGTAGCACTAACCGATGTTATACGCTCAGTGGAAGTTTTGAACGCAAATCGCTTTTTTTGCTGCGTGATGCAGGAAGTTGAACCGTGGTACGAGTTATGACCGAAATAAGATTGGGAATCAAAAACCTTAAGAACGACCCCATAACTGCGTATGTGAATGGAAATAAACAGTGCAAAATCACGGACAAATATGTAAGAACGCCACGAGAAAGGGCCAAGACGCGAACGCGCGTGGACTTGGATCGAAGAAGCAGACGATCTCAAACACAGTCGTCGGGTCTCAGTAACGGCAGCTGGCTCTGAGCCAGTGAAGATCAGTTTTCAGCCAAAGTGCTGACGAGCACTGGCGAGCTACTGGCGAGCTACTTCACTCGTTGCAATGTTTCAAAGTACCGAAAATTCCAGGTGATATTTGCTTACTTTTTCCCTTCCCTACTGTACAATACGTGAAGTTATTTCGAAGGCAGGGACAATTTTCGTGTGACGCTTTGGAGCCATTAAGTATGCATCGTCATGCTGACATAAAATTGGTTCACCTTCAACTACTGGATAAAAAAGTGTGCTTTCGTCACGACGTGTAGAACGGTTCTAAAAGGTTGAAATGAAATTTGAGCCTCTGCTTTTCCGAAACAAAAATGAAACACGTGTTGATATATACAGCGTATTTACTACCTCCAGTTGAAGCGAGGAATAATGCATTTGCGTCCACGAACAATTCGCAAACTGAGCGCGAACTGCTGGCCGGTCGTCGGCGAAGCCGCAAACGAGCAGCGGTTCATGAATTACTTGTGAACTGTTGGCGAGCACCAGACTTTGACTATATGTGACGTGGGAACGACTGTACTTGATAACTGAACCCGGCGTACCATATGGAAGCTGGTACGATATGTTCAACCCAGTCGGCGCGCCCCAGAGCGAAACTGCTGCCTGCTTGCGAGCCGTTTGGTCTGACATGGCTTGGCTGGGCTAAGAGCCCTCTCGTCCAGCACGGACTATTCCACGGCTGCATGATGGTGGAGAGAGGCGAGCGATGGACGAGACTGCAGCTGTCTAGGAGTCCTCCGTAACCCAGACTTACGGCGCAGGAAGCCGTCGTTGGAGTACATGTGGGCGGTCGGCTTGGGCTTCCGTCACGGCGGTGTTTGAACCTGTTCGTTGCTAGCGGCCGTAACTTGCCCGCTCAAGAGACGATGACGTGTTGCGAGGGCTCGAGATAAAGCGGTGAGAATTCAGGATGAGGCGGTGAGGACGTACCACTGGGTTCTGCGCGTCTTTAGCGGATCGGAGGGACATTTTCTGCCGAAATGACGCCGACCGCAATCCGGACAAAGAAGTGTGAAACATTTGAGGCGACCGTAATGCTAATAACTGCTGAAAACATTGCGACTCCGTCGAGCAACTGTTGGACGGGACTGCGGAATCCCTTGCAGTGAGCAGACGGTGGCTGGGGAAGTGGGCAGCCGTCCGCACTGCGCTCCGACGTTACGCCCACTCCGCCCCAGCGTGTGGGCATGACATTTGTGGTTTGCGTCGGCAGATATACTAGATTAAAACGACCAATCGGTCACTTCTCGATGTAGCATTAGGTACGTGGCATGTTTCACACATTTTCAACCGAAAAAGCTGTGCACCCCATCTCCTTGCTGTGAGAGGAGAAAGTCAGCCGTATCTGCCCCTAAATACTCTCAGCCATCAACCAGGGCGACCAGGGTGCCTCCTCTGATCTGTTCCCGCCATTTGGCAAGTCCGAGAATGGGAAGCCAACACTGACGAGCGAGCTATACAAGCATGTTACATTGAGAGCCGCTCCCTGCCGATGTCCACCAGGTGTGCGGCGTGGGCGGATCTCGGGATCTCGGACCTCGGAAGATCATGGATCTTGGGATCTTGGATCTCGGTTGATCGTGGATCTCGGTTGGGTCATGCACACGCTGTGACCATAGCGGAAATTCTGTATACAAAGGCAGTTTCAAATGAGAACGTTAGGTCTTTGGTATCTGCCCCATGTACGAGGACCAGCAGAACCTTGATGTTATCTGAACGAACATCCTTACTCTGCGCAAGTCCCTGTTGGTTAACGCGTTCGCCTTCTTTCAGATATCACGCTGCCAAAATGTGGTGCTGGATGTATTGTCTCCTGAGCTGCATCGCTTCCATATTGGGGTGGCTTTTTTTAATCACCGTCGTGGCCAATGTAGCTTTTGGACCTGCTCGTATCCAAGCATTCAGGGATATGATCTTTGCCATGATGATGAACTCCTCGATAAAGGACGCTCAGAAGGTGCTCTTTGAAAGTACCAAGAAGGAGCTCTTCTCCAGCTTGAAAGAAGTGAAATCGGCGGATCCGGAGATGCAAAAGAAGAATGCGTTGAATATTCTAGAGGTAGGACATTTATCTTGATGTTAAGACATAACTCGCTGTGCGTGTGCTCAAACCACGTGCGCAGTGACCCTCGGCTGAACAGTGTCCTCATCTAAGCATCCGTTGTTGAGTGCGTTGGCTACAGCCACCATCCCCGTATGAGCTGCGGCAGCGCGGCGAGACGCTATTAACACCCTCATCCCTCCCCCTCTCCCCTCCGCCCTGTAATACCGCGGCAGGTGGGTGTCGGCACGGGCACCAACCTCGAGTACTACCCGGCCGGCTCGCGGCTGCTCAGCGTCGACCCGAACGCAGCGTTCGAAGCCTACTTCCGGCGCGAGTGTGAGCAGAAGGCGGCGCACCTGGACCCGGACATCCGGTTTGTGGCGGAGCGCGGCGAGTCGATGCCGTCGGTGGCCGACAGCTCGGTGGACGTAGTCGTCGTCACGGTCGTGCTCTGCAGCGTCGCGCACGTGGACCAGATGCTGCGGGAGATTCTCCGCGTCCTCGTGCCGGTCAGTACGGAGGCCGGGCGTAACGCGTCGGCCCGGCCGGACGGTCATTCTGAGTGTGGGCAGGAGGGGTGCTTGGAGCGACGACGGCTGATCTGTGTTAGTAGTGGTCGAGGTGGTCCATGGGGCTCCCCATTCCCCAAAGCGGCGCGGCGTGGGCCAGTGGTACTGCTCTCTACGCCAGAAAAGACGTGACCGTGAAGTCTCTGCCCTCCTGCTCTCACCTGACCACACCTCTTGTGCATCTTGCAAACGAGGACGCCTCGGAGCAGTCCAACACGCTGACGGCGAATGCATGTTTTTCCATGTAGCTTTCCACGTGTCGTTGGATGCTTTTAAAGTACCCTGGCCATTGTTGTGAATAGGAGGGAAGGGGCGTTATTAAGTGTAAACTGCTAATCCTGCACGAAGGGTTGCTTTCAACTTGGGAGGCCTTATGCGGCTTACTCGCCTAGCGCAAGCGAACCATGCTCTGAACAGAGGCACAGCTGATGTTTGCATGCTTGCACATGTCAGATGCGACCGGTGTTTTAAACAGGTGGTCCTGAGCTGCCACCTGTCAACGCGCCCCATAACCTGAGTTTATGCCTTTTCCGCAGGGTGGCAGGTTCTACTTCCTTGAGCACATTGGAGACGAGCCGGGAACGTGGCGGCGTCGCTTTCAGAACGCGGTCTCCGACAGTGGTCTGTGGCCCATGTTGTACGGCGGCTGCATGGCCAACTGCGACCTGGAGGCGGTGAGCGGGGGCAGAGGCGGAGCACAGCATGGGCACCCAAAGGATAGGGACGGGAGTTGGCAGGCTGTGGTGGAGAGCTCCCGGCTCCCGTCAGGGGTCGGTGAGTAGATGGTGCGGGGGGGGGGAGGAGTGGATGATGAGGCTCGTGAATCGAGACTCCTGGAGGGCAGGCGGATGATAAGTCTCGAATAGAAACTCCTGGGGGATGATCATGAGGCTGGTGAATCGAGACTCCGGGGGGGGGGGGGGGGAATGAAGAGTGTTGTGAATCGATTATCGGGATACGACGTATACGGGAAACAGTTTATTTTCAAGCTTTCATCTACTGCAAAACAACGCTTGTGGGAGCGAGAATGAAAAAGGTGACATCGAAGTCAGGCGCGCCGCACTATGCTAGCCTGTGTACCGATGGCTGCGGCTCTGGGGGGGGGGGGGGGGGATAGTTCACGGTCGTTCTGACGCTGCCTCCATGTGCCCGGTGCGTTCATCGCCCGGCTTCCTGTTAACAGGAGCTGCTGGCAGGCGGCTTCAGCACTATGGAGCACCACTCTGTGTTTCTGGTCGAGAACAAGATGAAGCCGCGTTCCAAGCCTCAACCGGGCATCGACCCCATCAACCCGATCCTGTATGGGGTGGCCACCAAGTAACACGTGTGCTGCCGACCCAGGCCTGGCTGCCGCGCCTGACAGTCCAGAGCGCTGGCGCGAGGGAGTACGCCCGCGCACTGGGTGCAACTAATGGCACTCTATGACTGAGTGGATTTCATGCCCGGGCTTTCTACAGCTGTGATTAGCATTGATGCAGGCTACCTATTGTAATGAGTAGGTTGTAGAGCAATTAAAGTAGTGGTGATGGTGTCTAAGGGGAGCGGTTTATAATATGTTTAAGAGGAATTCATTTAGTTCAGTGTGTGTAGCTACTGGTGTGGCTACTGGGGCAACGAACGAGCCGTACTTAGGTGCTGAGCCTCTTCCACTCTTAGGGGTGATAATGAAGTTAGCCTCTTTTTTAGGTAATGAGTTAACCGTCGTATCTGATATTGAACACAGATGACGTGATTTTGTGCATTTACACACCAGGAGGAAACATTCTTATGCCCAAGGTATAGACGCAAGATTTATAGATTTTTCCCCACGACTCAACCACTCACACAAAAATCACACTCCCACATATTTTATGAACTCACACTTCCACATGTTTTTGGGAAACAAAGCGAATAGTCATGAAATTTCAATGAATACGTAAAACAACGTCAAACAACGCCACAGGACGCTCCTGTCTGCGAGCGTTTCAAAAGCCGCTCGCGCCTGAATGCCATCGCTGTGTGTCATGTGCCTACTGCGGCGAGTACGCTATGGCTGAAGTACGTGAACTATGTGTGTTTTATAATTAATTTCCGCATTGCTTATAGTGGACACTTTTGTGCTTATCATCCAATCAGCCAGTGAATGCCAGTCTGATCTTCGTTTGTCCGCGAATGACAGAAAAACCACGGGCCTAGAGAGATAGGCAGGTGGTATACGTACACCTAGCCGTTATGCCGAGTGAAACGGTATGGACAGGCCAACTCGCTTCATGTCAATAAATTTTATCGAGCGGGAAACCCCGCTGCCTAATCCGATCCATGGGCGCGTGTTTGGCAGGACCCAGGTCGGAGGTTCTCTCGTGTTGTGGCATATTGCCAGGAGTTACTGCTTTTTCATCGTCGTTTTCATCCGTTTAGGTGTCTCATCTTCTCTAAACAGATTTATACTTCACCTCTTGTCCGTCCTTTCCCGCTTCCCAGTTGGTGAAGTACGGAAGGAGGAAGGGACCAGTGACCACCACCCTGAGCCTGCACTGGACACACCGGGGTCGTGCAACCATGTAAAGAGAATGTTTCATTGTGCAAAAATCTGTGTCTTTTGGCAATTCATACAAATTCAGAAAATCTGCGACCCACACCATCAGCCAATGGAAGCGCCAGTCAATAGCTCACTAGGAATGGAATCATCAATCGTGCACAGAGTAATGGCTTACGTCAAACTAATGAATTCTGTAGCGAGGCGGTCAAAACTTGTCCGGCATGCGTGCAACATCCAACAGGTACGGTCTTTGCTCGTGGGCTCCGTTGTATGATGGGTCGGAAGATTTCGGCGGGACTCAACGGGGAACGTGCGGCACGTCCGACAGCCAACCTCTCCGAGATGGACATCATCGAGACACCACCCTGCCCGATCTGATTCTGGAAACCACGCGATTCCGAGAGGCCCTCAGGCGGTTATCTCCGGTACGCAGTCAGGATGTCACAATTCCATGCTTCAACTGCCAATGTTTTGGGCATAGCAAGACCTGTAGACAGAAGGCCAGATGTCTTGAGTGCGGCGGGCATCCTTACGAGAGCTTAACATTCGCAGCGCTTTGAGCGCTTTACTTTCAATTTGGAGCGGTTATGAGGATACTGAGAACGAGCACTTTTATGTTTATGGTTGGTCGTAAAGACAAGAGAAAGCATAGTTCTAGAAAGTATGCTGCCTAACCCAACATGCCTCGCTTGCACACGCCGTACGAAATGTGACTGTTCTATTCCTCGACGCCCTTCCTATGATGCAATCAAGTGGAAGCTACACCGCCGAACTGTCTTTTAAATCGTCCTTAGATTTAGATAAATCTGTAGGCTCCGCCGCGTTAGACGTTGACTGTTGATCTCTGACTAGGATAGCCTGCGACCGGCGGCAGCGGCTGCGCTAGTGGCCACGTAACGTCAGAGGGCAGGACGGAATGCAGCGCATTTCGGCACGTTAAGCTCCCGCTGCAAAGTGCTGCCGTTAGTCCGACATACGACTGGGTCGGGACTCACTAGACCAGCGCTGTTCAGAGTGGGTGGTTATCCCAGATATGTCTCCAGAGGACGAACTCTTTGAGAAGCACATGCTTACTCCAACCACATCACATTGCAGTGCCGCACGCCCCATGGCTGCTTGAGAGACAATCCTCATACCCCAAATATGGGTAGCGGTGTGTGCATTTGCTAGGCCTCCAGTCCTAGAACTGTAAATGTGTTAACGTATTCCTTATTTTCCGTGGAGACAGATACACAGCACTGAACCAGGTATCCCGGCTGTGACGTGTGGGTAAGGGTGGCACAGGAGTTTTAGAAATATGAAATAAACAGTCGGCACCCGTGTAGAGCCGCCTTCTACGCAGGGTTGTTCAGATAAAAACGTATGTTTTACTCAACAGCGACAAGTCCATTTTTCGCATTATGAAGGCCGGTAGCATTTACATGACCATTCAATTGCAAAACATGATGCAAGAACAATGCTAATTATCAGTCGCATCAGACATTCGTCAATTCGAGATTTGCACACGATGCTTTGCGGGCGAGGATGAGTATCCTGTCAGCACGACACACGACAGCGGAGCGACACATCGCTACCATACTGATACCTTTTTGGGCGGCGTTCAGACGGCTTCACGGGATCTGTCTGGGCAGGGGGTGGCTCCAGCAAGACGGCACGGGCTTCACTGGGTTGGTTCGCCAATCATTTCGCTGGAATGCACATCAGCTTAAAGGTGCGCTGGTAAGGTGAAATCGATTAAAGGTTTTAAAAATTAGAGGTCAAAGACTCGGCGCAAATTTGGTCGACCTGCGCCGGGCGTAGAAGTGACCACATCTCATTAAATGTAATTTTAACTTATCGCCCGTTGCATATCGCCAAATATCGCGCCTGTGGGTTGCAAATGAGCTCAGCATTTTGCACACGTTCCTTGGAATGTCGAATAAATTTGCCAATGATCGTACCTAGCAGTGTCCAAAAAAGCTTGTGTCACCCCTGATAGCGCAGCCAGGACTGTCTGCCGCCGGTGCGCGCTTGAACGTGCCGACTGTATGTTTGGCGGGGGGGGGGGGGGGAGGGGCAGTTCAGGGTGCACCCAGTCAGTACTGGAATGATTCCCAATGACATTGCATGGACATCAACATTAAGCAAACGAGACCTTCCAGACGTATTTAACATGGCGATCGGACCCTGACCGTGACGTGCCTCTCCGTCTCACCATGCTGATGTTTGTGATAGTAGTAGTTTGCTTACACGAGTCTGTGTAAGTATTGGTCGGTCTTTGGCCGGCGACCCATCGCTTTCATTAATCCGCGATCCTCTTTGTTTTCCAGTGTTTTTGCATCCCTGGGCGGTTTGGGGGCTTGTACCTATGAACTGTTTGCCGTGCGTGAGGTGAATTCGGATCTGGAATCTGTGAAGCAGCAGTTGACAGGCAATGATAGGGCGCAATTTGCGACAAGGCCACTCAGAAGTTTCCCGTGTTCGAAAGGATCTCAGTGCGTCAAAAATAAAAAAAACACGATGCCTTCACGGTCCGCTGAGACAACCGGGAACTCCGGACAAAAAATATATGCAAAACGCCCCCAGGTTTACGTTGGCTTGAAGAAAGTGTTCCACATTTCTAGGGGGTTTTGAACTAAAATAGTCATCGTCAACATCATTCGGTGCAGTTCACAGCCCTGTCCTTCTTAAGACTTAAACCCTCTCAAGGTAGCCCAGGCAACCATAACGCCATACTGTTGCCATTCAAATCCTACCGTTCTGTTAGCCACGTGTCTCTCAAGGTCGAAACAAACATTATTGTCGAGTCATTCATATTAAGCGATCGTGAACACGATTTCCAGCCATGGCAGCCGTGCATTGGCTCGCAATCAATGTTACCCAGGATGCGATGACGCAATCAAGCAATGACGTATTGAGGAGCATGTTTACCAAGCAGAGAAGTTATATTGCCAAGAGCAGCTTTTTCCGATTTTAAGCATGCTCATAGTTATAAGCGGGCTTATTTCATTATATCGGATGATTACTTCAATATCTCCAAATGCGAAACATTCCCTTCAACAAGGCATTTGTCTTCAGTCTGCGGGAGCAACGCGCCGACCGGGTGCAGCGCACATTGTTACTTGGATTGTCGTTCTGTTGTCATCGCACATTGTCTTAGAAACTTGACCCCACGCGTGATTGGTCGAGACACGCGATTGGTCGAGCCGATCGGGCCACTGGCGCTAAGCTCCTTCGCACGGGAACCGCGGCGGCCGGGTCAGCGCCACACGGCCGAGTAGCACAGGCATGGACAACGCCAGTGGTGCCTCAGGAGCCCGCAATATATCTACAGCAAGACAAGAGACAGACCCGGGAAAAACGGCCTAAACAACCGTAACAGGCGTGTATGAATCTTGTTAAAGGTCACCTTTGACTGGCTGATCAGGTTTGACAGGCTGACAGGCGGGCGTCTTTACAGACGCCCGCCTGTCATCTCAAGAAACAAACGCGTAGCAACACTGAAAATAGCTCGGCATCAAATATCTCTCGCAAACCTCTCTTAGATTGGCGCCTACAAACATTCACAGGTGTAACCGTTGATATTTCATGCCAGGTCAAAAGTGTAAAGGCGGTTGGGTGGTTTGGAGTCTAACAAGGCGTCCACGTCGAGGCCATTGTGCGCGTACGATGAAGGTGATTTGCTTCCATGGCCAGTCTGGTCATAGGTGTCAAGAACTAAGCAGTCCACATCAATGTGGAAAACAACCTTATGCATACTTTTCAAAGATGTAAAGCATATACGTTACGGTTCAAATCATATGATCTTCAAGTCTGGTCAAATTTGGTTACAAATACGCAGTTTGACCTAGCTTGACCTTGGATGACCTAGTATTGCAAAAGCAAGCGAACCAATAGTTACGCGCTTCAAAAGGATGTGTTTGATATGAATGATGCACTATCTCTTTCCTGGGAGAAATAAACGTCATTTGTCACGTATGAGCAGCATCACGCCGATGTGCAATACAAATATTCCAGCTCATGCATCATCAATATTACAAGTTATACATTTTTACATTTGTAAAGATTGCGTTTACTGAGCTATGTAAAATTCCAGTACCATGCTCGAAGCTGTTCGGACATAGCTCTCGAAAAAAACGTATGGGAACCGCTGCGGTCACTCATGGGAAAAGGTTTACCTGCATAAAGTGTTTTGACAATTAAGAAGATTGTTGAAATAACAGGGATAAATTATGGCAACACGAGTCGTACACAACTTTGGCCAATCGCTTTGCGCTCAAGTGCGCAAGCGTGTCCTAGAACATACAACTATTCACAATGGCCATCACTGCTGTGCGCCCGCTGTGTAATGCCTACAAAACGAGGGCCAGGAAGTCTTCTCATTATATTGGATGCAGTACTTATTGCCATTTTCGTCCGCTGAAACTGATCTCAGAGCTAACTTTGAAAATTTCTTGCTTGATTGTTATGAAGGTTCAGGTTGGCCAACCGGCCTTGCATGGGCTGGGGCGACGCTGGTTAAGAAGTACCAGCCGTTGAGAATTGGCCGCAGCAGGTACTGTTGGTCCGGGACGGACTACAGACCATCACCACGCCGTCCTGTCAGCACCCCTCCCTCTTCCTCTGGCCTTCCGCGAAGGCGGGCAAGCGATAGGGCCGCTGATAGACCTCAGCCTGATCCGACTGCCGGCCTCGGCCGGCCCCGCCGCGGCTGTCCGGGGAGGGGGCGCGCCGCCGCTCCGGTGGACAGGGCGACGTGTCGAGCCACCGGCTGCGGCTGTCCGGGGAGGGGGCGCGCCGCCGCTCCGGTGGACAGGGAGACGTATCGAGCCACCGGCTGCGGCTGTCCGGGGAGGGGGCGCGCCGCCGCTCCGGTGGACAGGGCGACGTGTCGAGCCACCGGCTGCGGCTGTCCGGGGAGGGGCCGCGCCGCCGCTCCGGTGGACAGGGCGACGTGTCGAGCCACCGGCCGCGGCTGTCCGGGGAGGGGGCGCGCCGCCGCTCCGGCGGACAGGGAGACGTATCGAGCCACCGGCTGCGGCTGTCCGGGGAGGGGGCGCGCCGCCGCTCCGGCGGACAGGGAGACGTATCGAGCCACCGGCTGCGGCTGTCCG
Source organism: Pollicipes pollicipes (assembly GCF_011947565.3). Classification (NCBI taxonomy): domain Eukaryota; kingdom Metazoa; phylum Arthropoda; class Thecostraca; order Pollicipedomorpha; family Pollicipedidae; genus Pollicipes; species Pollicipes pollicipes. The sequence goes on along the minus strand of NW_023596958.1, from coordinate 2,713 downwards.
GGGAGGGGCCGCGCCGCCGCTCCGGTGGACAGGGCGACGTGTCGAGCCACCGGCCGTGGCTGTCCGGGGAGGGGGCGCGCCGCCGCTCCGGTGGACAGGGCGACGTGTCGAGCCACCGGCCGCGGTGGCCGCGGGCGCCCGCCGTGCTCTCAGTTCGACCGGCTACCGGGAGTCCACGACCGCCGCCGGTTCAGGGTCACGTGGGACGCTCTGAGGCCGGGCCGTCGGGCGCGCCGGTGAGTCTGCGAGGCGGGGAGAGGGCGGCGTGGCTCTTAACAGACGCTGCATGTCCTCACGCTGGCATCGTCTTGGATTTCGTCAGCACGGCGTGCCGAGCTCCAATCTGGCTTTTGAACTTTGCCCTCTTCCTGCAGGCCGGCCGGAAATGGCGCTAATAGCCGGAGCGTTCGGACGCCACGACAAAGCAACGCGACCACGTATGCCGGCGGCCATTGCGCCTGCCCAGTTCCCATGCCATTTATTACTACAAGGACACTCACTGGGCCATCAAACGGTGGGAACTCTGACCGGCCATTCTGCGGACCTAATAACATAGAGTCTTCGGTCAGCATGACTGGCTTGGCACCTGTGTCTTCCAGTCGAGACATTGGTCTGCATCCCCACCCCAAAAATCGGCGAGTCAAGGGGGAACACCAAGGCTCAGCATATGGGTGCACCCTACGCAGCCTGACAGTCACAACCACATTGCGAACAATGGATACGTCCCTGTTATATGCTGTGTATCTCGTCATTTGTCGCGAAAATGGAAAACGGATGCATATCACCAGTGGTGTGCCCACATAGCGACTCCCGAGGCACGTACACCCCAACAATATGCGTGTGCATGAATGTTAGCGGTAAAAAAATCGGGAAGACCCTTAAACATAGTCTGATAAACGCGCGATGCTGTTTTCCGTGATACATCCAAGCTCGCACGTCTGCGGGACGCTAACCTGGTTTTCAGCGCATTTTTCTTTTACTCCCCCGTCACAAAATCCTGCGTACGCCCGTCTATAACGAGCATTGCCGGCATCGGCGCGTACCACGGATCTTTGAACACCTACGAAAGATAGCTCTTTTCACGGGACGCATCATTTAAGAGAAGTGATAGTCGTAGATGAGTGTGCATTCTGCACGTTACCAACATCTGCGTCCATATATCTTTAAAAAAACAAAACAAGACGACTGAGATGCGAGATTACGCGGCAAAATACGCTGACGCAACATCTATGTGTAAAACACCACATGTAAGCGCGATTATAAACACGCGTAGATGAGCTTGGCATATGCACTTGGGCAAACAAAGCGAACGGCTATTACGCGGCAGCTGCCTACTGCTGTCAATTGGCGCGGACGGCGTGGCACAAGGTGAATCCCTGACAAGGGCTGCGTTTAAACTCGAGGGAAGCAGCAAGTTTACGACGCTAACCGTTTCCCCGCAGGGAGACACCAGTATTAAAAACCCACCCGAGGAACCTAGCGCCATTGTAAATCAGGGCGCAACAATGGACCCTATCAAGACTGAAACAGCAGCCATGCTTGCTGCACTTGGATGGAGTCCCGAGCCGGGGCCCGCCTACGCTAACGTTTGGCACATAGATCCTCTCCTCGCCGCCCCCGGCGAGTCCGCACTGCACTGAGATCTCATCCGCCTGTGGACCGAGGCCGTGGTGAGGCCCCTCACGCGGCGTCTCCAGTGGCCACCGAGTCCCAGCCGGGCCCTCAGCACCAGTCTGCCGGTGGCTCGGCAGCCGACCAGCCGCTGGCGGCAGCCGGCCGGCACTCGGCCAGATCACACCAGCACCGCCCAGCGCCGCATGCAGTGCGCGAGGACGAGCCCGGCTGTCCAGAGGCGCGGCGCCGGCGACGCCCAAGTCCGCGCGCCACCGCCGCGGCTTGCGCGCGACCGCTCGGAGGAGATGCTGCCGGCCGGCGCCGGCTGCTCGGGCGTCACGACTTCGCCGCCGCCGCCGCCGCCGCCGCCGCCGCCGCCGCCGCCGCCGCCGCCGTCGCCGCCGCCGCCCGTCGCCGTCGCCGCCGCCGCTGGGCGCTCGCTGGCGGTCGAGCGCGGCGGGGCTGGGCCGCGCCGGCGCGCAGCGGTCCGGCGGCGGCGGCGAGCGCCACGGCACGCTCGGCAGCGTCTGGCGCTCGCTCGTACGGATCTTGCCGTCACGCGACACGCACTTGGGCCGGTAGTAGTAGTCGGTGACGGCGCCCTGCAAGCGGCGCACGCCGTCCGCGTCCCACCCGTACTGCAACAGGAACTGGAACAGCGTGCTCATCTTAAACACCGCAGGCTGGATGACGAGGATGTCCTTCAGGATGAGGAACGGGTCTTGCAGCTCCTCGGGCAGGTCCTGCATGCCGAGCGCCTCCAGCGCGCTGATGTTGTCCGCTTGTAGCTCGCTCATGATGCGCTGGTCCTGCAGCGCCACCTGGTACAGATGGCGCTCCGTCTCGTCAACGACGCTCTCGCCGGCGCCGTCCGCGGCCAGCGGCGCCGACAGGTCCCACTCGGCGCGCGCGAAGCTCTCCAGGTTGTTGATCACCTGCTGGATCATATCGCCCGCGCGGCGCACGGGCAGCTCCATGCCGTAGGCGTTGGCGGCCTCGATGCCGAGCTGTTGCATGGTGTGGCCCATGTCGGGGGAGCTCCAGCAGATGGTGAGTGGCACGCGCGGGTAGTAGCTCACGAACGCCAGGCACATCTCGT
>NW_023596957.1:0-51664 GCF_011947565.3 Pollicipes pollicipes | reverse complement strand
GTGACGAAGTTTATTACTTTCAGCAGCCTGGTTTCGTTAACAGCTGATCCCTGGCCATAATGCTGAAAAGCGATATCTCACGCACGAGATGACTAACCTTACACGACGGTCAGCAGCACTCGCTGTTGAAGGAAATGCGGGAATGCAAACAAATGCTTACTGGTGCCGCACACGCCTGAGCCTAATGCAGCGATGGCTGCTGACAGCGAGCCATATTCGAGAACGACAGCGAGCCGTATTCGAGCGAGCCATATTCGAGACATATTCGTGAACGAGCTGGCTCACACACATGTTGACAATCGAAGGCACGTGAAGAAGATCAGGAGGAAGCCCGTCAGTCCCGGCTTTGCTGCAAGTCAACTTCCAAGCTGCTCGCTACGAGGAGGTGATCCACTTGGCGCGAGAAGAGATCGCGGAGGTGCTGCTGAACAGGAGCGTGTCGAAGGAGGCTATCAGGCGCGTAGCCCACCAGCCGCTGAGATGAGACCGCATCCCGTTCTCACACAAGCTGGAGACAGCTCGGTGAGGGTGGTGACGGAGGCCTCTGCTTCCGTAAACAGGGAGAGAACTGGTACGGCTTTTTGCGCTCGATCGAAGCACCGTGAAATTCATGCGATTGATGGTGGCAGAGCATGATGTTCGGCTGTCATTCTGATGACGTATAACTGTGGCATGTGCACACTGTGCGTCAGTTTAATCTCATTTCCTGTTGGTCTTTGGATGCTATGTTGAATCAACCTCACAAAACCGCTTCCATGTTATTAAATACATTACATTCCAAAATATAAGTTCATCCAAAATGTTTGTTTATAGTCAAATAATAACACCGTATATTGTCAGGGTGCCAGTTCTACGTATCTGAATAATCAGAATATATTGAGATGCACTAGTTTCATTTCACGCATTATCTCCCCAACATGCCAACGAATGTGCGATAACGATCACAAGCGTCACCTAAGCGTCTTTTGCCGAACAAAGGCTTAACTTGACCGCTGCGGATCGTTAACATGGGCAGCAATGCAGCTTCGACCACTGTGGGTTGACTCCAGCTCGCTACAAAGGGGGAATATGCGGAATTTTATTTGTTCTCATAGAAGTCCCCGCGTTTCTTCGGCGTGGCATTTTTGATCTATTTGGCGACACCGTAGTATGCACGACGTTTTACCACCTGGAGGACACCGGACTATTGACCTTAATGGTGGCATGCTTATCCTATCCGCCATGGTCAAACGTTGACCACTGGTAGCGGCGGCGGCGGCGGCGGGCGGCGGCGGCGCGGCGGCGGCGTGCCTCAGAACACGACCCCCGGATGGCCGAACGCGTCGAGCAGCATCTTCTTGTAGAGCTCGAGGTCGAGAGCCTCGATCACAGTGACGTTCCTGCCAAGAGCTGTGGGCTCGCTCCAGCTGCGCCGGTCCACCACCATCAGGCCGCGAGTGAGCTTCCCATGCAGCTCCACCGTGGCCTGCGGCGCAGATGTAAGCAGTTCACCTGCGACCTGAGGTCACTGAAGCGATGGTCGCGGCAATGCACAGTCTACAATCACAGCAACACCTCCAGCGTCCCCCTACCAGGCGGCAACGCACTTTTTCTCCCTCAACGGTGCGGCTGCCGTGACCCGCTCGACGGCCGTGCGTAAAGAGCGATACATTCACAGCAGTCCAGCCGCCTGCTGTTTGCATAGATGTGTACACAATGTCACCCACGTAGATGACTGCTCGACCCTCGCACACAGCTTAGAAGACCAGGTACGCAACCATAACCTTAAAAGTGGTGTACCAGACGACAAAGACTACATGCACTCGTACTCAACTGGACTCCAAAAGGTAACCCGTCGGGGGAAAGCGCATGGCTCACATGACTCGCACTGCTTCTCACAAACTGACTTAGTAAACTGGATACGGGAGTACATGATTCACACTCACCGGGCCACATCTGAAACAGTCTGCCGTTCGGCATAACAAAACCTTGCCTGCCACCTGTTATCTGCCAATGTTCTGCTACGCGTCATTGACCCGCTCGTGTTCTCCCATGTTCGTTACCGCGCTCAAGTTCATGGGGGCGGGAACTGCACAGCTGTTGTGAAATTGCAGAAAGTCTTTAACTTCGCAGCCAGGGTGTCCCCGGGCGACATAGATTTGACCGTGTGTCGGATGTTCCACGATGGTTTGACTGGCTTAGTGGCCAAACGTTTATCGACTTCTTCGATATATGCCTCGTACACAAAGTATTGACAAACGGGGAGCCATAGATTTTACGTTCTCAGCTATCCTACAACCAGAAAAACCGAACCCAGTACGCGCCAATCTAGTCATGTATCTCTTTCTCGCCCCAAAGAACAAACTTGGAAAGCGAGCAAATGCCTACCAAGCTGCGCCTATCTACAACTAGCGTGTCATCACCAATGACATCGCGGGCTTATCTTCTTCTTTTAAGTCCTGTTTCCATGACACTATTCAAAGCAACTGCCATTTTTAACCTCGTGTATGTCTCCTCGTGTCGTGTTACGCTTGTCGCCCTGTGACTGTCGATGTACCTGTTAACGAAGGTCTAAGAAAGGCCTAATAATGCGGAACGACTTGATAAAGAGCAATACAATACATTACGATGGCGGCATGCCACGCAATGATGACTCAAAGTAAGCCTGGAGACGTGGCAACCCGTCTAAGTCTGTCCAGAAACTCACATGTCATTGTGCCCGGCACCGTGGCAGTTTAGAGAAGTAGACGAGTCCAGGTATCAGTATTAGGAATGGAATCATCTGCCTGACTATCGTATGCTCGTCTGAGTATACTGAGAGAGAGTATGCTTGTTATAGAAGTAGACGAGTCCAGGTATCAGTATTAGGGATGGGATCATCTGCCTGACTATCGTATGCTCGTCTGAGTATACTGAGAGAGAGTATGCTTGTTATAGAAGTAGACGAGTCCAGGTATCAGTATTAGGGATGGGATCATCTGCCTGACTATCGTATGCTCGTCTGAGTATACTGAGAGAGAGCATGCGCGTTAGAGAAGTAGACGAGACCAGGTATCAGTATTAGGGATGGGATCATCTGCCTGACTATCGTATGCTCGTCTGAGTATACTGAGAGAGAGTATGCTTGTTATAGAAGTAGACGAGTCCAGGTATCAGTATTAGGGATGGGATCATCTGCCTGACTATCGTATGCTCGTCTGAGTATACTGAGAGAGAGCATGCGCGTTAGAGAAGTAGACGAGACCAGGTATCAGTATTAGGGATGGGATCATCTGCCTGACTATCGTATGCTCGTCTGAGTATACTGAGAGAGAGTATGCTTGTTATAGAAGTAGACGAGGCCAAGTATCAGTATTAGGGACGGAATCATCTGACTATCGTATGCTCGTCTGAGTATACTGAGAGAGAGAGGGAGAGTATGCTCGTTATAGAAGTAGACGAAGCCAGGTATCAGTATTAGGGATGGAATCATCTGCCTGACTATCGTATGCTCGTCCGGCTTAAACGAGGTCAATAGCGCGGAAAACTACTTCATCAAGCGGAGTAGTTGTCCGCGCTACGTACGGACAACTACTCCGCTTGCCACTGTGCTACGACGGACAAGCCTTCCGTGACCGCCGTAGCACAGTGACAAACGACGGACAAGCCTTCCGTGACCGCCGTAGCACAGTGACAAACGACGGACAAGCCTTCCGTGACCGCCTTCCGTTCCTTCCGTGAAGCACAGTGACAAACGACGGACACACAAGCCCTTCATAGTCGATCAACGACTTCGAATAATGTGCAGACACTTTGCCTGGTCTACGCTGAGCTCACAAACTCGGTTTTCATACCGTGACATTAGCCCGATGCGAACCAGTGTGGCCACGCTTATAAAAGTTTCTAAAGGTCTCGTGATATTGTTAGAAACCACAAAACATGCCACGCGATACACCTTCACAGATGCATCGGCCTCACTGGATGTGATATAACAGGCAATACGATTTTCGGCGCTACAGGATAATGCATGAGTCACGTCAAAGGTCTTTATTTCTGCACGTTAGCGGCGTAGTGACAAAAGGGCAAGAGGCCATACCGTTACAAATGTCACATGCTGTCACCTCTGCTGCCATGAGCTGACAGTTCGACGAGCGCAAAGTGCGATGGCGTTGGCCCCCGTCCCGTGATCATTCCTGACAGTATGTTTATTACCGCTAGTTCAACGACATTTCCCCCCCCCCCCTTCAAACGGCAAAGTTCTCCTGCTCCGCGAGAGGAACGCTCTGTGTTTGGTAGCTCATCAGTGGCTCCTGGAACGGTTTCGGGCTCTGGGACGTCTTGCCTGCTCGATGTTGTACTACAAGTGTGATGATTACACGGCATGTGATGTAACGGAGCATAAAGCTATAATGTGTGGTACGCCGCAGCAGGCGCGCAACCAGAGCTTTGGCAAAGAAGGGTGAAGGGGACAGGGTTGAAAAGGCCCCTGCTAGTGAAAATCCCCCCTAAAAAACGTGAGACGTAGCCCACTGTTCAAATGCGAGCGTGCATTTCTTTTATAAACATATTTTTTAGACTTGTTCCCTCTGTAATTGGAATGGAAGCCTAAAGCTACCGCGAAAAAAACTCTGCCCGAATTTTGTAGTTATTAAACCGAAGGAATCGCTCGTTAAACGACTGAATGGAGGAAATCGCCGGAGCTCTCCATTTTTCAAATGGTCCAGTGGACTCTCTCCAAGCCGACAGAGCTCACAAGCTTCGTCAAAATTCGTACCCGTGTTCTTCAGATATATTAGAGATCCCGCCATATTGATTGTAGGTAGATCAAAATGAGTGAGCCATTTGTATTAACATGTCCAGCCCATGTTTTTTTTTTAAAAGATCAGCATTCAGTCAGACTTGATTATTGACGCAAATTATGTTACGTAGTTTTAAACATGCGCGCTCGCACATTTTAGCAGCAAAGACCTCGACGCCAAACATCACACTCTCCATAGGTCGCGCAGCGTCGGCCCCACGGCTGGTACTAAGCCGTGGCCAACGGATGGACGAAAAGTATGCCGCATCTGAAAAGTGTCTTTGAACTATCCAGGATATCAAAACGTTTATTTCAAAGATAGTCTAGGAGTATATTTCACAGGTACGATTTTTAGATTGATAAAAACGGATTGGTTTTTACAGCCCTGCGAAATGTTGCTGTACTCTGGTGGTACAGGAAGACTAAACGTAAAAATCTTTACTTTCGTGTTTCGTTAACTGTTTATCTGTCTAGATGACAGCCTAAAAGTTGTGAAAATGATGCACCCAGTCTAATTTTTGAAAGGTGCGAATTCCTTTTGAAAGACACTCGAAATCATTTTTCATGACGGTCGTTCTCGCCCGCACAGCCCCAGTCGCCTGTTGTTGCTTGCAATGGCTAACGCCACTCGGCTTCGTTCTCGCTATCCCTAGTACTCTTTCTGGAATTCCTCTTTCACCTGAGTAGCGTGCGTATAGTCTATGGGAAGCATGGTAAGCGGTGACGTGTCACATCTTGGGAATCTGCAGCTAAGGCTTAAGATGGGAACCGTTGCTCCACAGCTTGCTTATATCCAACCCAGCGTATCAAAGTCAATCGTTCATCCGAACACATAGCAGCCGAGTTTGATCATCCCTTCCTTAAGAAAGAGCCGAATCAGAGTTGAGAAAAACACCGTCTGACGGTTCAGAATGAAGCCTTCGAGGTATTTTCACCGGAGATCACATGACTACGCAGGACGGGACGCCTTCCATCTGGGAAGGGGGGGGGGGGTGCGCTAACGGCCAGGCTTGGCGCGGGCATGGTGCAAGCTCAGTTACCAATGAGATCACCCGGTGAGGGACGCTTCTACGTATGCTCTGGGCTGGCTGCACGGACCGACTCATGTCATAAAAAACGTACTCCACCTAAGAGCCCATTAATGGGCAACGCAGCATCGCCGCGTTCTGGCATCGCCCGCACAGCATACGGAGGAAACATTACGAAGAACGATTAAAGCGCCTTTTGGCCCACGGTTTTTGACCACGGTTTAGGAACGGTTAAGAACCTTTGTCGGGAAACACTTTGAGTTGTGCTCAACCTACCCTCCCAAAATTTTGAAGTCGCTGCGTACAGATCAATGGCAGGCGTGGCGTCGGGGGTAGTGTATGGTGCGTGTAATGACCTGCGCTCAGCATGTGTCATCTGCTCATGTGCGGTATTTCACCGGCAGTGTGTGCAATTTAGATCAGCTGCAGCCTGTGCAGAACACATCCTGCCACTCCTCTCCGCAGCGTGATTGCCGTCATGTGATGTCATCCCTGATGCGTGGCTGCGGCACAGTCATTTAAATGCGGGATAATGCTAAAAAATATATCCGCTGGAATGCGTTGCTGGTGATGTGCGGTGTATTCCAGAATAAGATGGGAACAACGCGACATGAACTCCGCCGATTCTTTCGATTAGGTATATCTGAAGCGTTTCCTTCACCCTATCACCCACCGCGTTCGAAGGTGTCTGATTCCGTGGCGTTCCTTTGCGCACGCCGTTGCGGTGCGTAGATCTGGGCTTCCCTTCCGACAACGCATTAACTGCGACACGAGTCTACAAAAACGTCTGCCTTGTCCCCAGCCTCTCTCTCCGTAGAGTCCCTGTCTGGGCTGCTGCCAACTCACGTGGTGCGTCGACTGTTTGAGCACGATCTCGGGCCGGATTAGCATGGCGGCGGCTGCTTGGTCGCACGTGATCCAGTCGCCGAAGGTGCGGTCCTCAAGCACGGCGCGCTCAGCGGCTCGAAGAAGCGGGCCGCGGGTGAGTCGACGGCGCCCAGCACCGTTTTCCTCCACGCCTGCCGGTCACGGGTGGTCAGGCCTTCCTCCAGCTCTGCCGGTGACGCCGTAGAGCTTACATGGGGTCGACTGCCAGGTTAGAGGAACGAGACAGAGCTTGAACGTCGAAAGACCTCATATGACCTCGCCAGCATCGCTCATTGGAAGCACCAGAAGCCGCACGCAGATTTCGGGCTAGCGACTTGCATTGGTTCAACTGACCTGAAATGTTGACCAGAAGAGATTATGTGAAAAGGCTCGAGCATAACATGGAAGACTTACGGGCGACACCAGTTGGTAGTGAAATATTTTCTCAAACATATGAGCTGGAGAGTACACAGGAGCTAGTGTCAATTCCATTTTCTCGTGGAGCCTTGAAGGTTGCGATCAGGATGACAAGACCCTTGTGAGCCTATACAAATTATCCACTAATGCCTACCGAGAAGGCGTATTTTCACATGCATAATGCTATCTAAAACTCTTATATCAATGACACCCTACCCTTCCCCACATGAAGGCTGATAGTTCGAAAGCATAGCGCATAATCAGCCTTTCTGGTCAATTTTTACTCTGCCCCATATTGTGTATCGATGCATTGGTTATCTTTAGGCTTTACACTATAGTGGTAAGCCATGGCCAGCCAATCCCAGAGAACCACATATCTTACATGCGGAGCACCTCTAATACCCCCCAAAATGTACATATAAGGACGTGACTTTCTGGATCCGAGGGCCCATACGACTTTCCGTTTTATGCTAATCCCTTCGGGAAATACAGGACTAGATAAAAAACTATTGTTATACATCGGGTGGAAAGTACATGTCCGATTTTATATGCACATGATGAAACTAAAACCGCATACGCACGTGCATTTCCATTTTGTTGGATAGCGCCAAGGCCCTAGATAACACGTGCCATGGAGCTTTTTATGTGGCCCAGGCACGCTCAGCATCATGCGCCGCTCAGCGCGGGGCAAAAAGCAGAAGATGCCGAGTTACATTGGTCAGCGAGATCCAAGATCGCAAAAGCACCACCTGCACAAAACTACGTCTGCGTCTGCAAGAAAAATTATGAAAGTCAGGTCTGTACTGGGGTAGAAATGCAATGAAGATACCTTGGGAAGATGCCGCTAAAATTATCTCGGAAGCAAACGCAAAAAAGGGAGATAGGGTTGAGCAAGTCAAGTCAGGCATGACCAACCCATCAAAAGTCATCTTGAAGATCGCTCAGGAAGTTGACACCAGTCACACAACCAAAAACTAGCATTTCCCTTCAAGGCGACTACCCAGTAGAAGCTGACAGAAGCCACTAATGAACAGCGGATGACATTTGGCAGCTGACTGAAGACCGAGGAAGAAGCTAATCCTTTTGTAACCACATCCAGTTCAGCGACGATATCACCTTCACCTGAAGGAGGCAGTTAATACACAAAACTGCCGGCTTTGGGCCTCGGAGCTGGCAGACAGAGCTGCTGGAGAGCCCGCTGCACAGCCCGAAGGTAACAGCGTGATGCTCCATGAGTTCGAGAGGCCCGATTGCGCTCCTCTCTTCCAATGTCCAGACGGCCACACGGCCTGATGCTCCATGAGTTCGAGCGGCCCCATTGCGCTCCTCTCTTCCAATGTCCAGACGGCCACACGGCCTGATGCTCCATGAGTTCGAGCGGCCCCATTACGCTCCTTTCTTCCAGTGTCCAGACGGCCACACGGCCTGATGCTCCATGAGTTCGAGCGGCCCCATTGCGCTCCTCTCTTCCAGTGTCTAGACGGCCACACGGCCTGATGCTCCATGAGTTCGAGCGGCCCCATTGCGCTCCTCTCTTCCAGTGTCCAGACGGCCACACGGCCTGATGCTCCATGAGTTCGAGCGGCCACATTGCGCTCCTCTCTTCCAGTGTCCAGACGGCCACACGGCCACGGCCAATCGACATGCTGGAGCGCTTCTGGAGACAGCTGGGGATCCGGGTAAAGTGGAGAACATGAGGTGCCAGCATGGTGGGGGAATCCCCACAGGCCGAAGGCAGGCTTGACATGGCTGAGGGACATTTTTGCAGCCCGCATCATCAGCTGCAGGACTGGCAACCCATGGTCGGCTCACCCTCTGGGTCTGATCCCTCCTATATTATTATATGGTGGTTATGTGGTGGTTACCTCTATATTATATGGTGGTTACCGAAATGCCGGGTCCACAGGAAGAGCCCTCAGAGCCACGGTGATCTAAAAAGGGTACCAGCCAGCAGGCAGGCACAATCACAGCTAACAAGAGCGCAAAGGCTGTCGGTGAGCTGGCAAGGCGCACAGACCTCTGCCTCCTACGAGAGGGGAGGGGGGGGGGGGCTCACCTGGAATTCTTGCTCTAAAGAGTTCTCTAAGTGGTGACGAGGTGTTTAAGATACATGATACAAATATCCATGGTTCGGCGAATTTCTGCGTGAATATATTTGTTATCGTGACTTGCCACTTTCATGTTACGAGCGGATGAAATCAGGACACACTTGTCTTTACATTATGTATATATCAATACCAGGTGAACAACAGGTCGTGCATAAGGATACCACTGCTGTATGGGGCATGCTGGTACTCTTCGGTTGGTATACAGATCGTTATCAACATGGCCTGTGCATGCATTCCTGACATCAACTGTAGCCTGGCTGGGTTGCGTCATTTGAGGTTTTGACACCTTATTGGAATCGATACATAAAATGGGTTTTCTTCATCATATTACAGGGCACTGAAGCGTGACAACGTGTCGCAAGATCTGGGAGCAGTTGTGTCCGTGGTCTATTCGTCCCGATGCGGCCCGTCGAGGGTGACACAAGTGCCAGACCTGGGGGCAGTTGTGTCTTCGCCGCCATGGTTGTGCCGTGCGCGGCCTGTGTTGTATCGTGCCAGTGCGCGCCGTCGTGTGCCAAGACAGATATATCTCCTGCATCGTAATACGACTGACATGTCGTTGAACCGTTACATTGTTTATCATTGCTAGACATACTGCAAGGTCTCTTCAATGCTGGGGTGTCTCGAAGTAACTGTCGATAAGACACGAGCCATGCGTTGCGCGCGGTCAAAGGAGCTTTAATATGATGACATTGATGCAATAAACATACCACAGTGCGATGCGTAATGCTTTGAATCAAACACTTGATGGTATCCAGACGCTGACGTCTAAATGATGGCGGAATTTGTCTGCCCCGATAGCTAAGTTGGCGCCTACGTTGTCACTCCGTCACTCGTGGCAATGTGGGTTCAAGTCGGGATTGTTGCTAATGTAAAGCCAATGGAAATATACAAGTTTGAACAAGTCCAAACACGCCACCAGCTCTTGACCAAACTTTTACCGGGTATAGAACTACACTATTGTCATCAAATATATTTAATTCAATTTTCTGTTGCATATCACCAACATTCTAACTTATGGGCTTGAACAATTTTGTTGACTCCTTACTCGTTACGGCCTCTGTATTTGTTTTCAATGGCAATGCTACAACTGCAACAATGTTATTCCTTATCATATAATACGTTGCTGAACATCAAATTTGAAAAGGTAGCCATCATACACATTCAAAAACCCATTCTTCATGCCATGTCTGCCAAGCAGCAACTACAATCACACTGAATTGGGTGGGTTAGCTAAATCTTTTTCAATTCATTTTTGTAGTTCACGAAACATCCAAGAGATTTCAGCAGCATCCCCACTTACGCCAAGAACTCCTCAGAAATGTGACGCCGGGTGCGACCGGGAAGGGTGAGTCCACGCACCCTTAAAAGGAGCGTCCCACATTTACATGGGGTTTTGAACTAAAATACCCATTTTGAAGAACTTGCGGTGCTGTTCACAATTCTGCCCTTCTTAAGACCAAGCCCCTCTAGTTTCTGTGCTATACGCCGCGTAGATGGTGAAAGGCATATCGGGGAACGTATTCAAAGTCACCTTGGCATTCATGACGCCATACTAACTTTATTCAAATTCTGCCAACCCATAAGCCATGCTATAATCAAGGCCAAGAAGAATGCAACTATGAAGGCGTTCGTATCTGGCGTTCGTGAGCGCACTTTCCAGATATGACAGCCGTCAATTGGCTCTCAATTGATATTATGTAAGGTACGATGACGTCATTAAACCACGCCACATTGAGGAGCATACTTGCTAAACAGGGAATTGTGTGGTCTGGGGCACTCTTTTCCACTTAACAAGCATATCAATATTTCAATGTGGCTTGTTTCATCATATCTGATGTTGTTTCAATAGCCTTTAATGTGAAACATTCCCTTTAACAGGGGATTGGGTACGCCCTAGGCGACCGGGCGGGTAGGTGAATGCCTTTCAGAGGGTAGCTGAGTGATCACTGATGTGGGCAAGCTCTTCTACAAAAGTGACATCTGCTGGTGAGAAACAGGGTTATTCAATGGGAGAAACTAGGGACTAAAAACGCACCTGGAAATGTTCCACATTTAGAGATATTAAAACAGTCACCAGGGGTGATGAAGTAAACTCATTTGGAACTAATGGTACTTTTAAGTGGAAAAGACTGCTCTATACAACACAATTTCTCTGTTACATAAACATGCTCCTAATGCGTCATTGTTGATTTCGTCAGCGCATCTTACATATTTTGATTGAGAGCCAATTGGCGGCGTAGTGTAGAAAATCACGCTCACGAACGCCACATATGAACGACTCAACAATCATATTTTTCTTGGCTTGATCGCCACACGGCCAATGCAATAGCAGAATTTTAATGGCGTTATTATGGCGTCACGGCCATCTGAGTAACCTTAAAATAGCCTGCACGAGACAGTATGCCCATCTTCGCGGATGTATAGCTCAGAAACTAAAGGGTTTTAGGTCTTAGGAAGGGCAGAGCTTTGAATTGCACCGAATGATCTTCAGTATGTCTATTTCAGTTGAAAACCCTATGCAAATGTGAAGCACAGTCTAGGCGCTCTCTTTTGGACTGGGATGGACATCGGACCCCCTTATTCTATCTTCGCTTCATCCTTCTTCCTAGCGACGCCCTGCATGTTCGGGCAGGCTGCATGCGTCAGCCATGAGCGAGCCAGAGGCCCCGGGAGGGAGACCGCAATCGGGCGCCGAGCGCACCCCCGCAGACGGGTCCCTGCGAGGGCCACGGCTAAGCGATTTGACCCCCCCCCTCCCCCCCCCCCAGGCGCATGCAGTCCTGCCCCACCGTTATCCATCCTCCTTTATCTCATAGCCCTGAAATGATCATTTCTGGTCAAAAGGACTGTAGCTCAAATAGCCAACTGGGATGGCCTCCGGTCGGTGTCCGCGGTTGTGTTAAAGGTCAGGTGACGTGAGAGGGCAGCACGGACCGCGCTGGGCATTGGAGTGCTGAGCATTGCAGCAGTTGGCCCGATATTTTGCGATCGGGTGGTGGAGCTGGGGCTCATACAACAAACACTGTTTAGCGCAGACACTGGTTAGATCCATCTAATGACAAGATTTGGACGAGATCCTTTTTTAAGCATGCACATATCGGCATCACGCCAGAAAAGGTATCTTCATTAGCTCATGTTGAAGGAAGTGTTTCACATTTGCATTTCATATTTGCATGGGGTTTAGAACAGACAGAGCCATCTTGAAGATTATTCGGTGCATGTCCTGCCCTTCTTGAGACCCAAACCCCTCTAGTTTCTGAGCTACGTGTCCGCGAAAATGTGCAAACTTTTTCGGGGAGACTATTTCAAGGTCACCCAGACACCCATGATGCCATAATAATGTCATTAAAATTCTGTTATTCCACTGGCCAAGCAACGATCGAGGCCGATAAAATATGATTGCTGAGTCGTGTCTGGCGTTCGTGAACACAACTTTCAAATATAACGGCCGTCAATTAGCTTTAAATCAATGTTGTACAAGTTACGATGATGTAACCAAACAATCATGCATTAAGGAGTATGTTTACTAAGCAGAGATGCTATGTCGTCTGGAGCAGCCATTTCCACTTGAACGTGTAAGTAAGCTCACTTCATCATATCTGATGCTTGCTTTAATATCTTCAAATGTGGAACATTCTCTTGAAATATCGGCAGCTTCGCGTCAAAAATAGCTGACGTGCAGAAAATGGTAACAAAAACAACGGGCCTGCCTTCGTCGCCGCCTCGCGCCATTACGACAAAACCGTCTTATCCCACCGATTTTCACAAAAGCGCCACCGCCTGACGCGGCGCAGTGACGCGGCGACCATGGGTCGGGCCCTAGCGATCATTGGGGAACCAATGCATGTAGCTGGCAGGTCGCTGAGCTATTGCGTGGCAGCGCACTACGTTTGAGCGTAGTCGAGGTTGGCTGATTTCTGTTCAACATGAAGGCTCCACTGCTGTCGGCTGCATACACGTCAGCCAGCCGCGGTGCAGCTGTCACGCTCCTGACCTTTTCCTCAGGGCAGTATAAAAGACGAGACATTTCAGAGGCGTTGCCCATGCTGACGAAGGCACCGCACCGTTGAACGTCGGGCAGGCACGATGCGTTTCGTCTTTGCGCTTGTCGTCTGTGCGCTTGTCGTTGCAGCGCTGGCCCGCAACTGCCGAAGGTAAGGCGGCTCTTCTTGTGGCTGGTGTCTATGTGCAATTGGGGCTTTGCGACGCAGTCAGCTGCTGAGGCTATACGGGGCCGACTGGCTCTCACCCCAGCAGGAAGGGCGGGCACCACGGAGATTCGAAGCCTGCTCCCTTGGTTTCGCAGGCTGTTTAACCACTGCACTATGGGTACCCTCGCCATGATCTGTAGGTGTGACAAAAGGTGGTATATCTACACCTACATTTATGTGTTATCTACTGCTTAATATCGAGTTTTATGGATCTAGATTGAACGTTACAAAGGTCATATCTGTTGACGACACACGTTTGGTCTTATCCACATTCCGTTCTTTTTGCAGGGTCATCTTCATGTCGGGGCAAAACGCATCCTTGCACGCGTTGTCCCAGAAAGGGCAGCAAGTACGGATGCATTCAGACTTGCTGCAGATCGGGACGTCGAGGCGGTGGTGATGATGATGGCGATGATGATGATGATGATGATGATGACGGTGGCAGACGGCATCACGGCAAAAGGAGGCGAGGCGGTGACGACGATGACGATGATGATGATGACAATGGCCACCGTCGTCGTGGTGGAAAGAGACGAGGCGGAGATGACGACGACGATGATGATGATGATGACAATGGTCGCCGTCGTTGTCATGGTTGCAAGAGACATGGCGGTCATCATGGCGGCAAAAAGAGGGGCGGAGATGACTAGACACTTTCGCACGGCTTCCAGCCGCCCGTCAGCTAGATTGTGACGGAAGAAGTGTGCAGCCAGGTGCGACAAGATATCACGGGCGCATTGAACGATCTTCACACCCCAGGACTTCGATAGTATGACAGCGGGTGGCATCGTCGAGTCTCGATTTAAATGGCGGCTCCACCCGGTCCACACGGGATTATCGCTTTCCATGCGTTGTTGCACTGGATCTGCCATCGAAGCGCCAGAGGTTGACAACGGTGCTACCCATGTCATGTCTCGGTTTTGTTTGATTTCAACAGTTGCTATGTTTGGTTCAAATACAGTCATACAAAGTACAAAGTGCAAAGGCAAGGTGTTATACAAGGTGCAAAGTGTATCTACGGGCGAAATCCATTGCTGCCATTAGTAACGGCACGTGATGGCAACACGGTCGAGAAGAAATCGCGCTAATCGGTGGTTTCACATGAACCCTTCACAAACAGCACGCATCCGACTCCTAAGTGGCTATCTGAAACGCTATGTCATAGGCCATTATGCATGCGATCTGCATTTTCATGCATGCCGTGGCTTACACTGTGATCATTCGTGATACCGGCAAATCTAGCAGCATGGCCTGTGTGGGGCGTCGAAGGCAGGCGAGCGTCCAAAGGAAAAGGTCACCTGACACGCACCGTGAAGCCCGCAGCCGATTGTTCAGCCATTCATGCACTTACGAGCGAGGCCACACGGCCCGTGTGCGGGCGTAACTGACCATGTCGAGGCCGTGTGCGGACGTGACTGACCATGTCGAGGCCGTGTGCGGACGTGACTGACCATGTCGAGGCCGTGTGCGGGCGTAACTGACCATGTCGAGGCCGTGTGGACGAGACTGCCAGTCGAGGCCGTGTGCGGGCGTAACTGACCATGCTGAGCCGTGTGCTGACGGACTACCATTCGAGGCCGTGTGCGGGCGTAACTGACCAGTCGAGGCCGTGTGCGGAACGTACTGACCATGTCTATGCCGTGTGGCTGGGTATGACTTACCATGTCGAGGCCGGTGGTGTAGGAGACCTCCCCGAGGCGATTAAGATGGCGGCGCACGGACGCGAGCACGAGTTCGCCGCCTCCGGGTCGCAGACGAAGTTTGAACTCGCCGGACGGCGTCCACGTTGCCGCAGGCCTGCCGGGCAGCGGCAGCTTCGCACGCGCGCTCACACTATAAATTACGTTGGCGGAATTCACCGGCTAGGTGTGACCGGACGGCTTTAAACC
Organism: Pollicipes pollicipes; assembly: GCF_011947565.3. Classification (NCBI taxonomy): domain Eukaryota; kingdom Metazoa; phylum Arthropoda; class Thecostraca; order Pollicipedomorpha; family Pollicipedidae; genus Pollicipes; species Pollicipes pollicipes. The sequence goes on along the minus strand of NW_023596957.1, from coordinate 36,385 downwards.
ACAACCCATGGAAACGGTAAAAGTCTCGACTGGCGCAGGTTGCATGACAGGGGGGGGGGGGAGGAAGGGGCTCCCTGCATGCCAGCAGCTCCCTTTTGTCTTCTTCGGCGGATCTCCCGAAATCGCTCTGCACGTCGCTGCAGCAGATGTAATAAGTTCAGTCTGTAGTCATTTGACAGATAGCTTGCTAATCTCAACTACTGTCGTGTCAAGGGCATTGGTAAATTGTTTCGTTTTGCGAGACTTGGCATTAAAAGTCAAACAAATATCGGTGGTCCAGCCAACGACGCATGTTTACCCTTTTGTAAACCAAATTTTCTTGTTGGATGATGTTAAAGGTGTGAGTTGGCTGTATTTGATATCAATAAAAAAATAAATATCGACCTTCTTTTTGGTATCGTGACGTGTGCGCTAAAAAAAACCAACCGTCAATATGCCAGGACGTAAAAGATAAACGAATATTTCAAGCAATCATTAAAATAATTTTCAGCTATTATTGGAAACAACGTCAAACCGCTCACCATCATGCATCGTAATAATTGCTGTGATATATATCCTCTCAGCAGTTACGGCCCGGTTTGCTGAAGGCCAATGCAAGTTTGCAAGATGATGGAATTCATGTGCTTCGTGCATTGAGCATGCAGATGATCAATGCTCGCGACCACTTCATAGTATCCTAGGCGAAGCCAAGTAAAATCCAGGAAACTAAGACAAAGCCCTATAAATCCCGTTATATCGCGAGTAATAGCAACCATCATTGTTGGCATGAGCATCATTAAACGTCAAGGTTGTATTAGGTCATGTTTTCGGGACCGTGCAGTGTTTTTACAAACCTTTCACAGTGCGTAAATTTTGTCTTCTTACCATGACGATAGCTTGTGCGAAATGATTCGGAAAATGTCATAGGAGGTCATGCACTGACCTCAGGTAGCCTCACGCCACCGCATTAAAGTAAATGGTTGCGCAATTTGACCTTTGATATACTCCATCACATGTCGACGGGCGCTTGAGCCCTGAGCTTATAAGATGTACAAAGTTTTGGCCATAGCTACCGCTAGCTACCCATAGTAGAAACAATGTTAACAAGAATTCTAGGCACAATAACTCAAATCTATTCCATACATTTACAAACCAAAGGTACTTTTTTCCTTTAAAGCCCCGCCACGTATCCACATAAAGGTCTTGATGAGTACGTTGGCCCAAATTCATGGATAGCTCATGGACCACCCGTACGAAATAAGCGAATGTGATCAAACATTGGTGACGTTTCGCTAAGGAATTTTGCGACTCATGCCTGATATAAATTAGACAGGCATTGAGCTGCTAGTTTTTAGTCATTATGAACTGGGAACTCAGATTTTGGCACTTGGATGCATCTTATCATAGCTTAAGGCAAAAATATGAAATCTCATGACATATAACATTTCCATCGTTTGCGCGTGATATCACCCGATGAAAAAAGGCAAATGTTCTGCATATTTGCACATGGGCGTAACCCTTCTCTCGGGATTGGTGGACAAATCAGGATGAAGTGGCGTGAGGGGGGGGGGGGAAGGGAGGAACACCCACTAAAGAGACATTACTCTAGATGTAAAAATGCGAAAGGTTGCATTTTGCTGGCGAAGGTCGGGGGAAAAATGCCATTTTCGGAACATTGTAGGTGACATTTCTCCCTCCCCACAATGGTTACACCCAGGCACGTACGTGCATTGCGTTCCAAAACTGCTGTTTTACAAATACGGTTACTATGCCAAATGGAAGCAGATGACAGCCAAAGACCACAATTCATACTAACCCAACACAGTGACATCAATAAAACGTTTTTATTCTGCAATCAAATGCCATTTATCTTCTGAACTACACCAGAGCCCGTGCACTAGAGCCCTAGTCAGTGAAAAACACATGGTCGTGTACTTCATTCACGTGCCGTTATAAAAAGTACATGGCCATGCGTTTTTACACCACACCATTGTTTCAATATTTGTCAACCACCATTGCGTATGACGGACGATTTCTAGTATCAGGAACCAGGAGAGGCTATTATCTCGCGCGCGAAGGTCACGTTCTGTAAACCCTGGGCCGGTTGAGGTTGGCCGGCCGCCCGGACAAGCCGGATCAAAACAAAGGGATCACCTTCGTACGAACTCCATGGAGTGGCTCGCGCAAAGTAGACATGCGGGCGATCAAAAAAGTGAAATACAACTATGTGTAGAGGCCTCTTTTGGATGTACGTTTGACTACACCATTGCTCTTATATTTTGTTGAAACACCGCATGACTGCCATAAGAGACACATCCTCGTGAACGTACGGCAGGCATCGGATCGTCTGTGGGAATGCGTGAAACGGTGAAGATGAACGAGGATTCGAGAGGGGATCACCCTCTGCATAAAGTGTCGAATCAGATTATCAAAGAATACCGACTGTTTGCCGGTGCCCGAAAGCCAGGTCAGCTCTTCAGTTCAGCGGATTAGAGCGGTTTCAACAAGAGAACAATGACGGAGCTGGATCTGCGCAGTTTGAGGAGTGGTCTTTGCCCCAGGAAAAGATAAGCCAGTACGTCGCTGAGAAGGCGGAGCATATTCTTGACAATCTTCATTGACGACGAACCAGTTTTTATGGTTCGAATCACGCACTTCAAGTGTTTTTAAAAGCCAACGTCAATAACTGGCACGATCCATTCTTCCGAAGAAGTTGCTGGGGACTGATTGGTGCAACTATGACCTGATAGAGTTCTCATAAACTTATCTGAGCTTCAAGAAGGTGAGCTGGATAATACCAAATCATTCCAAGAGACAGTTACTGCTTGAGGAGACACAGCAGTTTGATAAATTCCACTAGTTAATTTCGGGGCACACGGCGAAGATAGCAAGGCGATAATAAATCTAGGCAAGAATAGTAGATAACCTTCAGCCTAAACAACATTGACCCTCTGGAAGCCTTTGGAGACTTGTGGGTTGGTAGATGAGCAAAGATCAGGATAAGAGTAGATGGAAACATTCGTTTTTGGCGTTCGGCTTATCACGTTAATAAAGATAGGAAAGAGAAAAGGAGGGAAAACATCCTTAGTGCATGATTAACTCCTTTTACTCTCTTACCCACCTGATGATGGCCAGCGCCGAAAAGTCATGCCCTCAACTACTTTCTCCCGAAATTTACTCTTCTGCCAGTCTACAAGTTCTCAACAGTCTAGGACTTAAGGTCATCTATATATGTTCAAATACAATTCCTTTTAAAATACTACTCCTCCCCTAAGTCGATCGGTCAAACCGAGGCTTTATAAGCATAGGTCTATAGGGTGAAAAAGGAGTAAAATATCAGGTGAGCATGTGTCAGTGATGTAGACTATGGAAATCTGCCCGAGTGCATGTGATGGTTGTAAAAAACAAAGATGTTGTATTCGTAGTCACTAGTTAGGCGTGGAGAGGCATAACTGGTTATTCAGTAGTGTAAGCACATGTACATACCTATTTAAAGTACAGCACCTGCAATAATTGAAAACTCATTGAATGGCTCCCATATTTTTTTATTTCGTAATAAACATGTTACATGCCCGCACTGTCTTTTTCGCGCAGAATATTTCAAGGCCACTCAGGTACGCATGACACCATAGAAACATCATCCAAGACCCAGTACCCCCATTGGCCACGCGGCGTTCAAGACCAAGAAGAACGTAATCGTCGAATCCTTCATATCCGAGGTTCGTGGGCGCGATTTCCAGATATAATGGACGTAAATTGCTTTCAATCTATGTTAACAGGGTTGTGCAAGTTTCAATAATGAATCACGTTTTGTGGCACATAGTATAAGAAGTTGGACATAGGGGCTAGTTATTACGGAAAAGAGACTTGTTATAAAGTACTTAATAAAAGCGTCATAACTGAGTATGTGAATGCAATTAAACGCATTAAACTGACGGACAAATATGCAAGAACACCACGAGAAAGGGTGTTCACCCGAGCACATGGGGATATTGGGTTAGCAAACACTTCCAGCACCGCCACGGCCCACCTCTCGGGAGACTGAACTACCACACGTGAGTGTTATGGTGGCAGTTTTGGTACGGCTAGTCTGGTAACACCTCAACGTCACGCTAACTTTTCGTGATGTCATCCAACAATGGCGTATTGAGGAGCACATTTACTGAATAGAGTCATCGTGCCGTCTAACAGTGTTTTCCATTTCAAAGTTTACCAGTAGTTCTAAGTGAGTTTATTTCATCATGTGTCATACTTGCGTTAATATGCTTAAATGTGAGGCATTCTCTTTACTCACTCACATTCAATGTAATATTCATGTCACAAAAGTAAACCGGCGGCTGGACAAAATTTTAGATGGTCGAACCTGAATGCGTCATCTGATTTCTGCTTCGCACATAACCGTGTTATTTTGTTCAATTTTTGTTTTGTGTCGTTCTGCTTCTTGTTTTTTTGTTTTGTTTCGCTCTGGTATGCCGGGCACAAGTTTAGCAAAAGGACTCGCCGCCCGTCCCGGCCCTCCTCCCATCCTCCTCCTCTGCCGTCAAAGGTGACGAAACAGCGAGCTCCAGGCAGAGCCAAAACGTTTTGGCTACCCAGTGAAATCGTAAAGGCACATATAAATGCCACTGATGGTGGGACAGTGCAAGCGCATAATGCGCAGAAAGTCAGTGACAGTTCATGCATACACGTTGGATCACATCATAAATGAAGACACGCATATGTCTGACCTGTGTAGTTTCCACCCATAAGGTAGATATCATTGATATTCGTCATGAACTCCTGGTCCATGCGTGCAGCCAAGGCGATATTTGTTAGTGGTCCCAGTGCCACGACCGTCAGCTCCCCTGGAAACGAGATTTGACGCACTGGTGAAACATTAGAATTATGAGGAGATATAGGAGATGGAATAAAATGATAGGAGGAGATGAAACACAAGACATATACAAACCAACAGACGCTTGAAGCTGATATTGTGTACAACCCTAAGTATATCAGGACGGCCTGTACTTGCTAGTAGAAGTCAGCTCCAGCGATCATTGTGTCGTCTGGGTGCACACCATAGCGCAAAGGTAACCTTTGCTCGTCCAGTGTTGCAATTTCCGGCAATTGTTTTGCTCTTATTTCTATGCTGGTGCTCAGAACGAGCCTGTTCAACTTCCACTCCATTTTGAGACCAACCTCTATAGATCAAGAGCAGAAACAACAAATTCGTATCGGGTTAGACAACGCGTATGAATTTCAAAGTTTATCTTATGAGCTGCACTGCTTTTGTGCGAGGGTCTCTGAAAATCTGGCAGCATCTGCAGCGGCTTCCTGCGCAGGGACCACCGCTGACCGTGGTCAGGGGAGGACTGCCGCCCGCTGCGCGTGACAAGCCCACGGCCCTGACAACAGCTGCGCGCGACAAGCCCACGGCCCTGACAACAGCTGCGTGCGCCAGAGGGCGGCCCTGACAACAGCTGCGTGCGCCAGAGGGCGGCCCTGTCATGCGGCCCTCACTCCGCGCCTGTTGGTCAGGCCGCCGCGGCCACCGGAGGGAGCCGACGTGCTGCCACCTGCCGGCCGCCAGCTGACCTGCGCCGGCGCGCCGCGTTATTGTTGGCGCCAGGCGCGGATCCAGGATGCTCCTCGGGGAGGTTTTTCCGAAAGGGCCGCTGGACTGAACACATAATATTATATATATATATATATATATATATATATAAATGTATACATATACATATGATAGATACAGGTATAGATGAATACTCATAATATACTCAATACTACCCACTACTTAATTGATAGTGGAGTAGTACAGCGTCAAAAAGGTGACCACCTTCCAGCTCTAAAACTTACAAAAATGTGAAAACGAATCGTCGAAACATGTCATGACACATAGACAAACACTTATCTTTTTTCTATTTCCCTGCGGACTCGATTGGCGGTGGTGGTCGGGGGCAGGCGGTTCCGCGACACTAGGAGGTCCTGCGTGCCACCGACAATCGGATAGCGGACATTAAGGACGCTCGCCGCTGCCGTCCGGGTGGCATGCTGGCAAACAGCGGTACGTGGGGTGAACATGGGTCGGACCGCCAACGAAGCCCGCGAGTCTTCAAGGGGCCTGCACACAGCAAGGTTGGCACAGTGGGTGCCTAGATCACTCATTTACGCCACGGCAATCCAGGACGTTGCCAGTCGACGGTGCCATGGAGTCTCCCTGACGAGCGCCAGTGATGATCCTGGTCATGACTCACGTCCCCCTCGCGCTCTGTTTACGTAACACACCGCAGCCGCGCCACAGACCGGGAGGCAGTACAGCACATGGGAGGGGCGTGGGACTGGATAAGCTTACGGATTTGGGGCGTGAGGTGGTGACGTATCTCATACAGAGAACAGCACTTCTTGACAGCATTCAGTACGTTCTTCTCCTAGGAAATAGTAGAGCTAATGGCCGCCCCCAGCATCTTCACAGACGGAGAGCGGGCTGTTTTTTGTCCAGCAACGGTAAGCTTAAATGATAAGGGTGTTTAGGGACTGTAGAGTACCGAAAAGGAGAGACATTGCTTTAGTGGAATTCATGTTGGGCAGTTGGATGTGAAGTAGGATCACTGGGATGGTTTCCTCGTGCCGGGATTTCTAAAGGTGATGATGCGACAAGAAAGCTGGTGATAATGATCAAATAATTGGTCGGGATGAGAGCAGTCCAGCAGTTAGATACCGTCGGCGTGGAATGTCAGACGTCCGCGACGGATGCAGGCTGGCATGTCAAGCGCGGTGGTCCTGGGAGGGATAAGACCGATTAGGGACATCGGAGGAGTGCCGTGAGTCAGGAGAAGGAAGAGACAACCGCCTCTTACCACCTACCGCCAAACGGCAAGACAGGTTGTTTGAAGCACCTAGGATCGATGTCATACCAATGCTTCCAGACGAACGCCTTGGTCGACACTATCGAAGATACGACTCAGATCAATTAAGGTGACGGCGACGGTGGGACCAACGCCGACTCCACGAACCCCCCCCCCCCCCCCCACCCACACACACGCACTCACCGCCACAGCTTAGTAGTGTGGTAAATGTAATGTGGTACCTGACATTACTAGCGATACCATGAGAACCGGAGTTGTGATGAGGAAGGACAGAGGCCACATTCCAGAAGGCAGGAAAAACACAAGAGACATCAGATATGTTGATGGCATAGAGCAAGTGGCTTCTTAGAACAAGGAGACATTTAAGTAACGTATACAGCGGCACACCGCCTCGTCCTTTCACCCTGGATGATGACAGCCCACTCGTAGCAATCGAAAATTTAAGCAAAGTAGTGTGATGCTGCCTTAGACTGGCAGCAGTCACGGCACTCCAGGTGGCAGGGCCAAGGGTGTCGCTGCCATTTCGGCAGCGATACATGGGCTGACGAAAACCAAATACCATGCTATGGACAGGTCCACCTCGGCGCCACTCCTCCCTTCGTGGGCTGGAAAGCGAAGTTATCACTGCTTCACAAGAATCCGGCATGGCCTGTGAGCAGGGTATCGGAAATATATCAAGCTTCGACGTCGCAGAGGGGCCTTGCCGCGGCTTCAAAGACGCCGGTAGGCCGGGAGTTGGGTTTCGGCCCGGGTTGTTGGTTTCGGCAGGACAGAAATGTTTATGTTATTGACCACTGCAAACGACGACGAGGGTTATAGCTCTTAAGGGACGCTGCACGTCGACCGCACTCCACCACTACGTGCATGATTTTTGTCACTTTCCGATCCATTTTCGCCTCCCGGTATACCGAGCCCCAGTCGGCCTGCAGAAGATGGAGACAGAGTGCGTCCCAGCTGACCTTGCGTCCATGGACGTGCGGCGAAAGGCGTCTCTCGACAGCGAGAGATCGACGGAATGGTCCACAAACAACGATGATCAGGTAATATGCAATGGCTTCAGACAACACATGGACAGATGACGCCAAGTTAGGCATATTGGTGACGCCATGACGCCATTATGACGCCAAGTTAGGTGACGATGTGACCGGAAATAGTCTTGGTGGGGTCCAAATGTGGTGGCGTCTTAATGAGTTATAACCGACTGAGGTCCTTAACCAAATAGCTGTGGTGACGCGGACCAAACCCGTCCGCACATAAACGGTCAGTGCTCATGTCACACAGACAGAAGATTGGAGTACAAACACACCTGGTCATTTAAGTTACCCAGACCCCCGTCGCAAGTTGGAAGAAGGAGACAAAGCACACCCTATTCCAAAGTTGGAGCCAGAGGGATCTCTTTTTCTCTTTCTCTCTCTCCTCCTCTCCTCTCACTCTCACTCTCCTTCTCGCTCTCTCCTACTGTTCTCTATCGCTATAAAGCATGACTTGCAAAGGCGAGTTTTATCAATAAAGGCAACGCTTGCTTCACAATGTTGTTTAACAAGTACCATCCAGCATACTCAAGATCAATTAATACCAGAACAAAGAATTCCAGCTGTTGCAGCTAAAAATTCCAACTAGTGTACCTATATGTCTGAACATCATTGGGATCACGACGAAATATGGCAAAAATATGAAAGTGTTTGTTACAACTTACGGCATGGAGTGCCTTCCATTGTCAAACTCTGATCCAAAGATGTGAGGCTCGTTCTATCATTGTCAGTCTTTGTCTTCCTGAGCAATATTCTTGCTATTGTTGGAGTAGAAGAGCAGCCTATAGTCGCCTTGTAGCTTATTTATTTAGCCCATCATATTGCGCATTTGAAAGCTTACAGTCCATGTCGCACGGGTCCCGCTGTTTAGTCTGGACCCTATCTTCGAGAGCCATACCGTCAGCAGGCAACGACAGATCACTGGGCAGGAAAAGCCAAGTGCACGTAGGCCGGGAGGAGCGCAGGTTCCAGTGAATCTCTCCAACCGTGCGTCACCAGCGCACAGGCGGCGCGATATATCCACATTCCTGTCAGCGTAAGGGACCGTGTGACCCGTACCTAAGCGCGCCCCACCTGACTTGCGTACGCCTGGCACCCTCCGACGTCAGCGTATGACGTCACCTGACCAAGTCTGACCTTTGTGCTCGCTGGCGAGGCGAGAGAGTGCCGTCACGGCATGCTCCGGCCGCTGTTTGACTGCGGGCAGCGGCTCCTCGAAGCGGGCGTTACCGAGCCCGTTCTCCCCGTGGTATTGGTAAGGAGGGTCATCTGTTCCACTCAGCAGGAAGCAGTGAGCGCCAGCATACACAGGCACCTGCAGGGCAGCAGGCACCTGAGCATTAGCATTCACAGGGACCCACAAGGCAATGGGACCTAGAGCACCAGCATAACACAAAGACCCACAGGACAATGAGAACCTTGAGCACCAGTATACACAGGGATCACGGGACAACAGGCACATGAGCACCAGCATAGACAAGGATCCACAGGACAATGGGACCATGAGCACCAATATACACAAGGACCCGCAGGACAACAGGCGCCTAAGCACCGGTATACACAAGGGCCCACAGGACATTAGGCCCCTGAGCACCAGCGTGCACAAGGACCCACAGGACAATGGGACCATGAGCGCCAACATTGCGAGACAGTAGGCACCTGAGCACAAACATTGTGAGACAACACACGCCTGAGTACCAGCATTGCGAGACAATAGGCACCTGAGCAACAGCGTATGCAGCATATTTGCACAAACGCTGTACAGTGCACATGCATCATGGCATGCGAAGCAAACGAGCCAAACGGACGTGCAAACGCGCCTGCAAACGAGGGATCAGTAAGGCAGGATGCATCGGGGGTGCCAACGTACGCCAGGATATGTCAAGCAGCCGCGGCATTTGAGCCCCAGCTTACACGCGGACCAGAAAACCAGGATATACCTCAGTTCCGATCGTGTGTCCATAGAACCAGGTTGACAAGGTGAAAGACACCGTCTAATCGACAGTAAATTTAGAGGACGCCAACAAGCATCTGTTGACGCGAGATCATTAGTGCAAGCCACAAAGACTGCTTTATATGTGAACAACTTGTTTACAAACACTTTGCGAGGCTATGCGATTCATTTAAGGTATTTCATTTTTGCTAACTTCATTGCCGTTCGCTAAGAGCCGTCGTTGAGAGTATGGCGCTGCACACCATCATCAGCTTCAGCTGTACACACCTACTCACCGCCTGCCCCTGGTGTCACCCTCCTGCACTATACACACCCACTCACCGCCTGCCTCTGGTGTCGTCTTCCTGCGCTCACACACCTATTGCGTTCACACACCTACCCTCTTGCGTTGTACACACCTACTCACCGCACGACCCTGGTGTCGTCCCCCTGCTCCGTACACACCTACTCACCACCTGCCCCTGGTGCTGTCCCCCTGCTCTGTACATACCAACTCACCACCTGCCCCTGGTGTCGCCCCCCTGCTCTGTACACATCTACTCACCGCCTGCCCCTGGTGTCGTCTTCCTGCGCTCACACACCTACTGCGTTCACACACCTACCCTCCTGCGTTGTACACACCTACTCACCGCCCGCCCCTGGTGTCGTCCCCCTGCTCTGTACACACCTACTCACCGCCTGCCCCTGGTGCTGTCCCCCTGCTCTGTACATACCAACTCACCGCCTGCCCCTGGTGTCGCCCCCCTGCTCTGTACACATCTACTCACCGCCTGCCCCTGGTGTCGTCCCCCCTGCTCTGTACACACCTACTCACCGCCTGCCCCTGGTGTCGCCCCCTGCGCTGTACACACCTACTCACCGCCCACCCCTCGTGTCGTCCCCTGCTCTGTACATACCTACTCATCGCCCACCCCTGGTGTTGTGCCCCTGCTCTGTACACACCTACTCACCGCCCACCCCTGGTGTCGTCCCCCTGCTCTGTACACACCTACTCATCGCCTGCCCCTGGTGTCGCCTCCCTGCTCTGTACACACCTACTCACCGCCCACCCCTCGTGTCGTCCCCCTGCTCTGTACATACCTACTCATCGCCCACCCCTCGTGTTGTCCCCCTGCTCTGTACACACCTACTCACTGCCTGCCCCTGGTGTCGTCCCCCTGCTCTGTACACATGATGTACATGCACCTGCCCATCGACAGCCTCTGGTGTCGTCCTCCTGCGTTGCACACACCTGCTCATCGACAACCCCTGCTGTCGTCTCTTGCCCGGCCTACTCACGTCCAGACGGCCGTATGTGGCGAGCAGGCGGCGTGTATTGCGCGTGGCGTTCTTGACGCTGGTGTTGCCGGCCACGGTGGTGATTCCCAGTACGCGCAGCTCGCCACGCCGCTCGGCCGACAGCAGCATGCCGATAGCTTGAGCGTCGTCGACGCCCAGGTCCGTATCCACGACGACGAAACGCGCCGACGACGGCGCGCTTGCGCCCTCTGCATACACACACACGCATACATATAAGCGTCAACTACTGCGTTTGTTGAGTAGGCAGGAGCTTGCGCGCGCGCGCGCGCACGCACACACACACACACACACACACACACACACACACACACACACACACACACACACACACACACACACACACACACACACACACACACACACACACACACACACACACACACACACACACACACACGCATTCACGCATTCACGCGCGCACGCACACACGCACGCACACACGCACACACAATCTATCTATCTACTATCTATCTATCTATCTGTCTATATATCTATATATATTATATATTATATATACCTATATATATATATATATATATATATACATATATATATATATACACATATATATATATATATGCATAACTTCTCACTTCTAACTTCAACTTCCAACGTCACCAGGGGTGAAAAGCATGTTATGAACAAAACTGCGTTTCCTTAGATATCATTCGGTTCGTCATTGCACGGTAAGTCCAAAAATTCAGCCTTTAGTAGCATGCAATGCATGAAATGTGTTTTATCGTCATCTAGAAGACAGCATTCTCGCTCCACACCCTGTGTGAATACTGTTTTATTCCCATCTAGAAGAACAGGAGCTTAGAGGCGTATGTCGCAATACGGCCCGCAAAACGCCACATTACCATAGCTTCACTCCTTGTGACTCATGCCATGCTCTACAGAATCATTACTGCGTCACGATTCCAGTGATGATGTAAAACCGCCAGCGTCCAATGTTACAGCTCGGAAATAAGTCACGTCACGTCAGACCAGTCATGAGAAGGACAGACAGTACACTGCAACTCGTTCAAAAGCCCAGTAACAGTGTTTTACATTTCAAAGATAATAAAGGCACATATTATGTGTCACATGTTTCAGAAATGTCACTGCTAAGGAAATAACAGTGACATTTCTTAACGTAGCGTTTGGATGGAATTATGGTAGCAGGGGCCTCTCTTGGCAATGTCAGTTGCGTGAGCCCAAGAAATGCCATAGCAAACCAATACTTATAAATAAGCTCTTTTGGTCATATCTGATGCTTGCCCCCTACATCTTCAATGTGAATCATTCCTCTTAAATTGCTTAACCGACGACCAAAAACTTTCACCACTCGGTTATAACACACTTGGTAATAATCTAACACCACAAAAATGTGCCGATCACCCGGGGTGGTTGAGTTACGTGACCTAACATGACATTAGACTGCGACGTCGACGTCTGCTTACACCTGGAGACGTTTCTATCAAAGGGATTGTCCCACCTTCTGGGCATACTTCAAAAATATATTCTAGTGAAGCCTCAGGACCACTTACATCCAATAATAGCATTGGGTGGTGCAATAACAGCACCGTCAGGACATAATAGAGGTATCAATTTTGCTTAATTTCGAGCCCGAAGTACATAACCATCATGACACGCTACGATCGTTACCTCACGACAACCGCGTGCGTACCTCCACTGGTGCGTATAAAAGAACATTTGTGATTGGCCCAACAGGCGGCAAGAGCCTGTCACCTAGAACCGCACTGGTTGACGTTAAAACCAGTGCGTCAATATGGACCACTCGCGATGCCGGAGAGCGCCTCGAAAACACCCACCGTGGTGAGCGCCATAGGGAAGAAATCAAACCCCACTGTCGCGTTTCGTTGATTTGCGGGAATCCCACCATTTTGGCAATCAGTGTGTTACAAACATTACAGAGTGCGCACGTTAGAAAAAGGAGGGAAAATTAAATGCATTATTTTTGCAGTGGTGAGCAGGTAGTCAAATGAAATTTCTCCAGCAGGAGTGGAGTTTCACCACCACGAGGAGTTCCTCCTACTTCAAATAGAAATGCTGAACTTAGAAGGATTTCGAGAATGCTGGTATCATTGATCAAATCGCATGCGTCCGATCTAACAATATGTGAAAAGTACAAAAAGTGGGATGCTCTCTTTAATATCCAACTGTTCCTTTCTTACTATTTTCACTTTTTTGAACAGAATATCGTGTTTTATCCATTTATGAGGGTCACTGGAGGGATGCCGGCTCGCTGGCCTAGCCGCTCTCAGTACATCGCCACCCAGCGACCGTGTCAGACAATGCCACGATGTGCGTCACGAGGGTCCAGTAGCGCAGTGGTTAGGCCGCGCGTCCAGAAACTATGAGATTTGATTCCGACGAAGCACGATCTTTCCGCCAGGGTGAGAGATACTGAACAGCACATGCCTTTAACCGCTGAGTGCGTTGCACAGCCCCAATGACGACGGGTTCATTGACCTATAAGTGACAATGGCTGTCACTAGGTCACAACTCATCCGATTTGAGACGCAGATAAAATATAAGCCAGCACGGATGTCGATTACATTGCCAGCGTGCGTTAACGTGCGCCGAAAGCTCCTCACCTTTGACGTCTGTGACGTGAGGTTCTGGGTTCGACATGAAGCGTGCTGGAACGTCACCGGCTGGTCAGCGTCACGATAACCCTAAAGCAGCACGCGCAGAGCTCAATCCGACACGGCCCGTCACGCGGCAGTGACCGAGCGCAGAGTGACGGGATAAGCGCAGGCAGACGGGGCGGCTCGAAGGTTGTATATGCTTTGTAAACGGGTGCATGTCGCCGGCGAGGAGGGGCCTGTCCGCCCGGTCAGCCCGCGAGGAGGGGCCTATTGGCCCGAGCAGGGGCGGTTCCAGGCGCTTCATTTCGGAGAGTACAACTAGTGCCAAACGACGCAATTTTCGCCGAGTTGGACGACTACCTGAAATGAGACGATACGCTAGCAAACCTCTTCGGAGATTTAGGTTATGCCATCTTTGCCCCACGCTTTCAAGTCCTCCGCATAGTTCAGTCGGCACGGCTTTTTGGTGGATGAAACTCTCCTGAATCGTCTCAATCAAGGGTATCGCCGTCTTCCATCGTCTATCGTGTCGCATCCCTCCCCGTATCAAGTCTCGTCCCAACCCTGGAACTCTTCAGTCTGCCTTCCTACCGCCTTTTTCATAGAAGAGAATGCGACGCACATCGCCACACACGCCTTTATGGGACACCAGCGAGCGCAGAGGACATGTTATCGCTCAGCGGCCATAGCGCAAAACAGGGTGCAACGCTCCCTCCACGCGTGAGAGCTGAGCGCGCGAACAGGGGAGGGGTTGGGTGGGCCAGAGCCGACGCATTTGTTTAACTTCAGTATTAACCTCATGGCGATGCATGGAAAGAATGTGCCTTGAAAATGGATGGTTCGTCCCCTTCCATGAAGATGCACATACGCGGCTTTCACCTCGAACCTGCGGCTGTGTTCCAGACTCTTGACAGTGAATGCTTTAGACTGCAACATTTCTGGAAACGGTACCTGTTTTCCATTCGCTTCTTTAAATATCACACATGTTTTTTAAATTTTTTTGTAAAATAAAAAAACAGCCGCATACATTTTATGCCCGTTCGAGCACCACCTCCCGCCTGAGCAGCTGTCTCAGCGCGCCTCTGACACCAAGGACGGATCATCCGGCGAGCCAGGAGCGGTCTCAGGCAGAGCGAGAACTTGAGCCTGGAGTTAGTCGCAGTCTGTCGAGCACTCATTCCCACCTATAGCTCTCGTTTGCATTCATTCCTTAATACGTACCAGAAGTCAAGTTTTGATACTTGGTACAGGAATTGATACTAAGTATCAAGTCCTATAGTGTCAATACTTGATGCAAGTATTGATATTTGATACCTGACTTGATACTAAGTATCAAGTCTTGAAATATCAATACTTGATGCAAATCTTGATACTTGATGCGCAACTGCCGGCCTGTGCGGCCTTACTTGGCTGCAGAGACTGCCTGTTCGAGGGGCCAGAGGACCGGCAGTTGGAAGAGGCAATAATTATATGAACCATCACCTGAAACTTGAAGTGCCTCGGTCAGCTTGGTCTTCCTCCGCCAGTGACGGCGGAAGCGGGCCCTCCGGCCCCGCCTCCATCGGCCGAACTGCCTTGGCCGGCGTCGACCTTTGTTCGTTTGTTCGTCGGCCTAAGTTCGTCCTTGGCCGCCGCCCAGGTCAGAGCTCGCGACCCTCGCGACCCTCGCCGACCGGGTCCCTAAACAGCCGTGTCAGGCCGAGTGCCAGTCCGTTTCGAAGCCTCTAAGTGTGACCGCTCGTGAGAAGTAGCGGGTCGCACGAGTGACAGGCGAGTAGACATTTGGTTAAGGGTGACAGTAGGGAGGAACGGAGGATAAGGGCAGATGAGAAAATGAGTGCTCTGAATGAGGAGTCACTGAAGCGAGCCCTTCTTGCCTGCTTCAACCACAAGTGAAGTGCGCAACACTCTGCGAGATATATTCAAGGAGGAGTTCGAATCTCGCGATAAAGAAGTAAAGGAGCTCAAGAACCAAGTGAGTGAGCAACAAGAAATCATCCGAACCCAGTCACAGGCAATTGACGATATTGGGCAGTACTCCAGACGGAACTGCTTCAATTTCAACTGCGCGGCTGAAACCGCAAACAAGATGCCGGTGCGCCTGGCCATTGACCTAGCCAGAACTATGGACATCCAGCTCTAGCCAGGCGACATTGACCGCGCTCATCGGGTCGGTAGACCTCAGCCCACCCCGGACGGCGGCAGCCGCACCCGACCGTTAGTCGTCAAGTTTGTGTCCTACACGAGGAGGGAAGAGGTATGGAGCGCCCGTCAGCAGTTGCGGACAGCTCACCCACCTAGGCAGTCCTGTCTGACTCCAGACCCCATCACAAGGGCGTATGTAACTGTAAACCTGACTAAAAGGAGCCAGAAAGTGATGTGTGCCGCTCGCCAGCTCAGACGAGACGACAAAATCTGGGCAGCCTAGAGTGATGGCTGCGTAATGAAAATGAAAACAGCGGAAGGAAGCAACACACATGCAATTAAAACAGAAGAGGACCTGCACAGGATTGTCGGGGCGGCTGAGGCGACTCGTCGTCGTACGGCAGCCGGGGCAGCCGCCCCCACTGACGACCGCGGACCGGACAACGCAGACGCCGCGAGTGCTGCAACATACGCTGTCGTTGCGACTGCCGGGGAAAGCAGGTAAACCTCATATGCCAGTACGAAATGCGCTTTGCTTACACCTCAGCCGAAATCTGGTAGCTGTGTGTAATACGGTGGCCACGGCATTTGTACTTTGTTCGTATTTCTAAGAAGTGTGTTGTCAGCTTAGTTTAGTGGTCCCAGTGGTTCTCACTTATTGCTGCGATGTAACTTTTTAGAATGCACGTCGGAGCGATGCTGACCTTGTTGCATTCCTGATTGTTGCTTCATGCTGTGTGTTTATTGTGGTTGATGTATGACACTTATGCTCGCGGCCATCATTTCACATCAGGCGTGCTGTGCTGACTATTTGTGTCTACTTGACTGTATCTGCATTTGTCAACGGCAACTGTATTTCTGTTGGTTTGAGATCCATGGCTCACAATGTGATATGCTCATATCAGGTATGCCTTGCCCCAGTGATATAGTCATGTTTGATACATGATTAGAGAAGCCAGTCTGCTTATTTCTTTTCTGTTCTCCATCATAGCCTTTTTGTGTAATTGCATCTGCCTTATTTTCCACATTGTTACTCGTGCGACTCTCATATCACTGTCAACTTGTTACCAGTTCCTGGATGCTGCTTCGTGTCCTGCTGCCAAATCTAGCCTGCTGCTACCAGGGACTTTTTCTGACAGCATTCAATCAACCTCTTCCGCTGGGACATTGGAGATGGGCTGCTCAGCAGATGCTGGTATTTTTCCTCTATCCCTTTCATACCTCATGCCATACCACTATCCAGTTCTCACCCACTCTTTTCCTTCAAGCACACATCTTACCTTCACTTCCTCAGCTCCTGCACACAAATGCTCAAAGCTGTCACTTAGACTATATCCTGACATTGAAATTTGCTTAATAATCAGTAGGCTGGAAATCATCCCAGGACCACTAGCAGCCAAGAGTGTCACGATATTACATGTCAACATAAACAGCATCACATCTCCAGGACGCCTGGACGAGCTTGCACTCTTCACCACATATAACGACATTGACATGTTGCCTCTGACTGAAACCAAACTTGACTTACAGGTCCATCCTAGCTTGTACAATTGACACAACTCCCACAACCCAATGACTAAGCACAGGACTCGACATGGAGGGGGAGTAGCAGCATACTTTAAATCAACACTCCCAGCAAAGAGACTACCTGATCTCGAACTGGAAGGAGTTGAATGGGTTTGGTCCCTCACTGAAATCAAATCAGAAGTTATTGTGGTTTTCTGTGTTTTTGTCCCACCCAATCTCTCTAGCAGTCAACTGAGAGTTTTTAGATATCTTGTCAGACAGTGTTGGCACGACACACACATATAACCCCGCATCGATACTGATATTGGGAGATTTCAACGCTGGTTATAACTATCTAACTAAAGCGCGCTCCACTAACCACAATGATACCTTTCCATTTGAACTCAGTCTGAAACGCACAGTTGAATCACTCAATTTGACACAGCTCATTGATCAGCCAACACACATTACACAAGACACAGCCAGCTTACAAGACTTAATACTGACATCCAACACAAACATCACATCATTGCAGGCGGTGGGGTACTCCCCTTTTTCACTAACAGATCACATTCCTACCTTTGTCACTATCAAGGTTGCATCACCACCCCTAAAGGCATCAACCAAACAAGTATGGGACTACACAAACATGGATGCAGACAAACTTTCACAACTTCTGGTAAACACAGACTGGGACAGAGTACTCGATCATGACATAGACACAGCGACAACTTTACGCAGACCATGTCCGCAGCAGCTGCTGAAGCTATTCCAACAAAGATAATCAGAATGAGAAACTGTGACAAACCTTGGGTCAATGCTGCACTAAAGAGAGAGATGAGGAGAAGAGACAGACTTCAGACTTGCTCAAAGGTATATGACTGATGACCACTGGGACCGCTGGCGACAACAAAGAAATTTCACCACATGCATGAACGGACGACTTAACAACCCCTTGCAGCATCAAGAAAACAACCTCTTGCATGCAAAGCAAAACCCACACACGTACCATCGCATTCTTAAACAAATGAAAGGACGGACACGAGCTGAGACAGTGCCACCGCTCGTGGGACCCGATTCAACTCCATTGACAGAAGACTTAGATAAAGCTAACCTACTAGCTAACTTTTTTGTCAATCACAACTTGCAACTGACGACCTACCTGTCCCCGAGACCGCGCTTGCGGATCCACCGCCCACGTCAGATAGCATAGCCATTATAGAGGATGAAGTACTGAGCGCACTCAACACTCGATCCAAACAGATCATGCGGTTCTGACAATCTCCCAGCGAACATATTAAAAATGAATGCCATATTGATAAAGACTTCACTCACTAAGCTATTCAACATGTCCCTAAGCCAAGGTATTTTTCCTTCCACCTGGAAAGAAGCAAAGGCTCATCCCATTTTCAAGAACAAATGGTCAAGCTCGGATCCTGCTAACTACAGACCAATCAGTCTACTCCCTTGTGTGTCAAAAATTCTTGAAATAATTATCTTTAATGATACCTATCAAGACCTAACTCAGAATGGGCTGCTCTCTGAGAAACAAAGTGAATACCGTCCAAAGCATAGCACATAAATTCAGCTGGTATATTTAAGTAAAAAATCTTTATGCAGCTTTGGGCCGAGGCAATGACTTTACAGCCATTTACTTGGACATTAGTAAATATCTTGACAAGATATAGCATAAGGGTCTCCTACTCAAGTGCAATGACTATTGTGGTTTGCCAGGAACTCTCCTAAATTGGCTGGAATCGTATCTCTTAGACCGTAAGCAGATAGTTAAGGTAGGCAACAGTTTCAGCACGCCTAGAACCATACATGCTGGGTGCCCGCAAGAGTCTGTTCTGGGACCTCTCCTTGCACTTATATATCTTAACGACCTAGCCGACAAGACTGATAATGACATATTGTTATTTGCCGACGATCCCACGTTATACACAGCTCACTCGCACGACCCAGTTGCCGTACAAGCGGCACCCCAACACGATTTACGTATCATTCAAGAGTTTGGCAAAGGCTGGCTCATCACGTTCAACGCCACGAAAATAATTCAACAAAGATTCACCAACAGAAACACGCATAACCCACCGCAGCCGGCATGTGATGGCCGCGGTGGGTTATGTGTGTTTCTGTTGGTGAATCTTTGTTGAACTGTTTTCGTGGCGTTGAGCGTGATGGATGGGACCGGCATTTGAACAGCTTCTCTACCCACTATCGCGACCTCTGCCTCGGCATATCCTCAACGACATATATACGACTTACATTCTTCCTTTGTTTGATTATGGTGACGTAATAAACGACGGACTTTTGACGATCAGCGACTCCCTTAGACTTGACAAATTACATTAAAGAGCAGCAGGACTAATCACCGGTGCACTCTACAGAACACACACTCGGGCACTGTTGGACGATTTGGGATGGAACACTCTCAAATCACGAAGAAACATGCAAAAACTGACACTGTTCCACGCCCTCATACACAACCAACATCTACTGCCAACAAACGTCACTGCACTTCTACCTGACACACGAGCACTTGCAACATGACGCCCACTACACAATGCAATGACACTCACATTACCACCGAACAGAACCTCAACATACCGAAAATCCAATATTTCATCAACTACGAGAGGATGGAACCAGCTTCCGCTTGAGGTGTCATCTTTCCAACCTTCTCGTTCCTTCAAACGGGAAATATACCAGCGCTGCGGTATGGCCGCGCCTCCGGTGTATCACAGCTTTGGATCCAGGCATAGTAACATCTTCAATACTAGGCTGAGATTGTAAATGTCAGACCTGAATGCCCACCTGTTCGAAATTCAAAATCAAACTACGCCTGGTCTCTCTTGCTTATGCGGCTATCCATATGAATACCCTGAACACTTTGTACTGAACTGTCCCCGCCACTACGAAATCCGAATTTCAATGCTACGTAAAACAGATTGTATCATTTCAAACTTTTCTGAGCTCACTCGCAACGAGCAACTAAGTATCTATCTTAAAGGTAACGATTTACAGGATCGCAATGGGCAGCACATAGGAAAAATTTTCCAAACATTCCTTTTTCAGACCAAACGATTCGCCTAAAAACTTCCAGCGGGCGGGGGCAGCAGACGGGCCACTGGGTGGCGTTGCCGGGCCGGGCGTACGCCGCTGGCCCGAGACGGCTATATGTGAAGACTGGAGTGGCGGCGGGCGCCCGGCCCGTGTCGGCTTATGGATCGGGCGGGTGGGCGGTGTGTTGTGGGTTCCCTGGTGGCGATGACCATATCTTGTTATTGTTAGGAGAGGGGCTCAGATTCAACCGTTCCGCTTATGCGCCAATCCACTCATAACATCATGTACTGCTTAATGTCCATAATCAAAAATAAACATCAAACATCAAAACCAGAATGTAACGCCGGCTGTAAAAAGTGATCGCTCCCCATTGCTGTTTCCAGCATCACTTCTTCACTTCCGTTGAATGTCCCGGGGGAAACGCCTTTTTGTAGCGAAAAACAGTAAGGCCGCTCAGTTTCAACCGAGCATCCCAATAATTTTTGCTTGTATTTCATGTCCCGAAAACTCGCAACATTGGAAGGTCCTCTCCCGCGCACGTGTGCTAAGTTCCACTTATGTTAGATCCCAGGGTAAGAACATCCCGTCACCTCCAGGTCATGCAATACATTTTGGTCTGTATTGAGCCTGCCTTGGATGGTCGCCATTCGGAAAGTTGACCGTTCTGTGATTCATTGTTATCTGCCGCCTAGCTCGCATGATCGGTAAGCCGGCATGCCAACCAATGCTGTGAAATAATGTATCCAATGCATTATCCCGAACATGGTAGATCACATTTGCTCCTGGGATTCCTGGACAGATGTGCAATTTGTTTTCACTATCCGTATTGGATACCGCGGTGGCGTTCGAAATAGCTTTAGCTTGGGCCTGAGGGCCATTTCCCGGACCGGAACAAAGCCGGGGGCAGCGATTTACATTGGTCGGGGCTGCAGCGTCTGCCGGCGCCCGGCTGCGCCTAACGGAGGCCGTGTGTTGGCAAGGGGCCCCGAGTCGGCCAGAGGCAGTGTTCGAGGAGGCCTGAAGAGCCTAAACGGCGCACCGGTTCCGACGATCCAAGGTCCGATGGGAGGGAATGACTGATCAGGGTCCTATTCAGGAGCCCCGACCTGCAAAGACAGGTCATCGAACAACAGTCAATGGAGCTCTTTGCGCCAGTCAAGGACCTCCTGAGTCGATATGGACCTATATGTCGGTCAGACACCACCAGTACCACACGGTCGGATCTGTGTTCTGGATTCCTGACGGCCCCCAGTACCGAACGATGAGCCCTCCAACTCAACTCCAGCATAGGCCCATTAAGCCAACCTGAGGTCTCTGTGCCAATTTTTGGACTCCCTGCCTCGGTCAGGAATGTTGCTGCGTCAATGAGATCTCCTGCATCGATCCGAGGTCAACGGTGGTCCGCGTGGGTCGGACGGCCTCTCGCGTCAGGGAAGGGACCAATGTGATATGAATTATCCCTCAAAGGGTTCCCGGATCGGCCAGGTGGTCCCGATTCGTGTCACCGGGATGGCTTCTGGAAGACACCCCCCGTTAGGACGAAATGGTCCTTCAGCCCTCGACCGGGAACAATAATGTGCCTCCTAATGCTCATTTTAGGAGGGGGCCTATTGCCGGAAATAAATGAGGGGTCTCATTGGTGTTTAAAATAAAGGGTCGAAATTAATTCAAAGGCGAACGAGGCTATTCCGTGATTGGCTGAGAACGTTCATCCTTTTGCAGAATCGATTAGTGAAACAAATTATCAAAAGGTTCGAGCCTGCACGCTCGCAGGCTCGGAAGCAAGGTCAATGATAGCCTGGTTTGCAGTTTCCGTAAAACCAAAGGGCGTTGGCCACTGCAAGTAACACCAGGCGGGAGGTCCCGTGAGCGTGAGAGCAATAGCCGTGGAAAAATACTTCCGAATATCTTAGAAAACTAATTCGTACGGTTCAAATGTCACATTGGCGTATCTTTTTAAAACTTAAACGTTGTCCTTCTTGTTGACGTAGGACAACATCAAAGCTATCCTTAAGAATATATGGACGTTGACGTCCATACATTGTTCCTTTAGTCCCCCAGGTCTACCAACAGGTTCAGGTCCCACTTCGTGCTGCTGCGAAAGTTGTCCGTTCAATTCATCAGTTTAAAAATCGCATAGGTGAAATATACGCTCGGCTACCTTTTAAATGTACGGTTTGATGTAAAGCGTTCAAAGGTCCTCCTGTTGGATGTGTCATCATGTTCGCCCACCCGCTGGCCACGACTCAGAGTTAGCCACGAGGTCGACGTTAGCGGGCTGCCGTTGGCGTCGAACGCCTCACGTAGAGCTTTTTGCCAAGATTTGCGAGCGCGCATGCTCAAAACTGCGTTATATAACCTGTACCATTAATCGATTCCGAATTAATGTTAAACATTTCCAGACAAACATGGCCTGGCCACGAAAATACAAATGGTTGTCCCACTTCGATATACATTTGCGGGTTTCTTGATATCTCTGTACATCCCAGATAAAATTCTGACAAAGCAAAGCGTTGAAGGGTACTTCTTTCAAATGCGCCATCATTTTCCTCCACCTGTTGACCACGGCTTGGTATAAGCCGAAGCGTCGATGCCACGTGACCTATGGAGACTGCAGCGCCTCGCTTCGAGATTTGTGTTGCTAAGAAATGCGAGAACCCACGGTCAAAAGAAGTTGTATCACTAATCCACTTTGACTGAATGTTGAACATCTCCAGGCAAGCATGGCTTGTTTATGTAAATGCGCATTGTTCGCGCATTTTGATCTTTAATCTACATTTCCGGCCCTTGACATCTCTATAAACCCAGATAACACTCTGGAAAAGATTTTGAGTTGCATCGTTTTAAAAAGGGTCCGTAAACTGGATTATTGTAATCAAAAATACTGGCGATTTATTTCATCAGTCGCTTAACGCTCGATTTATTGAAGGTTATTTACTGAAAACTTCAGGCAGAGTTGATCTCGCGGTATAGCTTCTGGTTTACGCTTCGGTTATGTAGGATAAAAACTATACCATATATATATATATATATATATATATATATATATATATATATATAGCAAAGGATAGCATGCCTTCATTAACAAACAGGCCATATTCAGCGATGCTGTTTTTTGGGGGGCCATTTGACATCAAGGAGCCTTGTCAACCCTGTGCCCCCCCCCCCCCCCCCCCGGGTTACCAAGGCTCTGGCTGCGCGCCTGCACGCAGGCCATGCCGATTTGGAGAAACAGCTACCACCCGCTCCTGGTTAGCCTCTACACGAGACCGCCGTTTCAGTGACATGTCGAGTGCCGACCGTCATCAGTCAGCTGGAGGAGCTGAGTGGAACTTGGGCTGTGGTAGTACCCACGCCGAGGCTCGCTGTTCAGCTGCTCCTCTCTTCACCGTCATGTTGTTCTCGTGGTTTTCCTCGTGCATGCAGCTGAAAATTCGTCAGCCCTAGTGGGCGCGAGCGTCGCTGCTTGCATGAGCAATTTCAGTGCGCTGTGCGGCAAACATCAAAGCTGTAAGTCGTGCGACATCACGCCTGCGTCCCGCCACTTCACGATCGCCATTCCGTTTGTGGAGACCTGTGCCCAGGTGTGCAAAGTGAAGACATGTGCCTGAGTCGCAGCAATGCATCCCAAAATTGATCGCTGTATCCTGGACCTTCCCGGAAGGAGGATCTTCCTGAATCCAGGATTCATTAACAAATTCATCGAAGCATCTCCTGCAATCCAGGATCCATTTTCATCGATTGTGAAACGATCCATTTCCATCAAAATTCTGGAACTCTGGATCGAATATTTGTACTTAAGTCGAATCAGCCTTTGGACTTTGGGTTTATGAGAGATCTCAGCTCATGCCTGTCTGGGTCCCATCCACAGTTTTGGTCTGTTTCTTTTCTGTCTCATCGTAACGCTTCCCTTGTCAAAACCTGTCACATTTCGTACATTGGTGCAGGGGTATCCAGTTTAGTTCCTGGCAGCTGGCATACTGATACCGGAGCTTACCTCTGTTGTGAATTATTATCGAGCACAGACAATAAATTTCAACGAAACCAAAGCAATGCAGTTAGCTTCGTAAGCTACTATTATTTGACATCACCTGACACTCCACATGAATACGCGGCTATGACGCGTCATTTGTCTGAGAGATAAAACAGCATGTCAGAAACAACGGAAAGAGATGAGGGATAAAACCGTAAAAACGCATGGATGCAAAAACAGTAGAAGATAACCCTACCACACAAAAACTGATCTGGTAGCACACTTAAAACTTGCCGAGTCCAGCTGTCTAACATCTACCGGCAACTCGTTCAGAAGACAGGCCGCTCGCTGCGCGAAAGGAAGCTGTCCTGCCGCCGTGCGCACCGTCGGTAGGCGCAGGTTTTGGTCCATGCGGGCGGGTCGGTCACTGATCTGCGCGTCGACGTAATTTGAAATAAACAGGCAAAATCTGCAGGCTCGCCTCAATCACGGGCTTTGCGCACAGGAATAACGGCGTGCACTTCAAACGTTTGGCGAGGCGTGGCAAAGTACAGGTCATCCCGCGCGCGAGGCACGTGGTCATACTTTCGGAAGCCAGTGACTACTCTGATAGCGAAGTTTATGACTTTCAGCAATCTGGCCTCACTGTCCAGCGTCTCACTCGCGAGACGGCTAGAACCACGCTGGTCAGCAGCACTCGTTGTGAGAGAAAATGTTTTGGCAGGTGGAGGCAGATTGGGAAGCACTTTTGCACTTTTGCACTTTTTTAAACGCAGCTTAATATCGGAGTTCTTCCCTTTTGCCTGCGGCCCTTGTGCCACGTACCTAGTGGAAACATTTTCCCGCATCTCTGCGGGGGGGAGTCATTCCGCAATAAACCGACAAGTGGCATTACGTTGGGCCCAACAGCAGAGCAAATTTTTCGGTGACCTTTAAAACAACTACTCGAGAACGAAGCTTTGATCATTTACACTTTTCAGAGAAATCTGCACTTTCGTCGTCCAAGACAAAGTTCAGCAGTTGATTGGGATGTGTCACTAACACGCGAAATCCTTTCGTGGTATGTTGACCAGAACCTAGACAGATTATGTACAGCATTTGTTGCGCGCTATCAAACAGGAGTAAACATAACACTATTGCGGCCATGCATTTCTACAGTACCTTTTAGTAAAACTTATTTTTACCGGAAGTAAAAGCCTGGCTTCAAATACAAAAATGTATTTATTTTCAGACGGATTAGTTGCGCAGCACAAGAACAGGTTAAATTCTTTGAACGTTTCCTTGCATGGGGAAAATACGAGAGGCAATGCGTTGCCATATGTCACGAAAAGAGCCCTTGCGACGGGGTTGGGGGACCTTGACAAAGGTCGCCGCCATTGCCAGCCTACCGCGACCACATTCTGATAATATTCTCTAGGCCGAGAAGCTATGTCGGTACTGGCAGGGCGAAGCTGATGTGCAGACGGTATGCCTGTTCGTACCAAAAGGAGAAGTCCTTTAGACAGAGGATGAGCTTAGCATCAGACTGGCTACGGCCAAGACTTGAAGCGACACTTAAGGGTCACAGGGTGACCCCAGTAAGTGTTCAGTCACTGTACGTTAGTTAGATTCAGGCGCGGGGGGCGAAGAAGCAGTCGCGTGATTTCAAGAGTTTTGATGAGTTTGAGTGAGTTAGACTGTGTCACTTGCCCACTGAGTCGACTTTCACGTGCATGTGACACATCGTGTTGTTAAACTTAACGTCTTTTCACAATGCGCTCATTTTCTGCCGCCTGTGCGGAGAGACGCGTGGGCGATACTGCGCCATTAGCCGACGACAGATGGCGCGAATGAAGCGTCATCCCTTCTCGTGGAATTGTTTGCACACCTTTCCCAGTCAATGACCATTTTTTATTTTTCGATCATCGGTTTCAAACCTTTCTCT
Organism: Pollicipes pollicipes; assembly: GCF_011947565.3. Lineage (NCBI taxonomy): Eukaryota > Metazoa > Arthropoda > Thecostraca > Pollicipedomorpha > Pollicipedidae > Pollicipes > Pollicipes pollicipes. Next base: position 10,066 of record NW_023596957.1, on the reverse strand, counting down.
ATCACGTGCAAATAAGAAAAGATGAAAAAATCGCGTGGGGAAATGATTCTGCATACACTGAATATTGTAAAAAACATAACAAAATTCATGTCATAATGAAATATTAATATTTCTCTGCAATGACGATTCCAACCACGACACGCCCGGAATCTGCGAGGTTTTGAAATCATTTTTACATGAAAGTTTGTACGGTTATCCTTCATCGTAGCAAAACAAAACAATAACAAAAACGCCGCGGGACGCAGCCTTTCAACCACAAAACTCGAAAAACCCGGAGGCCGTATCTCCGAAACTGTTTTACTGGGTGATTTGAAAATGTCACAGAAGGCTTCGGACGCCGCTGACAACTCCTGTTACTCATTTTCGTTAGAATTCGAGAGATAAGTGTAAAATTGACCTTTCGACCTGTTGATTTGTCGTGGAATCTCCCAGGCAGAAAAACTGGCCCAGGGAAGATAACAACCGCGAGCCAAAACCCGGATTCTATCTACATCGAAAAAAGGCTCTCAAAAAGTGGGACTGGATTTCACAGACACGGCGACGAGACCACAGAAACAAGAGCGGAGGTGGTCAGGTAGTCTGAGAGACAAGAAGAAAAAGGTCTGTAAATGGCCATGGAACGAAGAAAGACAAACGACGCTGACGTATGCCAAAGTCATCAAAATGGCATCACAGAATTGCATATAAGAAATTGTGACATTAGCCGTTTATCTAAGACATCAGCGCACTGGAAGTTTCCAAATTACCTTTCAAATGTGCTTTTTCCATGAGGCTTCATGAGACACCAAATAATTTGGTACGAAAATGGCTGCTTTTGCATCAATGATGATCCAAATCTTGGGTCATCATCAGACATCAATGGGCGTGATGCAATTGTATTGTCCTTCAGTTGTTGAAACACGTTTATCGAACACAGAATAAGTTTACAGGCTGGAGCCTCTTCATAGAAACGAAGTACTCCGAAATGAACCTCTTTATATGAATTTGTGTCTTTTGCCCTTGCCTTTAGCTCACTCAAATTCTAGGATAATACCAGGCCTAGCAACGGTGCGGATCGGCCGCAGGCGTTGGATGCTAGACTGGGCCCTGTTGTTCGCATCAGTGTCGCTTGGAGCAAGGCAATCTTTGCTGGATATTTCATTCAAAGATCAGTCATCGTGGACTATGTCTAGGTAAGCAAGCTCTATAAATAACACATGCCTTTTAATATGGGCGCAGCCGGAAAACAAAGGAAGCATTTGGCCACTTGTGCGCCAGAAATGTCACCGAATCTTTTTCAAAGATCCAAAAAGTTTTGGTGGGAAGAAATCTGGCACTATATCTGCGCGTCCAACAAAAATCTCTCCCTTTTTTAGAAACCACAGTTTAACCAACATCTACATCTTGAAAACGCGCCTTTAATCTCTTCAGTGCATTTCTAGCTGGAAATTGCTCATGAAATCTGATCGCTTCTGAAATAATCAACGAAACTTCTTATAAGTTTTCAGAAGTTTTTTGTCGTAGTCCTTCGGGAAAACGGCTATACTGCGAGACGCTCTTAGATCGCTGGTGCAGGAAACTTGATGATGCAGAACATTTCTCTTTTGCAGCCATTGTGGGTCATTCTATGTATTCCTTGTCATGCAGTACATTGCTCAGCCCGTAGCCAGAGTGGGTAAGGGATAAAGAGTGCCCTCTGGAGCTCCAACAGCGCCCCAAACGCTACGTTTTCATCACCCATTGCGTTACGATTTTGCTTTCTAAAAAGACAGATGGCTGTTGAAAATCATATTATGGTGTGGATGTGAAGTATCGATAATCTACGCGCCTCCCTTTTCTTAATTGCTTCTTTCCCCGTGCGGCAGCAAGATTGCAAGCGACCATGTTCAGACAATCTTCAGGCATCTCCTTAACGCTGGCATTCAATGGGCGTGATGCATTACTGCGGCGGACAAATTGAGGAACTTTCAAAGGCATTTTCAACTTCCTGAACGGGTGCAAACTGGAGGGCGAGAAATCCGGGCTGCAAGGCGTGTCCCAACGCCTCGTAACCGAGTTCTGCTAAAATCTCCTTGTTTCTCGTGCCGCGTGGGGGCGAGAATTCCCATGACCTAATCTATACTGTTGCGGTTGCCATGACGATTCTAGTGATGCTGTTATTGTATGTTGCCAATCTTTTTCCAGACTTCAGCTCTCAAAACGCTGCTGCATTTGTCAGTTCTTTCCAACGGTGTAATACGCTAAACAACGGGCTTGAAGCAGCCATTGTTCGCGCGGTGCGAGTTTTAGAAGCACCCCGTGAAAGACCACATGGTTGGGTATAGTTTCACTGTTTTTTACTTCCACTTCACGGAGTCGCATTTCGCCATAAGCCGTAACGCCTCTCCATGCAGGAAACAAACCTAACAAATCAGGTAAAGGGATTTTGGATGCCATTCAAGACTTCCAGCTGGATATGTCATCAGCAGTACCCCCTCTGCCAGCGTCCCGTTCCTGAAAAAACCGTGATCGCGCTAACCGCTGTATATTTCCTTCTGTCCACGCCCCCATGTGTTTTTACAGAACACCATCGTCCCCGCCGCATCCGCGTCGTTCGCCGCCGATCCGCGCCGCAGCATCCTGGGCGCTTGCGTCACGGAAACACCCCAGCGCGACGCGCTGTTACCCGTTCAGGGCCCATTAACCTCCGTCCATCTGTCATGCTCACCCTTCCGTCGCGCCCGAGGCGGCTGACTGAGCCGCGCACACCACGACCTGCGCCGAAACACCTATTCCAACTGACTGGAACCCCCTATGCCGGTCCACTGTCCTTGTGTGCCTGGCTGCGGCGACAATGGCAGCGGCACGAGCGGGCTCGCTTACACGCCAGTGAAGTCCGGGGTTAAATTAGTAGCGATTTGTTAACGACAAGCGCCTATTTCAGTCATAGCGCCACGCAATGTCGTGCGACACTCAAGGTTGGGTCTTGGGTCAAATGACAGGCAAATGCGTATCACCCAAAATCATTCGGCCAATTCCGGATCGCTAAGCACTAGAATGTTACTCAGTGCAAATACTAGCGTCCGTCCAGAAGTCCTGACGAAGGGAAACCCGAAGTTTACATGCTGCATTCGCCCGGCTGGCGCCCGTTTCGCCGTGAATTTTGATCATATTTCATCTTTTCTTTTGTGCCGTGAATTTTTCATCTTTTTTGATCACATGAGTTTCAAATATAACTGCACCGAAGTGATAGCAAAGGCTCATATAGCTGCACTTTGGATACGCCCGTTAGCATGACATTGGGCAGCATTGTGCCTGCTATCGTTCCATGCTGGAATGACTTTCAGCAGAGTAACACAGAAACGTGTGAATTCAAAGTATGTTAACATCAGTGCAACGTTTAGTTTAGCTGTAATCCACGGAAGAGCCACCAAACCAGAATCGGCGCTATTTTGGAGAATGCCTATGGGACGAAATGTTTGTCATGTATATAGTTCAGCCCGAGTGTGCAAAATATTGATAATAGTAAGGGGAGATAACAGGGCCCTTTCCAAGCCCATAATCTCAAAGCACGCGAAGTGCTATGCACGTGTGGACATGTATACACTGGTGCATCGCAATATACGAGTGGCATGCTAGAAGGGCGTATTTCACCTGTCTCAAGAAACAGGATTTTGTAAATCTTATTTTAAAACCTCTGAAAGCCTGGGCTTCTTGGCTAGTGTCAACATAGCTGCTCTAATGCAAAAGATATTCATACGTCCTGTCAGTTTACACATTCACACTCATCCATCAGAATGCGTGGTGCAGGAGGGCAATGCATCTTGCAAAGCATGCCGTTCGCCAAAAGATCTTGTCATTAACAGGGGGAAAGTTGTTGATGTGAACAAAGCGTGTCGCACAACGCAACTTAAACGCAGCTATTTGCTTACATACAGTAACGGCCACAAAACCGGGGCAAAGAACAAGCCGCCGCGGTGAGCCGGCCGGCCGCCAGAGGCGATGTGTGTGACGGCCGGCCGCCGCGGTGAACCGGCCGGCCGCCAGGGGCGCTGTGTGTGGCGGCCGGTGGCCAGGGGCGTCGACGATCACGTGGGAAGGCGCGGCTGACATGAATATCATGCATGAATCAATCAATCATGCTCTGTATGAACATAAGCACCCGCAGTGTTCAGGAAATACATAGTCAAGCCGCCCATCAGGCACCATCCCCAAAAGCCAGCAATGCATACTCATGGTGCTGGATGCGGCGCAGGTGCGGTAGCCGCGCCAACTACAAAGCAACCATCGAACTAATGCGTTGTGAGCCGACTTAGAGTTCAGGCAGAGCCGACTTAAAAAGCCGCTTGCCGCTCTCTGCAAGTGACAGGGCATCACGCCCAGATGTTCGCCCGGTCAGGGCCTGTCGAGCTGTCGAGGGCCGACTGTCTGCCCGGTCAGGGCTTGTCGAGTTGTCTAGGGCCGACTGTCTGCCCGGTCGGCGCCGAGGGGCGACCGAGAGCGGAGCCGGCGATACCGGCAGTTTTCCATGCTCTTCGTTATTATATATAATATATATATATATATATATATATACACACATATATATTAGATATATATATATATATATATATATAACGGTACGCATATGTTGATGTCACATTTGCAACGTCGACGCCGCCGACCAGATTTTGAGGGCTGTGACGCCGCGTCGGCGGCTAGAAACCGCCGACCAGCGGTCTTTTGGCGGAGACTGTCAGACTTCTATCCCACGACGGAAAACACTTGAATAGGTCGTCACACAATGTAGGGGCGACCGCAACCACTCATGCAGCTTCTGGCCTAAAATTTCCGCCCGTATGTGCTGCAGGACCCGGAATGGCACGATCTGGCCGGTACACACCAGTGGCCAGGCGCCATCTTCAGTGGCCAGGCGGCCAGGCGCAACACACGTATTGAAACAACTCGGCAACCCATGTGGCCATGCGAGAATGGCATCCCTCACACCGTTCAGACGTCGCGCCTCCATCTCAGCAAACACGCACAGATAACGCGGGGCCGAAAATTGGAGAGGGCAGGGGGAGGATCTCTCACACGCTGTACATGGAGGGAAAATAGGAAGTGGCAGCGGCCGCTGAACAAAGTGGGTAGTATTGATTTTGAACTTGACAGAAAGACCAAAGCTTATATCCCCAAATTTTGCGCCACAATGAGGGGCATTAGAAGGTTACGCTAACCCTCGTCCTGATAGGAGGGGTTCGATACCCCCTGCCTCCCCCCCCCCCCCCACACCTACGATTTCCAATATCACCTCTCCAGGACAGCGTGCAGTCGCGCCCAAATTTCCGGCAGCCCCTGGAGCGGTCATTGAGCGTATTGTGACACAAAACATACGTCTAAAGCGTTTCTGGATTCTGCACCGCGAGGGGCACGGCCCGCGCGGGCAGCGGGCAGCGGGCGGCAATCGACGAATTTGCCGGCTGGGCGCCACAGGGCCGATACTGTTACATCAATGAAATGCTACATCTTAAAGATATGCTCCAAATGTACACTGACCATTCCTTGAACTCAAATTAAACAACAAATGTGTCCAAGTTGTTTATTGATATGTGGCATGGTTTCATAAAAGTGGGCATGTATAAACTGAAAGTTTGACTTTCAAGAAAAATTGATCTTTGACCTGGCATCATGTGGTCAATCAGCAGCCTTCAAACATGAAACCTATCAACAAACGCAAGATCTCCTTGGGACCAATGCGCTGACTTCTTCTGCAAGGCTCCATCTGTCCTCAGTTCAAAATGACCACCAAACATCCTCCCCTAACAGCCAGTGTTATTGAAAACATCTGGTCTGGGGCAAAGGAGCAAGGGATTGACATTATGAACAAAGTATTCTGTTTTTCACACATCAGGCATTTAATCTACAACACAAAGGCAAATGTTATTCCCAAACAGCTGCAGTCTTATCACTTTTAAGCTCTGTCTGCAGCCATCATGTAATGGACAAAGACACTGACACAACATAATGGACAAAGACACTATCATGTGAAGGAACTGCTGTAATGTATTCACTTCTGGCATGGTCCACTCTAATAACATGTCTGCAGTGTTATTGTGACATAAAAAGAAGGCTCTCATTAAAAAGGATTTCATATAAAATGAATATATTTTATGCAAGAGAATGGATCATGTCACCCATCTGATAAGTCAACAGCCAAATGCCACCATCCAAGACTAACAATTGTGTTTAGCACTCCACAAACACCACATCTATTTAAAGCCATTTTAATTACCAGCCAACAGCATCTACAAGTGCTGCTCCAGCCACTTATAGCAAAAATACTATGTATATGTGTATATATATATATATATATATTAATATATATATATATCATGCATACTCTCCCTTCCTACCTCACTACCTCCTCCATGACATTCTACCTCCCTGCCTCCCTGCATAAGACCTCCCTCCCTTCCTCGCCTGTCCCTGGCTGTTGGACTAGCCACCCGCAGCTAATTATGATACTTGGAGCATTATGTCTCACTGACTGCCAGGGCCACTTTGAGACAGACATCTTTATTATTATATTATTGTTGGATTCTATAGTGGCATAGCAGGGGCTTCATTCCAAGATCAAAAGATCCAGGGCAGAATGCCCCATCCACTATACCACCAAAGCCCTCTTTCAACAGGCACTATGGCATCCCAACAGGAAAGCACTATTAGCTATTGTGCCCCACTCATACTTGTAGACCTTCAACCAAAAATGACCTCTTTGTAACCATGAACTGATGCAAAAGTTGTCAAAATATTGTTGCTCTGCTACCCTCACCAGGAGCTTGCACTGTTGTAGCTCATAGTTCACCAACATGCTTGATCAAACATACAGTGGTTTACATGCACACATGACTTACATCCATGCAAAATGATTTTATAACACAGCATGTCCCTGACAAATAAAAAAGATGTTAAATGAAATCAAATTCATTACACACTACATGCTTAGCTACATGTGGGAGTAATGTCAGAAAATTAATTACTATCTAAATATGTATATACTATATACAGCTACAAACAAAAAAGCTTTTTAGATGTCTCTGCTGCATAAGCACAACATACACATTCTACAACACAGAATATCCACAACATGGTGAGCATATGTTATGAGCCCACTAGTATGACTCAATGCGTCTTCAGCTCCATTAATTCAGTACCACATCGAAGCCATAGGCCAGTAACTTCAGGGGTAAAAACATCAACAGAGTATTGTAATTTGCGTGGATCACCCACCTTAACCATGCGACAGCAGAATCCTCTTCCACCTACACCTGCACCACTACAATGGGTAGTCACACGGTTCGTCTCTGGACAAAGATGTATAACCCTCAGTTGTTATGGGGCGGGTAACCATACATGTACTCATGTGCCAAATCCTCCCGTCACTCCGGCCTTTACTATTCACACCAGTCCAGATATCGCTGACGTTGGCAACAACACGCGCATCCCCAGCGGGCAGCCGACCGTCTGTGAGTGCCGCGGCAATGATGACGCTGATGAATCGCTTCTCAAGAGCTTTTGGAATTTCCGTGGCTCTGAGCGTTCTGAGTAAACGAAAACTTCCAGGGCAGTTCGGGCACTGTCACGTCAGCACGTTACAACTGCAGAGTGGGAAAACCCGCGCGCTTCAGCTTGTTTATGCTGTAAAATGGTCTGAAATCACGGGTCTCGATTTGCATTCTTTGGAGTGGGCCACTGCCCCCCCCCCCCCCACCCCACGTCCGATTGGGCCCCCAAAGGGGAGTTGGGACCACAGGGGGCGGATTGAGGGGCAGGGGGCACGGAGCCATCGTTCCCGTAGGATCCCCCCACATGTTAATCTGCCGGGGAGTTCTTGGTTGCTCAAGGACCCTTCACGTTGGTCTCGGTTGACCTACCGACACACTCGTGATATGCTCGTGGGCCCTCTACATTAGTCTAGGGGCGCTTCCAACCTCTCTACCATTTCCTTAGCTGTCGGGGGGCCCCATCTGTTAACCTGCTTGGGCACGCTCGATTGTTCGGGGACCCTCCACATTGTGTCTCAGGTGCTTGTTATTTGGATAGATGGTCCTACGTTCTTGACGGGCCCTATCTATTACGGCGCTCGGGCCAGTGACAGATACAGAGTGGGGGAGGCACAGGGCCATGCTCCTATGGACCATGCCGAAGATCCATAGGCTCCGAAGGGGCCCACAAACGGCCGAACGGACGCAGTTTAAAAAGACACAAACACAAACAAACAAACCAAGTTAGACATCTTTGGCCCTACAGACAGCCAAGAACGATGCAGGCGAATGTCAAGAGTTCAATAGAACAGAAGTAAATTATTCTCTTACTGAAAAGGTGTTGATTAGGGGAAAAATATAAGGCTCATTACGCTGCCCAGAGACCTTACGCTATTGACCGCGTCAAAAAATGTGCGCTTGCCGGGACAATCTGATAGCCAAGGAACCTTCCACGCCGACCATGATCTTTTTACTTTTTTTCGTAGCGCCCGACGCTGCTGTTAGGACACTATCTGCCTGGACACTCTTGATTAATCAGGTTGTCCTCCACGGATTCTTCCTTTTCGCCCGAAAAGCCTCTGTGCGCTTGTTCCAGGATCCCATATGCCAGGGTACGCTGAGTCGCTCAGTGGCAGCTCATAGAAGTCTCGGGTTCTGTCCACGAGTTCGGAGACTCTTGTGCTGTTGATGGTGTTCATATAAAATAAGGCTACCGAGACATTCGATGCGCATGGGCCCTTTTCATTGATCGAGGGCTCTGTGCCTCTGATCTCATTTGATCTTTTTTTTAACATGCCCGGGCACTCTTAATCGCACAAGGGTATGAATTCATGGTCTTGGGTGCTTCCTCTTTGCTCAGGGGGTCCTGTGCTCCGGCCGGGGACCTATATGTCAGCCAGCCGGGGCACTCCCGATTACTCAGCGACCCACCACGTTGGTCTTGTTTTTTTTTTTGTTTGTTTGAGGACTCTATACTTGTTGACGGGAGCCTTTTTGTTTGCCTCCCGCGGAGCCATGATCACTCAGGTTCCGTTCCTATTGGCCTTGGTTCCTTAGCTTCAGAGCAGCAGTCGGATATGCGCTGATGGCTTTTGCATGCAATTATCGAGCGTAATGTTACGTGCCGCCACGTCGTATGCGTCATTTCCATTGACTATTGGGGTGTGACACTAAGCATACTTAGGTATTACGCTCTTGGCACATTTTGAATGCTAGGATATTTATAACAAAAAGGAAAAATTATGCGTTTGTCATCAGCCATCAGCCGATTGCATCGCCTAGCTTGTCAGTCGTGAATAAGCTAGGAGTCATGTCCGTGCTTGGCTTTGATGGTATTTAGCAGCCAACTTGAGATTATTTTGTCTGTTTTTCCGACATGCTTAGCCTAAAAAGCACAGGATTTAACATAATCTGGAAACAAATAAATGAGCTTCATGTCTGCACATACGTATCACACCTAGCGTATCAGGACGCGCACAGTAAGATTATATATATATATATATATATATATATATATATATATATATATACTGTTACCCTCAAGATTTAATGACCGGAATGAAAATATATATTTTGGAGTGGGTCCCAAATTGTATGGGGCCATACAATGTTGTGTGGCCCCCATGACAAAATCCCGGATCCACCCCTGTGTTTGCCCCCCACCCTAATCTTCTAGACTCAAAGCACAAGCAAAGTATTAAGAAAGGGAAATCAAAATTATATCAATTTTAAAGACTTCTACTGTAACCAGTGAGCAGCCCACAACCACCAATGTATAAGCTCCGCGATGTCAAGCCATGTTCACTAGAGCATTTTTGGTTTTTTCACTCATGATATATGCCTTTACTTACACGATTAATGCATGTTGTTGGCCCTGATAAAGTTTTGTGTTTTTCCCACGGATTGCAGCAACTTGCGTTTTATTGTCACGATAAGATACGGTATCTTATCGGAAACTGAAAACAAACCGGTCAAATGTTGGCACCCAAAAACGTGAACAAGAATGCGCGGACCTGTTACTCGACGTGGATGTTCAATGGAACTGTCACAAAAACTCGACGATCGACACCCGCTGACCAAACCAA
>NW_023596956.1:0-5379 GCF_011947565.3 Pollicipes pollicipes | reverse complement strand
AGCATCCTCCCCACGCTCGTCTCTTCCGGCTCTCCTACCCCTCGGGGGGACCCTGTGTCACACTGGCACGGGGAGCATCCTCCCCACGCTCGTCTCTTCCGCTATCCTACCCCTCGGACGGGGACACCTGATGTGCGTCCCGTCCCCGTTCAGCCGTCGACTGGTGTCAGTTCAGACGCACGTTCCACCACGGCCTCGGAACATTCGATGGCGCAGTCGACAGGAAAAGTGAGCGACTCGTGACCCGCCCATAGTGCCCACGACTCGTGAGCTGCCCATAGTGTCCATGACTCGTGACCCGCCCATAGTACCCACGACTCGTGATCTGCCCATAGTGACGGTAGGACTAGTGAGCGACTCGTGATCTGCCCATGGCGCCGGCCGCCTGATGCCCAGCCGCGGACACCGATGCGGAGCAGTCGGTTCGCTATTGTGCGGACACGACAAGGTTCGTATCCGATGCGCCCATCCGGTATGCACTCTACGCAACGCCGCGTCAGGCAGCACCCAAGGGTCGCGGTACTTCACCAAGATAAACGCTGAATCCGGCTACTTTAAGATGCCCATCGCTGACGAGGACCAAGACCTCACGTATTTCGTTACGTCGTGGGGTCGCGTGAGGTAAATCAGGACCGCAACGGTCCTCTGCAGCTCGTCAGACGAATGGGCGAGACGCGGATATCTCGTGCTAGAGGACGTTCCGCCAAAAAAAAAAACACGCAAGATCGTGGATGACATCCTCGCGCACGACCAGGCGTACGCCTCTCATCCTCACGTACGACCAGACGTGCGCCTCTCATTCTCGTTTACGTACAGACGTGCGCATCTCATCCTCTCTGTACGACCGGACGTACGCTTGTCATCCTCGCGTCCGACCAGACGTACGCCTCTCATCCTGGCGTGCGACCAGGCGTACGCCTCTCATCCCTAGCGTGCGACCAGGCGTACGCCTCTCATCCCTAGCAAGTCGTCGAGATCCTCAAGCACCACGACGCCCACGGAATCACTCTGAACCCAGATGAAGTGGTACTTGCGGGAAACCGCCTCAGTTACTGTGGTTACGCCATAGGACTAGGCGGCTTTAACGTCGACTAGCACAAGCTGAGCAGGATCTCCGACTTCCCCGCGCCAGGAAATATCGCTAGCCTGAGGAGCTCTCTCGGCTTAGTTAAGCAGCTCGGAGCATTCTCGGCCTGGACAGCGCAGACTGCGGAGTCTCTCCGTGACCTGCTTGAGCCGGCCCACGTATGGGAATAGACTCTCGTTCATCAGCAAGCCTTTGTGGCCGTGAAACACGCGCTCATCACGCCCCGGTACTTCGACCCGACGCTGCCCACGACACTGCGCAACGATGCACGCGGCTAATAGGGGTCGGGTATACGTTGCTCCAGCTTCAGGGCTCTGAGTGGAGGCTGGTGCAATGTGAGTCCCGCTTCCTGTCGGACACAGAGTCCAGGTATGCGCCTATCGAGCTGGAGGTTTTTGCCATTCCCTGGCAAGACGGCCCAGCTTGATAGCCGCTTGTGAGTGAAATGCCACACCTTCCTCGCCGGTTGCCAATTCTTTGGGGTCATCACTGATCATTACTCCCTCATTCTACTGCTTAACAGCAAAACGCTCGCCGACAATCAACAACCCACGACTGCAACATCTACAGGAGAGGCTGGCAGCATACGGCTTGATGGTCAGCTGGTGCGCCGGCAAGTCACACGCCGTGCCTGACGCCCCTCTCTCTCCCCTGTCGACGTCCCTGCGCAGAACGGCCAGGACGCCGAGCAAGACGTGACGCCTCACATCGGCCGTCTGATTCACAGGGCGACCCGTCGGACGGATGAGGAAGACGTCCGGCACTCGCCGTTCGAGCAAACGGACCTTCTACACATTCGGTTTGCCGCCCGAAGGGATCCAGAGAACACCACTCTCGACGACGCCATTTGCGGCGGTTTCTCTGCCCACAAATCTGATTTCAGTGAGGTGCTGCGCCCATTCTGGGGCATGCGCGGCCTCCTCGCTCTCGACGACGAGCTGCTGGTGTGGGAACCGCTCCAACCCAGCTCTTCCCCTGCCCATGTGCTCGAGGCCGTCTCAACATATGTCTTCTCTCACGCGGGACGATCGCACCTGGTGTACGTGGACCGGCTGTTGGGTTGGCAGGTGGTAGCCAACCGCCGCTGACAGGACACCGCCCGTGCACTGATTGGGGCGCGGCGCGAAATTCCGCGAGCAGCTGTATTCCGACTGTGGTCCGCCCTGACGGCGGGCCTCAATACTCGCCACACGTCACGCGGGACTTCCCGGCGGCAGCACGTCACCCGTAATGTATTTACCCTGCACGGCCACCAGTCCAACGAGCACGCCGAGGCGGCCGTCAGAGCCACCAAGCGGCTCAACCAAGAGTCATGGCTTCTGGCGAACTCGACACGAACGCGTGTATCCGGGGACTCCTCGATCTGCGAAATACCCCACGAGCTGGCGGTCGGTCCCCGCTCAGATCGTACCAAGGATGCCCCCTGCGTCCGGCCATTCCAACGCATTACCGTGTGCTTGCCCATCAATAGCATGCTTCTGCTAACGAGCGCGATGAGCGCGCCATGAACACCGCCGCGGCGGCTCAGGAGCGCTATGATAGGGCCTCCCATCCGCTACGCTCCCTTTGAATTGGATCGCATGGGCCGCTGCCTCACGCGTCTGCGGCCGATGCCTCACGCGTCCCGGCCGGCGCGCCGCCGGGGCGGCGGCGGCCAGCAGCTGCCGTTAACCGCGCGGCGGCGTCACGGCGGGGCCGGACCGGACCGGGGGCCGGCCCCGCGGTCAGCTGCAGGAGCGCCAGTGATGTGTCCGTGATGCTCCCGGCCAGCTCCGGCGCTGGCCCGGGCCTCCCGGGCCATCGACCGACAACGGCGGTTTCAGCGGCAGGTTCAGCGCGCCCGTGCTGGCCGGCGATTGTTATGGTTCGATGCTAATGTTAATGTTAAAACAATATTTTACGCGACTGCATTATAGCATATGCTAGCACAAAGGGAGGCTGGCTTAAAGGCTCATATCCGAGGTGGTACAACAAGCAACCTTTTTACTTAAGTTGTTCAGTGCATCAGCGAGGAACATTATTCACATAGATAAGGCAGTACCAAACCCAACCCAACTATATCTCCATTCTCCTGTTTTTTTCTTCTTCTGAGGAATAAGGCTACTTCTACTGTATTACCTGAGCAGCATTTTTAGCTATTTTTCGCTGCCGAGCTGTCCAGCAGTCACATAAAAACCTCAGGTTCACGGGCGCATAGCGACGCGGTCCACGAGCGAGCATCGGATTGGCGCCCGGCAGGTGGCAGCGCATGGACATGGACCGGGTAAATGGATCAATATAATTAACCAGGAAAATCACTCCTCCAGCTGTGCGCAGACAACTTAAACGTGATATGTCAAAGCCGTATCAAATTTTGTTCGGTCTATGATGCTCTCAAAGTTGTAGCCTGTTGTTGTGCATAGACAGGACATGCTGCAACATATCCGGGATAACGTCCGGATTAGAGGCCTGACCTTCGGAGGAACACAAATTAAAGCATCTGCGTACACGGATGGCACACTGATCGTGACGAATGGCCGAGAAGAACCGCTGAGAGAGTCCACTAGGCTGTTAAATCAATTTAGAGCGTGTCTAGCCTAAAATTCATTGCATAAAAACGTGAGGCATGTGGATTAGAAGAAAACGTCGTAATCGGTCTGGCGTATGTCCAGATCTTGGTCTAGCGTGGGAATTCAGCTCAGTACAGTACCTGAGTATTAAAATCAACCCGAAGCATGAGAAATTGCCCGAAAAAACTAGGACACTAAAAAAGACCACTTAAGGGAAAAACTTAACCCCTGGCTCTCCAGCGAGTGGGGAGTGGGAGAATGGAGTGAGAGGAGTGAAGTTGGGGGAGGATAACGTGCCGACGTACCCAGGGCGCATTAAGACCAGGAGGTCGTCGCTCGCCCCAGGGCAATTCGTGTCAGCGACCTCCATTACAAATGCATCGTACATGTCAAGCCTCTACCACCAAGTGTCGGTGACGTAATAGAGCTATCCGTAGGAGGAACAGCAATGAAGACGGTTGTGCCACGTGTTGTTAATTGAACCAAATAAGTTATTAATGAGATGTCAGTTTGATGCCAGTCGTGTTGCAGCCGGATGTGGTATGTTATATTAACTGTCCATGTGTTGTAAATATGCCAAAGCTCGCTGGTTGTCCGTGCGTATGAAACTGACATGACGAATACACCTTAAAAAACGAAGGGGCGGGTGCTGATAGTGTAATGATTAGCGCTTCTCGGTACGCGGTTGGATTTCCCGCGGCACCCACCCTGCCTGCCGTGCCGAGAGACAGCTGACGCCATGTAACCTCACCGAGCGCGGCGCAAAGACGATCGTAAACGGAGAAAGAGCACGGTCGGGAGTGTTTGCGAAAACCGGAGAGAATGGAGTCAGCGTGCCGCCCACAAGGAAGATAAGTAGCACCATTGCTGTCGACTCAGTCCATGGTGGCGTACACCTACCGCTCAACAACACCATTTGGTCGCATCGACCGCTGCGAGGCGTTTTTGACATCAACGCGCTGTGCTTGTAAGCCTATGCGTTACGTAACATCAGAGCACCGCGTGCTGTAGTTGTGATTAAATTTGTGCGGATTCGTGCAGACCTAGGTGCTAATTTGGCGGCGATGTTACCCGTAATTGATAACTTCGGTGAAGGCAGTTATCTACCATTCATCAGCTTCTTCAGTGCCCAGTTTCATCGTAAAATGCTCCTCCCAAGGCGAGGCTTTATTTTGCACAGTAATTGTGGGAAAGATTATGCAAATGATAAGTGCATCACGCCTGCGCTGATTAAGCATATATTGGGCATTGAAGGCTGGAAATTTATCTCGGGGAGAGAATGACAAAGCCACCTTTGCATTCAGGACGTCATAATACCATTTGTCAAATCCTGCCATTCTATAAGCCATTCGGCGATCAAGGTCAAACATATAATCATCGATGTGCTCATATCCAGCGAGCGCGGGCGCGATTTCCAGGTATAACGGCCGTTAATTGGCTATCAATCGATGTTGTGCGTTGTGCAACAACATTATCAAGCCGTGGCACCTTGAGGAGCATATTTACTAATCAGACAATTCTGCCGTCTAGAACAGTCTTTTCCACTTAAAGAGTATACCGATGGTTTTAAATTAGCTTGTTTCATCATATCTGATGTTTGCTTCAGTATCTTCAAACGTGAAGCATTCTCTTTGAAGTGTAGTGATGAAAAGCTGCATACAGCTGTGCTATCCAAATAAAGGCAATCTCAATCAAACTCTTGTGTCGTGCTGAGCTATTTTGATAGCGTTTAATGAGCACCAT
>NW_023596955.1:0-28134 GCF_011947565.3 Pollicipes pollicipes | reverse complement strand
ACTGACAGCCACCTTACAGTATGCAGCCCTAGGTGGCGGACTTGGAACCAAGGATACGCAACTTGCTCAACAGATGGCAAAGCGAAATAGTCATTTGAGTCGTTTAAAGGCAAGTTTAGTGGTGCGGCGCACGGGGCCGGTTTGTTTCTTCCTCGCGAATTAGCATTAAAACGAAAATATTGCACCGTGTATGTCTGTTTGCCAGCTGTTTGCTCATTAAGCAAGCGTTCGTGTGCGGATTCCAGGAGGTTACCTCAGTCGTCACTAGATGGTGTTGTACGTGGCTTTTTGGTGACAGGTTGCTTCAGCGAATTTCGAAAGTGCTGCTGGACGACCGAGAAGCGTTTGATGAGTCGTGCAGGGTGTTGAAATGTGTTGCAACGACCGTCTAATGCAGAAAACATGAAGAGAGCAGAACTTGAGAGATGTGGACAGATGAATACATTGATTGCGCGCCGTCGTGCCTTGCCAAGGATCGATGTAGTGCCAAATGTGAATGGCGGAACTCGGGGACATCGGCAGGCACAGGTTTTCGTCAGTCGATTCGGTGGCCGAAGACCCCATCTGACACGACCTCTCAGCAAGTGGTTTGCTCCTTTTGCGGCTCTCTCAGCCAAGGAGTCCTTTTTTCGCGTCGTCGATTTCGTCACTTTTCCGTTTCGATCTAGCTCCCAAACACACCTTTTTCGCTTAGTTTTTGTTCTCTTCTCGCTCCCCTGATATGGGGGAAGCGAACCAACCGTAAGAAGGGTGATACCGACAACTGACTCGAACTCGGCCTCTGACCTCGATTAATGCCCTGGACGTAGACGATGTGGAAGTATCGCCCAGCACCCGCTTTTGCTGCCACCTCACCTGATGACCCTCGAGCGCCCCCAGGCCATGACCGTTCGTACGCCACACTTCCACCCGCGGTGGGTGGACAACGGGCTTCGTCTCCGTCCAACGCCACCAGTTCCGACCCTCGCTCGTCTTTGACCACTCCGGTGCCCGCTCGCCCCCTGATTGCTGACCCTCGCTCGACAACGACCAGTGTTCGCCAGCCCTCTGAGCCAATCCTGGCTGCTCTCGGATCGTACGTTGTCGTCCAACCTTGTGACGGAAGATGTGTCGTTTCGAAAGAATCAACGTTTTTTGGCCATCAAAGCAAATCAAAGCTATCTGCGGTCCGTGACGAACTCAAGATTGAAGCGCCAGCAACGGATCACTCATCATCAAAACAACCCACTCGTGCGCAAACCAAGGCCCTACTCAAAACAGCTGAATTTTGCGGCAACAAGTCAAAAGTCTCGCTGCACCATGCCAGAAACACCAGTAAGGGCACCATCTCGCGCCTGAGCTCCGCTTCATGACGGAGGACGAGATCCTAGCGGAGCTCAGAGATGAGCAAGTTTGCCATGTCCGTCGGCTGACGACTTTTCAGAGATGGTCAGCGTCACGACACCAGCCTGCCTTGTTATCACCTTTGGTACCACCCGACTTCCAGATTCGCTCACCGCTGGTTACCTTCGTTATAAAAGTAAGAGTATTCATTCCAAATCCACTCAGGTGTTTTAAATGTCAACGGTTCGGTACACGGCAGCAAGTACTGCAAACAGAGTGCCAGATGCTTGAAGTGCGGCGAGACTCCTCACGAGGGATCTGCCCTGCACATCACCCCAGAAATGCCTGAGCTGTGGAAGTGCTGATCACGCCGCCAACTCTTCTCAGTGTCCCACGTGGAAAAAAGAAAAAGAAATTTGTTCTGAAAAGGCAAGACAGGTGTGTCGTACCCCGAAGCACGGCGCACCGTTGAAACTAAAATGTCGTCGCAGCCCAGCAAAACATATGCCCAAGTAGCAAAGCCACGATGGCCACATGTGCAACACAGACCGACCCTATCCACCCCATCTGCCTCCTCTGAAACTTTTCAACCCTCGCCCCTCGGTTTTCAGTTGAGTCAACTACGCAGACCCAGACGAAAAATGCCGTTGAAGTCGCCCATTGGCTGGACGTTCGGATGCCCAGGCGCCCGTGCACCCCTGTCCCCCAGGTCGGCCGGCGTTCCAGCCCGCCGGCTGTGAGTGATTCACGCGCGGGTCAGGCCGTCCGGCGTTCTAGCCCCCAGGCTATGAACAGTCGGCGGCCGGACCCCTCTGGCCACCACACAACATCACCTCCCCTTCCCCCACCACAAACACCTGTCGAAACACGCCCGAACGAAGACCGCCGGTCCCGTCCACCGGTGAGGGTTGGCGATGGGACGGCCTAGGTCTGTTTCGTTCGGGCGATTCCCATCAACCGGTGGGAATGGGATCCCCTCATCACTAAATGTCCTTTCATCTTACAGTGGAATTGTCGCGGTCTCATTTCAAATGGTCCGAAATGAAAGCACTTTTTGCCGTACTAACTCCAATCATCATTGCCGTACAGGAAACATGGTTTCGTCCCACCGACACATATAACTTTAAAAATGCCAAATTACTCGTTATATCGCTATGACACGATGGACGGTGAGCGTCGCCAAGGTGGGGTGGCGCTGTACATCAGCCAAAATTAACACACACGCCACTCACTCTCTAACACACCTCTTCAGGCTGTTGCAAGTTCAGTTCGACTGCATGGCCCGTACCATCGATATATGCTCAATATACATTACACCAAATTATAATAATACGGAGCTCTTACGGCAACTTGACCAACTCGTTGCTCAATTTCAAAACCCTTTTCTCATCCTCGGCGATCTCAACGCTCACAGTCCAGCTTGGAGTAACGGCACCCAAGCCGTTAATCGCCGAGGACATTTGGTTGAAGATTTTATTGATACACACAACTTAGTCCTGTTAAACAAAGGCAGTAATACTTATCACCACTTACCCACTGGTACAGAAACAGCCATCGACCTGTCGCTGTGCTCTCCCTCAATAGCAACGTACTTTGATTGGACTGTTGAGGGAGATATACACGACAGCGACCATTTTCCAATTAAACTTTACACCACTTTTGACGCAACCGCTGACGAAGTTTTGCGATCCATACCCCGCTGGAATTTACGAAAAGCAGACTGGGCCAAATTTCAAGAACTTTGTTATGTGAACCGTGACTGTTATGAATCACCAGAGCAGGGTGTTGGCCTTATTACACATATTATTCATGCTGCAGCAACCGCGACAATTCCACTAACTAAAACGCCATCACGCCGCATCCCAGTACCATGGTGGACGACCGAAGTTAAGAACGCTATTGCGCGTCGGAAACGTGCTTTCCGCTGCTTTCGTCGCCACCATGATATACCTCATCTTCTTGCCCGAAATTATGAGCGTGCTCGAACCAGACGAATTATAAGGAGTGCCAAACGTCATTCTTGGCAAGCATACATCCAGCAGTTCACTGCTGCTACTCCCCTAAGCCAGCTATGGGGACTGGTTCGGGCACTTTCCGGAAAACGCACCTCTATTTCATTGCCCACTTTACGCATTAATAACCAAATCATTTCGGCAACACCTCTTATCACCAATGCTCTTGCTGAAAGTCTTTCTCAGTGTAGCTCATCCGGAAATTACCGACCAGGATTTGTGGAAACTGCGCTAGCCCGTTTTCGTTTACATACTGATTGTTTTGTTTCCGATAACACCGAAGACTATAATTTACCATTTTCATTTCTGGAACTACAAAAGGCTATAAAATCCGCCGGCAACACCTCAGTTGGTCATGATCAGTTACACTATTCTTTTTTTCGTAATCTTTCAGAAGATATGCTTCGTTTTATATTGGCAGTTTTTAACGATTTGTGGTCAACCCATGTCTTTCCTGACGCCTGGAAAGACACCATCATTATTCCACTTGCAAAGCCAGGAAAAGACACCAAAGATCCATCAAATTATCGTCCCATTGCACTTACCAGCTGTCTAGGAAAACTTTTTGAGCGGATGGTGGTGAAGCGAATCTCTTGGATTGTAGAACGAGACTGCCTGCTTACAAAAAATCAATGTGGTTTCCGACACAATCGTAGCACAATAGACAATGTCATCAGACTTGAAACTGACATCAGACGTTCCTATAAACATCGACACAACACAACTGCTGTATTCCTGGATATTAGCCGAGCCTACGACATGGTCTTTAAACCTGCACTAATTTTCAAGCTCCATCAGTTAGGGTTTAAAGGCCATTTGGCACATTATCTTATTGGGTTTCTTTCCGGCATCAGACCATTTCGTGTGAGATGCAGATCCGCCGTTTCCGACACTCACCATCTAGAGAACGGCCTTCCACAAGGGAGCTGTATCTCACCGATTCTTTTCAATTTTATGATAAACGATTTATTTGACTCATTACCATCGGGCATTTCCTCTTCACTTTTTGCGGATGATAGCGCCATCTGGTGCTCAGACACTGAATATGACCATTCGCTGCCACGGCTCCAAGTCGCCCTAAACAAGGTGCAGCAGTGGTCAGAGCGATACGGGTTCCGCTTCTCCGCTCCCAAATCTGCAGTTATGATTTTCGGCAAAAATATGCGTGGTACTCCCAATTTTCGGCTTCGACTAGATGGACACCACATTCCTTTCGTTTCGTCTTTCAAATTTCTTGGCATCGTACTTGACCCCAGATTATCGATGCGACAGCACGTGGAGCATGTTCGCTCCAAATGCCTAAAAAGACTAAATTTATTTAGATGCATTTCCGGGTCAACATACGGTGCCGACCGCCAATCGTTATTACGTCTATACAAATCCTTAGTTCTTCCCATCATTGAATATGGCTCCGTGGTATATGCAGGAGGCAGCCAACACACTCTCAAACCACTATCCACCATACAAAATATGTTTTTGCGAGTTGCCCAAGGAGCTCTGCGTACTTCCCCGATTTCAGCGCTTGAAGTGGACGCGCATGTTATGCCTCTTGCCCTCCGACGAATGGAACACACATTGAGATGCATCACAAAAGTGCGACAAAATCCCAGTCACCCAGCATTTAAATCCATACATGTCTTACCTCACATTCACCATAACTACGTAGGACCGGCAGAACGTCGCTCAGGACTTACAATAGCATCTCGAACCACTATCTACTGTACCAATCTTCAGTTTACTTTACCGCCTTCTTCCATGCCACCTGTTTTAATAGTACCACCATGGCAGTTAACCCCTCGGAAAGTTATGCTTCTTTTTGATGATCCCAAACGCATTTTCACAACAAGTTATGTTCAACAAACATTTAATCGTCTAATTTTCAACAATCAAAATAGCAGCTTTATTTACACCGATGGCTCCAAGGCCAATAACCACACCGGATGTGCAGTTATTTGCACTGAACATTGCCATAAAAACTGTCGGTTACCGGATGGCACCTCAGTATATTTGGCTGAATTATTTGCTCTTTTCCTTGCATTGCAACACATTCAACAACACACCCACAAAACGAAGACAATAGTGATTTGTTCGGATTCAAAGACAGCTGTGCAATCTCTTATTGACCCAGACTTCACACACCACCTCCTTGTTAAAATCGTCAATCTCTATCATATATTACATACACAGGATATGAATATCAAATTTCTATGGATTCCAGGACATACAGGCATCATGGGCAATGAACGGGCTGACCAACTAGCCAAGGAAGCTTTGACAAACCAACACATCATGGAGATCCCTGCTGATCATGCATCTACAAAGCATTCCATTCGCACAATGACAAAACAATTTTGGCAACAACAATGGACCGATACTACCAGAACACAACTTCATGATATCAAACCAGACATTACACCTTGGCCATCAACGCATCGTAAAGACCGTCTGGAGGAGAAGGTGCTAGCCCGTTTACGAATCGGACACACTACACTCACACATAGTTACATATACTTAAGTCAACCTCGTCCTCACTGTCAGCCGTGCGATCATCCACTTTCGGTCAAACATATTGTTATTGAGTGCACAAAATATCAGCAGCACCGCAAAGATATGCAGGCTTTCTGTCGTAACCAAAATATCGAGTTTTCTTTAAAAAACGTCCTTGGCGATGACCATCCTGAACTGCTTAACATTGTCTTTAACTTTCTCAGACTTGCCGGTTTGCTTCAAGCTTTGTAAATGTCAATAAACGTACACTTTTCTTCACATACATAATTACACCAATTTAAAATAACGTCATCCAGGCGTGAAATGGTCTGAACAGGCCGAAACGCCTCAAACAAATAAATGAAATGAAATGAAAGGCGGAACTCATACTTACCTGGCTCAGGGGATACCGTGATCACAAAGGCGGTTCCCCCAGGGCGAGGCCCTTCCATTGCACTTCGGTTGGGTTGACCCCTGCGATTACCCCAAATGTGGGTAACTCGGGAGTACAATTTTTGTTAGCGGGGTAGGTTGCGTTCGCGCTCCAACCCTATTTACACTCAAGTGAGGCAAGTCAGCGCGGGAAGAGCGAAAGCGCTCCGCACGAGTGGAGTGCGTTGAGCACACGGGAATCACGATGGACGCGTTCAGATAAGGTTGTCCGACGGGCGGAGACGCTCTGTAACGTTGTTCGTGCCGTAAAGAGCGTACGGTATAAAGCACGTTCACCTGACACATAGAGTAGACAGTGTGGTCCCATTTCTAAACAAACAACACTGAGACAACTTAGACACCTAAGCCATCTCAGGGTTTGAATATTCCAGCTGATTTGTTTTTGCGGGACTCTTTTCGAGCATGAGTACAGACCGTTGAAAATTTTGTGAACCCCAACTGACGCCTAGTGGTGCCCACGTGCCTTGTCTTGCATCTGTCGCCTCCGAGCACCTCGCTGGAGCTTTACCAATACCGTTGTCATTGCCTCCTCACATGTGACGTGGCCACCGTACGGTGGCCGTAAGAAATTCGCGAATACTCATTTGAGTGTTCCCCTCCACGGAAATCTTTAGTAAAAGGCGAAAGATTTGTGCGTTTTGAAGGGAAACCAGAGATCTCGCATGGCGCGTCAACTGGGAAACCGAGCATGTGTGCTGTGGATGCCTATCACTAGTTTATAGCGTGGCGCGACCGTTTCGTGTCCTTCTACCTAATGCTTGGACCGGTGTATACATGTGCGTGGAATCCGTTTCTACGCCCATGAATAGAAGTTAAGTGCCACGCACGGCTACTCTGGAAAATGTCGCAAAATCTTGAAGACTGGCAAAACAAGTTGTCAAGTTGATGTCGGTCACCTAGTGGCAGACACGAGAACTGAACGTTTGCTGCGATCATTTGTGTTTGGTGGTTTTGGCTTGTATGACGGCTTGTTGCGCCGCGACGAAACGGTGCTGCCCTGTCTCCCGGCAGCCTCAAGCCTGCGTTCAAGGTCAAACGGCCTTCTGCACGCGTGATGGGACGCAGTGTTTCATTGCTGCCGACCGGTTGTGGCATCTCGCACCGACTTGTGGACAAAGACGGGTCGGAGGTCGGAGCGACCCGGAAGTCGTTTGCCATGCAGACTTAATTTCGACTCGAGTTGATTCATTGTTCGGCTCATCAGTCAATCGTCTTTGAGTGAGGCGTGAGCTGAGTGCACTCGTCGGGAAAAGTTCTGCTTGAGTGGTGAGTTGAATTACATTGCCTGCAAATTTCATACGCTGAATCGTGAGCCAATCATTTCTGACAAAGTTGTGTTACGCCGTTTGGTCATGGCGTGTCGATGTTGTCGTGTCATGATATGACTCAAATGAAAGCGGTCACATGAGGAAACAGCAGGTTCCTGACAAACCATTTGAGAGTGTTGATGTGAACAACGTGCAGCTGCAGTATGCATTGGTTGCACAGTTTTTCATCTGCTTTTATGCAAACTCATTACAAGCGCGTGGCGCGTGGGTTGGCGGCCGTCTGTGGTAGGTGGTTGGGCGTACGGTTTTAAATGACTGTTCGTTGCATCCGTGGCGATTATTGCGAGCTGTGGTCAATGCTAGGTTAAGTTATGTCCATGTTCGAGTTGGTCTGCGTAGGACATAGGAAGTGATAGCTTTGCTAATCTATAGACCGGTACGATTCTGGTACTCGTTTCTCATTCCCCAGTATCGTTGAAAGGCAATACCATTCAACACTCACACACTTTATTTTCCACATTTCCATACATGGTTTATCATATGCCTAGGTGGCAACACAGGCTGCTTGCTACTGGGCACTTAGTCTGGTGGGTACAAGATTTGTGCTCTTGCAGATATCAATACATGGCTCCTAACTGAAGCAGCAAGTCTCAAGGTGTTGCACCTTCTGGTTTGATTTTGTTCTGAAACAAAGAGGGAAAAATGAGTTTTTCTAACAGCTGTTCTTGTTGCATCATGATGGAGTACAAAATATTTCATTTTACCTAGTCGCAATCCTGGAGTACAAAATCTCTTGGTATACATTATACCAGCAAACGTCAAGTTTTCCAACACTGGGTAGATGTGGTCATGGCCTTTATTGTTACCTTTTGCCGCAATATGAAAGTGTTCATTAACTGATATTTAAATAACAGACAACATGCATATCTACACGACAGGAGCTCTTAGGGACATCTCATCATCTTGTATTCAGAATCTGATTATGACAAGGATGGAGAGGTGGGCCACATGGCTTCGTTTAACTCTCAATGAATAATGGGTGCAGAGAAGCTATTATATTTGTATTATACATATATATATATATATATATATATATATATATATATATATATATATATATATATATATATGCATACATATAGCGAAGTATAGTGAAGCTGTTATATTTTTAGTTATCAACATTAAGGTATCACTTTCCACGGGTACCTAATTTAATGTAAGCTTTACGGTCGCATGTAAATGATGTATCACAAAAATATTGCATACATAATTAAAATACTAACCTATGTGTAAGACATAGACGTAAATGCAATTCAAGATGTCTTAGGCAGTCGTGCCACGGTTAATTATGCACATATCTCAACCTTGTAAATCAGGAGTCAATTGACTCTTAAAGGACAGATGTGATAACTTGTGTAAATATGTATCATTTAATCCAATGAGCAATGTAAACATGTCTGGGGATCAAAAATTGGTGACAAACTGCCTGAATATGCCATCTCACAATAACATGTGTTACTCCAATTGACATCGTGGTGGTTTCTGACACAATCCAACACTTGGGTCCTAAGCCAAGGTGGGAATTTCTATAAAATGGCCAAAGTGTGGTGGGTACCTTCCCTAAATTGAAGCACTGTTTTCTGAAGCACTGATAATTATTGCCTGTTGTCTACTCATTAAAGCTGTCCTGCGCCAAGCACAATCACAGGTGGTACAACCAGGATTGTCAAAGGGGCATAGCGTGGGGAGGATGCAGCTACACATTGATAGCTTGGGCAGAGCCTTAATAGTTTCTATCTGAATCGGTCTATATCGCAAGAATGTGGGCCTCGGGGAAGGAACTGCTCCCCCCCCCCTCCCCCTCCTTAGCTGCATCACTGTGCAATTCCCTCATCATGTTTTAAAGAATTGTGAACAATGATTAAGGTAACAGTGCATAATTGGTCGGCATCTTGGAATAAAACATTGGGAATGACATGGTTGGATGGGCCAATATGAACAAATCTGCACACCAGTCCCACACGAAAGCGGTCAATGGTGTAGTGATTACGCCCAGACTAGACAGCATTCCATACCGCAGCGCTAAAGCACATGCCAGTGCATTCTGGATATTCATCATTCCACAAGCTTTGCATAGTACAGTCAAGAATGAACAGGTAAATGTTCTTACCCAGTGATGTCTTGAGCTCCCAGAGCTGCTCACTAAAGCATGAATGGCAAAGAGAGAAGCGTAATGGCGACAGGGATGTCTGGGCATGTGCCAGGCAACTCCTAGTGAGGGCGTCAAGCCCCTTATGAAAGCGTGATTATCAATGTCGGGTGGTCAGCCTCCGCTTTTCGAAAGTTCCCGGATGCTGTGGGGTCAAAGGAAAACTTATGGGAGTCTGCAATTGATAGCTTGGAGGTTCGCGACTCCCCCCCCCCCCCACAGGGTGTCAATTACGTGACACCCCACTTGGTGGTCGTTGTAGCATTCGGCCACCCGAAAGTGACTCTCGCGTCGGCGGCAACGCAGAAAACCGACTCCTGCATGAGTTCACGGTAACATAGCGACCAGTTTTTGGAACGTGACACCCCCAACGAACTTTAAGCATACGAATACGGTGGTCGAGTGTGGCTCCTAGGTGTAAAAACGTATTTCAGTGAAAAAGCAGAGTTAATGGAGTGTACTACTTTCATAGTGGTGAGCAGGGAGTCAAATGAGATTTCTCGCGCAGGGCCGATTACTTCAAATCGAAGTTCTGAGCTGTTTAGAAGTCTTGAGAAGTTAGTATTACTGATCAAATCGGACGCGGATGATGTAACAATAAGTGAAAAGTACACAAAGGGGGATACTCCCTTTAAGGTGTTGCGATTGCCACGAGATGGCAGCGTGGGTTGTTTCTTCCCTTTGATGTTACTTCAGCGAATTTTGTCAAAGCGTTTTTACAATAGTTAGACGTGTGACATGATATGCATCGGAGTTTAATGTATCTCAGTGGCATGCATCCAGAATGTATGAAGAAAGGAAAATGGTGGATATGAACAGATGAGCATTATGGTCGCGTACCGTGGCAAGTCGCAAAAACATTGTTATAAAAACCTGACTGGCATAACAACCCACCCTCACATACTCTTGCTTGCTTTTATTTCTAAATACACGCCTAAGGGAATTTGGCAACTATCTATGGTTCATTTTGGTTGTGTAATATGCATTTGGGTTTTGCAACAGCTTCAATTTATTTTTTGTTATCAATCCAACCGATGGTCATGCGTGAACAAATACATTCCTGACAGCTAAATCAATCAGTGAGGAGGGAATGACGAATGCACCGGCTTACATGTGGCGAGTAACTGTGCGCCACATGCATGGCCGTTGTTTTGGTTGCTACAGTCTCGTGCGGATAAGGCTAACACTGGCGGTAAAAGCTGTACGCATTCGAAGATCCCTTGTGTAATTCCAAATGGGAAAATGATGCACTGAACATACCTGGTGTACCAGCGACATTCGCGGCGACATTTCCACCTCATGTGCTTCGTAAAACGCTGAACTCGGTTCAAGGTTGCCACCAATTTCGGATAAAAGGATCTAATATTTCAAGGTGTCATGTACGAATGAGTGTAGGTTCATTACCAAACGAACTCCATGACTTATCAACATAATTACTATGCATTTCATGCCCGCTTATGCCACACTCAGATGTTGCATGTCCTTTCTTGTCAACATGTCACATTACTGGTGCACACATATATCCGGTATGATGGGTGCAAAGCTGGTATTTGATGACAGGGTGTCACAGCGGTTGCAGGAACAGAGTTTGGGTCAGTGGTCATGTGTTCCAAATTGATGGTTGTCTACATACTTTATGACCTGGTGACAAGAACATTTAACTTCAGCTGTTTGGAAAAAGGCTGTATCGCACAATGTATCACTTTTCAGCTTATATCATTTAAACATCTTATGTTTAAACAATGATACTCTGCTGTAATGCTTTCAAGCTATAATACCAAACATACCTGCCCATCCGTGTTGTTTCATGACCGTGGTTTATTAAATGGGGCAGCTATGCCTGTATTGAAGTACAGCTTCCCCAATTGTGAAAACCAGATGTCAATTCTGGGGTAAGGATACGGAATGCAATGCTACTCCAAACATGCAAAAACATGCAGACAAACGGAGTGCACCAATTCAAACAAAACACAACACCGGCCAAGAGATATACCCACGCAACTTGCGAATATTAATCAGAATAAGGCTGCTGTCTTCTTTGCAGAAAGTTTTTGTGTCCTGTGTATTCCTATTAGAAGAAACAAATACCAACACCTAACAAGTGTTGACAGGCTTCCTCCCTTGGCCTCCGGCTAACATTGCCTAGAGCGCAACTGTGGTGTAGCGTGCCAAAGAATTGATGAGAAAGGCGCCCCTAACGATTTTGAGCAAGGACTTCGGGAGCAATGTGCCGATAAGGTAGGCAAAACGTTAGCACATAGGTGGAATCATTCACGAGGGACAAAGGAGTGCTTGTTTTTCTCAGAAGCGGCTGTTCAAACGAGTCTGGACGCTGTCAATCTCTTTTAAATTGGAATTGGACACGCGTAAACAGCAGCGAGCCAGCAAGGATAAGCACAACCAGTGTCGGAAAACTTAACGTTTGCTGGCATAATGTATACCAGGAGATTTTGTACCCCAGGATTGCGACTAGGTACTACATCATGATGCAACAAGAACAGCTGTTAGAAAAACTCATTTTTCCCTCTTTGTGTCAGGACAAAATCAAACCAGAAGGTGCAACACCTTGAGACTTGCTGCTTCGGTTAGGAGCCATGTATTGACATCTGCAAGAGCACAAATCCTGCACCCACCAGACTAAGATGCCCAGTGGCAAGCAGCCTGTGTTGCCACCTAGGCATATGATAAACCATGTATGGAAATGTGAAAAATAAAGTGGGTGAATGTTGAATGGTATCGCCTTTCAGCAACACTGGGGAATGAGAAACGAGTACCAGAATCGTACCGGTCTATAGATCAGCAAAGCTCCCACTTCCTATGTCCTACGCAGACCAACTCGAACATGGACATGACGTACCTAGCATTGACCACGGCTCGCAATAATTGCCACGGATGCAACAAACAGTCAATTAAAACCGCACGCCCATCCACCTACCACAGACGGCCGCCAACCCACGCGCTTGTAATGAGTTTGCAAAAAAGCGGATGAAAAACTGCGCAACCAACGCATACTGCAACTGCACGCTGTTCGCCTCAACACTCTCAAATGGTTTGTTGGTTTGTCAGGAACCTGCTGTTTCCTCATGTGACCGTTCTCATTTGAGTCATATGATGACACGACAGCATTGGCACGCCATGACTAAACGGCGTAACACAACTTTGTCAGAAATGATTGGCTCACGATTCAGCGTATGAAATTTGCAGGCAATGTAATTCAGCTCACCACTCAAAGCAGAACTTTTCCCGACGAGTGCACTCAGCTCACGCCTCACTCAAAGACGATTGAGTGATGAGCCGAACAATGAATCAACTCGAGTCGAACACAAGTCGGCATGTAAAACCACTCCCGGGTCGCTCCGACTTCCGACCCGCCTTTGTCCACAGGTCGGTGCGAGATGCCACAACCGGTCGGCAACAATGAAACACTGCGGCCCATCACACGTGCGGACGGCCGTTTGACCTTGAACGCAGGCTTGAGGCTGCCGGGAGACGGGGCAGCACCATTTCGTCGCGGCGCAACAAGCCGTCATACAAGTCAAAACCACCAAACACAAATGATCGCTGCAAACGTTCAGTTCTCGTGTCTGCCACTAGGTGACCGACATCAACTTGACAACTTGTTTTGCCAGTCTTCAAGATTTTGCAACATTTTCCAGAGTAGCC
Source organism: Pollicipes pollicipes (assembly GCF_011947565.3). Taxonomy (NCBI): domain Eukaryota; kingdom Metazoa; phylum Arthropoda; class Thecostraca; order Pollicipedomorpha; family Pollicipedidae; genus Pollicipes; species Pollicipes pollicipes. The sequence goes on along the minus strand of NW_023596955.1, from coordinate 14,719 downwards.
GCGCGTGGTTCTAAACTTCTATCCATGAGCGTACAAACGCATACCACGCACGTGTATGCACCGGTCCAAGCATTAGGTAGAAGGACACGAAACGGTCGCGCCACGCTATAAACTAGTGATAGGCATCCACAGCACACATGCTCGGTTTCCCAGTTGACGCGCCAGGCGGGATCTCTGGTTTCCCTTCAAAACGCACAAATCTTTCGCCTTTTACTAAAGATTTCCGTGGAGGGGAACACTCAAATGAGTATTCGCGAATTTCTTACGGCCACCGTACGGTGGCCACGTCACATGTGAGGAGGCAATCACAACGGTATTGGTAAAGCTTCAGCGAGGTGCTCGGAGGCGACAGATGCAAGGCAAGGCATGTAGGCGTCACTTGGCGTCTGTTTGGGCTCACAAAATTTTCAGCGGTCTGTATTCATGCTCGAAGAGTCCCACAAAACAAATCAGCTGGCATATTGAAATCCTGAGAGGCACCATGGCGGGCTTGTGTGTCTAGGTTGTCTCAGTGTTACGTTTACAAATGGGACCACCACTGTCCGCACTCTCTATGTGTCAGATGAACAGGTGAACGTGCTTTATATCGTACGCTCCTTACGGCACGAACAACGTTACAGAGCGTCTCCGCCCGTCGGACAACCTTATCTGAATATGTCCAGTTACCCGGTTTACATCCGAGGATAATTCGAACTAAGATCGGAACGGATCATGCGACGTTAACCCTCTCGGCGAGGGGCGTTTACATGGGCGAAAGCGGCTTTACGTCGAATTAACGGTCGATAGTTCGAATCAAGGAACGGATTATGGGCGAAAACTGCGCTTTTGAGGCGAACTGAACAAAACAAGAAGAAAAAAGCCGGTACTCTGCGTATGGATGGCGAATGTCACGAGCTATGGTGGGCGCGAGACAGCTTTGAGGGCGAGGAGGAAGATGGACTCCGTTGGAAAAATGATCTGTGCGGGACTCATAGGCTTTATAGCCACAGCACAAGCCATAGCACTTGAAACACAAGAGTTGCGCAGTCAGCACTGCCAAATCTATCACATAAGCAGTGTCATATGTAAATTCTTACTAGCGGGAAACTTTGGCTAGCAGGAAATCAGTATTTTCTTGTACTGGCCAATGACACTCACAAACTTACCGCACTCATATCAGTATGCCACCCAGCATCATGTCATCTACTTTGCGCAGCCCAAGAAACACATTACCTACTCCCACACTAATGCATTTATGAGCAGCCTGCAACAGTGAGCTAAGCTACAGAAATGACTCATGAATGCTACATAGTTAGTGGCAAAAATTGTGTAACTATGTTGTCTTTCCCCATCCAATGCATCGTCGGTACCTGAGGGCAGCATTGCCATTTAGACTTGGCATGGACTGGCAAGTCAGAATGCAGCTATTTGCTTTCTTGACATACTAGGGTTGAAATACTGCTTTGATATCTTTGCAGTCAACAGCATTGGCTGATATGGACTGATGGCTAGGTGGCACAAACAGCTGTGTTCGCACAGTCCAAAGATCATAACATGTGAACCAGCCCCAGAGCTGTCATGACAAAAGCAATCTGGGCTCAAAATTCATAACAAATGATTAATTATAACAACAGCTCAATTATCCACCTCATGGCTGCAAAGATACATGTCACAAGAAAGCACCAAGGTAACATATTTACTCACCAGTACAAAAACAGGTAATGATGTGCACCACAGATGTTCTCTGCACATCATGTGGCATTATGTTCGGTTTACTTAGTTTATGCACTGTTTTCTTCCACATGAAATGCACAAACCTGGATTTGACAGAGTACTGATGACAGCTATTTTCATCCAGTGCTCACATTTGCTTTCTTGACATTTTGGAACCATCACTGGGCAATTTTGGTCCCATCATTAAAAATAGTTCACATTCTGCACTGACTGCAATGATCTATTGCCTATATTCGGTGATCCTTTGCATCATGCAGGAATTATTGAGTTACCTATCTCACACACATTAAACCGACAAGCAACAAACAGCCTAATCGCATCAAAAACAAATATTCCAGCCCCCGCTTCCTTGCCATTTGCTCTACCCGTGTGATGTAACTTCATATTTCCTTGACGAGCCAGTCACCAATATCCAGCACATCCCTCCTGCCAATAGGTGGTCAACCAAATGTTCAAGTCACAGGAGGAATGTCTGCAAAATCAATCCTGGGGCATTTATGTATTCACTTAATGAAAGAAACTATTGGTACTCCCTGCAAGAATTGTTGAACAGTTGAAGTACCTACCTCATGGCCTGCAAAGACACCCATCACAAAAAGCACCAAGGTGACATATTTAATCACCAGTACAAAAACAGGTGATGATATGCAACACAGACGTGTTCTCCATGCAGCATGTGCCATCGTGCTAGGTGTTAGTTTATGCACTGTTTTCCTGCACATGGAACACACAAACTTGGACTTAGCAGAGTAATGATGACAACCATTTTCATCCAGTGTTCACATTTGCTTTCTTGCTGTTCTGACCCCGTCATTGGGCAATTTCGGTCCTACCATTAAAGAAGTTCACATTCCAAGCTGACTGCAATGATCTATATTTGTTCATCCGTCATGTCATGCAGCAATTTTTAAGCTACCTTTCTCACACAAATTTAACTAACAAGCAACCAGCATCCTAATTTAAGGAACATCTGCAAAAACACTCCTGGGGCCTTTAGGTATTAACTTAATGAAAGAAACTTGGAGGCATTCTCTGCAAGAATTTTGAGCAATCCAAAAGTTAAAATGAGAACAAGTCAAAGCTATATAACATGACCATATTACCTCCATCTGGCTTTTGGAAGCATGGAGCCTGCCCCAGATGTAAATTAACCTAACCTTTAGGCGGAAAGATAACACGAAACACCGCCGACGCCTGCTGTCTGCATAGATCAAGCGCCTAGCAAGGCTAAATCACGTGAGCATTTCTGTGCTGCTAGCCACTCAAGGCCCTCAATAATAAGAGTAGTTTTAGCAGCATGGTGTCAACTTCACCTTCTTTCTCTTTTCCTTTACCATCTTGGACTTGGACCGTCTCGAGCAATAGCTAAAAACCCGTGGAAAAGCGGCAACACCAAACAAAGCTGGAATGGCCATGAACAGAACTGCGTGCGCCAGGCATTTTTCTTTTTTTTTGTTTAGACAGCTGACGGCCGATAATTCGGACGAAATCCCTTCCTGAACGGATGATCCTCTCACGGGAAGGGATTTCTTCCGGCGCACAATTCGAATCAGCGGAACGGCGCGTGAGTGTATACATGGGCCGGATAGTTCGGATCGAGGACGGGTCCCGGCTCAATTCCAATCACAGCTGCCCACGTAAACAGGGTAAGTGTGGTTCCCATGTGCTTAACGCACCCCACTCGTGCGGAGCGCTTTCGCTCCTCCCGAGCGGAATTGTCTCACTTGAGGGTAAGTAGGGTTGGAGCGCGAACGCAACCTACCCCGCTAACAAAAATTGTACTCCCGAGTTACCCACATTTGGGGTAATCGCAGGGGTCAACCCAACCGAAGTGCAATGGAAGGGCCTCGCCCTGGGGGAACCGCCTTCGTGATCACGGTATCCCCTGAGCCAGGTAAGTATGAGTTCCGCCATTTTTCATTTCATTTATTTGTTTGAGGCGTTTCGGCCTGTTCAGACCATTTCACGCCTGGATGATGTTATTTTAAATTGGTGTAATTATGTATGTGAAGAAAAGTGTACGTTTATTGACATTTACAAAGCTTGAAGGAAACCGGCAAGTCTGAGAAAGTTAAAGACAATGTTAAGCAGTTCAGGATGGTCATCGCCAAGGACGTTTTTTAAAGAAAACTCGATATTTTGGTTACGACAGAAAGCCTGCATATCTTTGCGGTGCTGTTGATATTTTGTGCACTCAATAACAATATGTTTAACCGAAAGTGGATGATCGCACGGCTGACAGTGAGGACGGGGTTGACTTAAGTATATGTAACTATGTGTGAGTGTAGTGTGTCCGATTCGTAAACGGGCTAGCACCTTCTCCTCCAGACGGTCTTTACGATGCGTTGATGGCCAAGGTGTAATGTCTGGTTTGATATCATGAAGTTGTGTTCTGGTAGTATCGGTCCATTGTTGTTGCCAAAAATGTTTTGTCATTGTGCGAAAGGAATGTTTTGTAGATGCATGATCAGCAGGGATCTCCATGATGTGTTGGTTTGTCAAAGCTTCCTTGGCTAGTTGGTCAGCCCGTTCATTGCCCATGATGCCTGTATGTCCTGGAATCCATAGAAATTTGATATTCATATCTTGTGTATGCAATATATGATAGAGATTGACGATTTTAACAAGGAGGTGGTGTTGGAAGTCTGGGTCAATAAGAGATTGCACAGCTGTCTTTGAATCCGAACAAATCACTATTGTCTTCGTTTTGTGGGTGTGTTGTTGAATGTGTTGCAATGCAAGGAAAAGAGCAAATAATTCAGCCAAATACACTGAGGTGCCATCCGGTAACCGACAGTTTTTATGGCAATGTTCAGTGCAAATAACTGCACATCCGGTGTGGTTATTGGCCTTGGAGCCATCGGTGTAAATAAAGCTGCTATTTTGATTGTTGAAAATTAGACGATTAAATGTTTGTTGAACATAACTTGTTGTGAAAATGCGTTTGGGATCATCAAAAAGAAGCATAACTTTCCGAGGGGTTAACTGCCATGGTGGTACTATTAAAACAGGTGGCATGGAAGAAGGCGGTAAAGTAAACTGAAGATTGGTACAGTAGATAGTGGTTCGAGATGCTATTGTAAGTCCTGAGCGACGTTCTGCCGGTCCTACGTAGTTATGGTGAATGTGAGGTAAGACATGTATGGATTTAAATGCTGGGTGACTGGGATTTTGTCGCACTTTTGTGATGCATCTCAATGTGTGTTCCATTCGTCGGAGGGCAAGAGGCATAACATGCGCGTCCACTTCAAGCGCTGAAATCGGGGAAGTACGCAGAGCTCCTTGGGCAACTCGCAAAAACATATTTTGTATGGTGGATAGTGGTTTGAGAGTGTGTTGGCTGCCTCCTGCATATACCACGGAGCCATATTCAATGATGGGAAGAACTAAGGATTTGTATAGACGTAATAACGATTGGCGGTCGGCACCGTATGTTGACCCGGAAATGCATCTAAATAAATTTAGTCTTTTTAGGCATTTGGAGCGAACATGCTCCACGTGCTGTCGCATCGATAATCTGGGGTCAAGTACGATGCCAAGAAATTTGAAAGACGAAACGAAAGGAATGTGGTGTCCATCTAGTCGAAGCCGAAAATTGGGAGTACCACGCATATTTTTGCCGAAAATCATAACTGCAGATTTGGGAGCGGAGAAGCGGAACCCGTATCGCTCTGACCACTGCTGCACCTTGTTTAGGGCGACTTGGAGCCGTGGCAGCGAATGGTCATATTCAGTGTCTGAGCACCAGATGGCGCTATCATCCGCAAAAAGTGAAGAGGAAATGCCCGATGGTAATGAGTCAAATAAATCGTTTATCATAAAATTGAAAAGAATCGGTGAGATACAGCTCCCTTGTGGAAGGCCGTTCTCTAGATGGTGAGTGTCGGAAACGGCGGATCTGCATCTCACACGAAATGGTCTGATGCCGGAAAGAAACCCAATAAGATAATGTGCCAAATGGCCTTTAAACCCTAACTGATGGAGCTTGAAAATTAGTGCAGGTTTAAAGACCATGTCGTAGGCTCGGCTAATATCCAGGAATACAGCAGTTGTGTTGTGTCGATGTTTATAGGAACGTCTGATGTCAGTTTCAAGTCTGATGACATTGTCTATTGTGCTACGATTGTGTCGGAAACCACATTGATTTTTTGTAAGCAGGCAGTCTCGTTCTACAATCCAAGAGATTCGCTTCACCACCATCCGCTCAAAAAGTTTTCCTAGACAGCTGGTAAGTGCAATGGGACGATAATTTGATGGATCTTTGGTGTCTTTTCCTGGCTTTGCAAGTGGAATAATGATGGTGTCTTTCCAGGCGTCAGGAAAGACATGGGTTGACCACAAATCGTTAAAAACTGCCAATATAAAACGAAGCATATCTTCTGAAAGATTACGAAAAAAAGAATAGTGTAACTGATCATGACCAACTGAGGTGTTGCCGGCGGATTTTATAGCCTTTTGTAGTTCCAGAAATGAAAATGGTAAATTATAGTCTTCGGTGTTATCGGAAACAAAACAATCAGTATGTAAACGAAAACGGGCTAGCGCAGTTTCCACAAATCCTGGTCGGTAATTTCCGGATGAGCTACACTGAGAAAGACTTTCAGCAAGAGCATTGGTGATAAGAGGTGTTGCCGAAATGATTTGGTTATTAATGCGTAAAGTGGGCAATGAAATAGAGGTGCGTTTTCCGGAAAGTGCCCGAACCAGTCCCCATAGCTGGCTTAGGGGAGTAGCAGCAGTGAACTGCTGGATGTATGCTTGCCAAGAATGACGTTTGGCACTCCTTATAATTCGTCTGGTTCGAGCACGCTCATAATTTCGGGCAAGAAGATGAGGTATATCATGGTGGCGACGAAAGCAGCGGAAAGCACGTTTCCGACGCGCAATAGCGTTCTTAACTTCGGTCGTCCACCATGGTACTGGGATGCGGCGTGATGGCGTTTTAGTTAGTGGAATTGTCGCGGTTGCTGCAGCATGAATAATATGTGTAATAAGGCCAACACCCTGCTCTGGTGATTCATAACAGTCACGGTTCACATAACAAAGTTCTTGAAATTTGGCCCAGTCTGCTTTTCGTAAATTCCAGCGGGTATGGATCGCAAAACTTCGTCAGCGGTTGCGTCAAAAGTGGTGTAAAGTTTAATTGGAAAATGGTCGCTGTCGTGTATATCTCCCTCAACAGTCCAATCAAAGTACGTTGCTATTGAGGGAGAGCACAGCGACAGGTCGATGGCTGTTTCTGTACCAGTGGGTAAGTGGTGATAAGTATTATTGCCTTTGTTTAACAGGACTAAGTTGTGTGTATCAATAAAATCTTCAACCAAATGTCCTCGGCGATTAACGGCTTGGGTGCCGTTACTCCAAGCTGGACTGTGAGCGTTGAGATCGCCGAGGATGAGAAAAGGGTTTTGAAATTGAGCAACGAGTTGGTCAAGTTGCCGTAAGAGCTCCGTATTATTATAATTTGGTGTAATGTATATTGAGCATATATCGATGGTACGGCCATGCAGTCGAACTGAACTTGCAACAGCCTGAAGAGGTGTGTTAAGAGTGAGTGGCGTGTGTGTTAATTTTTGACTGATGTACAGCGCCACCCCACCTTGGCGACGCTCACCGTCCATCGTGTCATAGCGATATAACGAGTAATTTGGCATTTTAAAGTTATATGTGTCGGTGGGACGAAACCATGTTTCCTGTACGGCAATGATGATTGGAGTTTAGTACGGCAAAAGTGCTTTCATTTCGGACCATTTTGAAATGAGACCGCGACAATTCCACTGTAAGATGAAAGACATTTAGTGATGAAGGGATCCATTCCCACCGGTTGATGGGAATCGCCCGAACGAAACAGACCTAGGCCGTCCCATCGCCACCCTCACCGGTGGACGGGACCGGCGGTCTTCGTTCGGGCGTGTTTCGACAGGTGTTGTGGTGGGGGAAGGGGAGGTGATGTTTGTGTGGTGGCCAGAGGGTCCGGGCCGCCGACTGTTCATAGCCGGAGGGCTAGAACGCCGGACGGCCTGACCCGCGCGTGAATCACTCACAGCCGGCGGGCTGGAACGCCGGCCGACCTGGGGACAGGGGTGCACGGGCGTCTGGGCATCCGAACGTCCAGCCAAGGGCGACTCAACGGCATTTTTCGTCTGGGTCTGGGTCTGGGTCGTTTTTTGACTCAACTGAAACCGAGGGGCGAGGGTTGAGATGTTTCAGAGGAGGCAGATGGGTGATAGGGTCGGTCTGTGTTGCACATGTGGCCATCGTGGCTTTTGCTACTTGGGCATATGTTTTGCTGGGCTGCGACGACATTTTAGTTTCAACGGTGCGCCGTGCTTCGGGGTACGACACACCTGTCTTTGCCTTTTCAGAACAAATTTCTTTTTCTTTTTTCCACGTGGGACACTGAGAAGAGTTGGCGGCGTGATCAGCACTTCCACAGCTCAGGCATTTCTGGGGGTGATGTGCAGGCAGATCCCTCGTGAGGAGTCTCGCCGCACTTCAAGCACCTGGCACTCTGTTTGCAGTACTTGCTGCCGTGTCCGAACCGTTGACATTTAAAACACCTGAGTGGATTTGGAATGAATACTCTTACTTTATAACGAAGGTAACCAGCGGTGAGCGAATCTGGAAGTCGGGGTGGTACCAAAGGTGATAACAAGCAGGCTGGTGTCGTGACGCTGACCATCTCTGAAAGTCGTCAGCCGACGGACATGGCAAACTTGCTCATCTCTGAGCTCCGCTAGGATCTCGTCCTCCGTCATGAAGCGGAGCTCAGGCGCGAAGATGGTGCCCTTACTGGTGTTTCTGGCATGGTGCAGCGAGACTTTGACTTGTTTGCCGCAAAATTCAGCTGTTTTGAGTAGGGCCTTGGTTTGCGCGCGAGTGGTTGTTTTGATGATGAGTGATCCGTTTGCTGGCGCTTCAATCTTGAGTTCGCATGGACCGCAGATAGCCTTGATTTGCTTTGATGGCCAAAAAACGTTGATCTTTCGAAACGACACATTTTCATCACAAGGTTGGACGACAACGTACGATCCGAGAGGATCCAGGATTGGCTCAGAGGGCTGGCGAACACTGGTCGTTGTCGAGCGAGGGTCAGCATCAGGGCGAGCGGGCACCGGAGTGGTCAAAGACGAGCGAGGGTCGGAACTGGGGGCGTTGGACGGAGACGAAGCCTGTTGTCCACCCACCGCGGTGGAAGTGTGCGTACCAACGGTTATGGCCTGGGGCGCGCGAGGGTCATCAGGTGAAGTGGCAGCAAAAGCGGGGCTGGCGACACTTCCATCGTCTACGTCCAGGGCATTGTCGAGGTCAGAGGCCGAGTTCGAGTCCGTGTCAGTATCACCCTTCTTACGTTTGGTTCGCGTCCCCATATTAGGGGAGCGAGAAGAGGACAAAAACTAAGCGAAAAGGTGTGTTTGGAGCTAGTGCGAACGGAAAAGTGACGAAATCGACGATGCGAAAAAGGACTCCTTGGCTGAGTAGCTGTTAGACGAGGCGGCGCACGACAAGCGTCACAACGACTCGCTGTGTTCGGCCACGTGAGACACATCCATTCGCTGTGACAGCTTCACTGTAAGGTCACGTATCTATAGCGGGCAGCACTGATGAACGTCTTCTTCGTTCTAGAAAGCCTGGATAGATAGTATGGGTGTTGGAACTGTTCGCTATGGCACGTCTTCTGGCTCCCCTGCAGCACGCTTTCCGGATGGGGGACGATATGACGGAGCACCCCGACGGTCTCAGCGTGGCGTCTTGAGGAACTCGATCCGGGCAGAAACGGACTGGAACGCCGAGTGCTCTTGGCGACTTAGATCAGTTAGCCGGCTCGATTGTCTCCTCTGGCAAATGCAAGACCAATCGGTCACGCATAGCCTGTTCACGTTGATGAGCAAGTGGCGACCAGCGTGAGAGGAAAGGTCTGCCGTCACGTCTTCACAGATGCCGGAAGGCGCAGAATCGGCCATCAGCGGCTCGTTTTTCATTCCTTCTTTGCTGCGAGGACACGGTTGCTCGACTACCAGCCCCAACAGGAGGCTCGTTGCTGGTTGTTCAGACTCGGATGCTTCGTTTGTCTCAATTCTTCGCTGGCATATGGCGGACAGCCTAGAGGGTAAGGATGAGGCAGTACGCCCCGAGTTGCCGGCGTATCCGGAGAGAAAATGACGACCAGGATAGCGAGCGATTCAGTGAAGTCTTCTGTCAGCGAGGGTTTCCATGCCAAAGCATGGCAAGATGTGCGAGCACTTCTCCGAATGGCCGAAGGTGATTTTCAAGTCTCTTCTGCACTTTCTCAAGGGATTGCGCCTGCTTGGCAGTGAGTCCCGCGTGAAAAAAACCGGTGCACAATATTCTAGCAATGGCCGGATGTAATTAACATACACACGAACAAGCTGTTCCTGTGGTGGATGGTACTTCTTCCTTATGTAGACGATATACAGAGCTTTGGATGCTTTGGTTACAATATCATCCACATGTGCTTGTCATGACATGTTATTTGATATCGTTACACCTAAAAGCTTAGTTTTGATGGCAGTTGGCAGGTTTTTCCTTGAATCATGATATCTGGTAGTGCTAATGGTTTTTTTGGCTATGAAAAATGCATGACTCGACATTTGTCAGTGTTCAGTATCATCCTGTTTGCCGTTGCCCAATCACTTATCTTATCTTGAATGAGCAGTCAGGTGTGGATTAGTTCATTGTTGTGATAGCTGGCAATGCAGAATATGATTTGTTCGGTAGTAGACAATCTGTCACTAATTTTAGGGTGACATTTAGAAACGTAGGATGTTTGTACCACGCAATGTTCTCTGGTTCTTAGCTGAGATTTAGCGAGCTGAAGTCCAGAATGAACAATAATGTGCTCGCTAGGTAGAAATTACAGTAGCAAACTTTGTGCCTGTTTTCCAAAAACCTTGATATTCAGTGCTGCATGGTGTTCTCTTTAACACTAAAATAGTCGCTTAGTTTGTATGCTGAGTGCTTAGTTTCCTCTTGTTACTACTTTCACTTGCGCCACTTGACTCATTGACGGCATTGTTCGCAATGATTCGACTCACGATTTAGCACATGAAATGTATGAAGAACGTGATTTAGGTCATGGTTCGAAGCGATTTCTAGCGGTGAAACGATTCAGCACTCGACTTATCCCAGAAACGATTGACTCATGAGTCAATTCATTAATTCAGCTCGAGTCGAAAACAATTCGGCTGCTGGTTGAACCACCAGCAGACGATTCTGGGTGCGGGATTTTGGCTGAGTTTGAATTGTGCCGGTGGCGACCCTCCGAAACTACGAGAAAACGTAGACTTTTTGCGCAGCGTTATTTTCTCAAGCAAATAACATACAACTGAACAATATGACTTCTACCTAATAGAAACAATGATATCAGTAGTAGCGGCCCCTTCCCCATCCCCGGTACGTAAAAATAATCTTGCATTGGAAGCGTGAGATAGATGTAATATGACATAGTAGCTTACAAAATAAGGAGATTTGTAATGCGTATTATGTATAGTACGCAAGCTTCAAATTCAAGGGAATCCTTCACATCTGAAGGTATTAGAGCAGGCATCAGTTACGATGAAGAAGGCTCACTTATAGCTTTTGTTGTAGTATTTGCTGTGGAAAAGGCTGCTCTGAACAACACAATTTCTCTGTTTAGTAAATATGTTCTTTGATACGGCATTGTTTGCTGCGATCATCGTACCTCGCATAACATTGATTGTGAGCCAAATGACCGCCGTCATGTCTGGAAATCGTGCTCACGAACGGTAGATATGGACGGCTCGACCAAGGTACGTTTCGAGGCCTTGATCGCCGCATGACTGAATGGGATGGCAGGATTTGAATAGCGTTATTTTGACGTGACGAATGTCAAGATGGCCTTGAAATACTGGTGGCCTGGTTGCTTCCCCCCCCCCCCCCCCCCATCTTCCCGGCCGCGTAGCTAAGGAATTAGACGATTTTAGATCTTAGGAAAGGCAGGTCTTTGAACTGCATCGAGTGCTGTTGAAGATGGCTGTTTCAGTTCCAAACCTCCTTAGAAATGTGCAAGACTTCCTTTAGGGGTGGCCAGTACAGCGGGATGTGGCGTAAGAAGTGTAAGAACCCCAGTTCCAGGCTCCGAAATAGATCTCATGTTGGACAGCCACGCGCCGGGAGCTCAAGCAACGACACGCGCCTGCGTCAAGTTCTTCACTCTTTGAATGCCGTGAAAATGCTTTGAATACCGTGTCCTCGCAGCAAAGAAGGAATGAAAAACGAGCCGCTGATGGTCGATTCTGCGCCTTCCGGCATCTGTGAAGACGTGACGGCAGACCTTTCCTCTCACGCTGGTCGCCACTTGCTCATCAACGTGAACAGGCTATGCGTGACCGATTGGTCTTGCATTTGCCAGAGGAGACAATCGAGCCGGCTAACTGATCTAAGTCGCCAAGAGCACTCGGCGTTCCAGTCCGTTTCTGCCCCGATCGAGTTCCTCAAGACGTCACGCTGAGACCGTCGGGGTGCTCCGTCATATCGTCCCCCATCCGGAAAGCGTGCTGTAGGGGAAGCCAAAGACGTGCCATAGCGAACAGTTCCAACACCCATACTATCTATCCAGGCTTCTAGAACGAATAAGACGTTCATCAGTGCTGCCCGCTATAGATACGTGACCTTACAGTGAAGCTGTCACAGCGAATGGATGTGTCTCCGTGGCCGAACACAGCGAGTCGTTGTGACGCTTGGTCGTGCGCCGCCTCGTCTAACAGCTACTGCGAACGCGACGGCTGGGAAGCAGCCCAACTGACAGCCACCTTACAGTATTGCAGCCCTAGGTAGTGGACTTGGAACCAAGGATACGCAACTTGCTCAACAGATGGCAAAGCGAAATAGTAATTTGAGCCGCAAATGCCAAACTAAAAATGCCTTTGAAAGGCATTTTTAGTGGTGCGAGGCACGTTGCTGGTTTGTTTTCTTCCTCGTGAATTTAGCATTAAAACGAAAATATTGCACCGTTTATTTGTCTGTGTTGCCAGCTGTTTGCTCATTAAGCAAGCGTTAGAGTGCGAATTCGAATTAGAGTGCGAAAGGACGAGATCCTAGCGGAGCTCAGAGATGAGCAAGTTTGCCATGTCCGTCGGCTGACGACTTTCAGAGATGGTCAGCGTCACGACACCAGCCTGCTTGTTATCACCTTTGGTACCACCCGACTTCCAGATTCGCTCACCGCTGGTTACCTTCGTTATAAAGTAAGAGTATTCATTCCAAATCCACTCAGGTGTTTTAAATGTCAACGGTTCGGACACGGCAGCAAGTACTGCAAACAGAGTGCCAGGTTTGAAGTGCGGCGAGACTCCTCACGAGGGATCTGCCTGCACATCACCCCAGAAATGCCTGAGCTGTGGAAGTGCTGATCACGCCGCCAACTCTTCTCAGTGTCCCACGTGGAAAAAAGAAAAGAAATTTGTTCTGAAAAGGCAAAGACAGGTGTGTCGTACCCCGAAGCACGGCGCACCGTTGAAACTAAAATGTCGTCGCAGCCCAGCAAAACATATGCCCAAGTAGCAAAAGCCACGATGGCCACATGTGCAACACAGACCGACCCTATCACCCATCTGCCTCCTCTGAACATCTCAACCCTCGCCCCTCGGTTTCAATGAGTCAAAAAACGACCAGACCCAGACCCAACGAAAAATGCCGTTGAGTCGCCCTTGGCTGGACGTTCGGATGCCCAGACGCCCGTGCAACCCCTGTCCCCAGGTCGGCCGGCGTTCCAGCCCGCCGGCTGTGAGTGATTCACCGCGCGGGTCAGGCCGTCCGGCGTTCTAGCCCTCCGGCTATGAACAGTCGGCGGCCCGGACCCTCTGGCCACCACACAAACATCACCTCCCCCTTCCCCAACCACAACACCTGTCGAACACGCCCGAACGAAGACCGCCGGTCCCGTCCACCGGTGAGGGTGGCGATGGGACGGCCTAGGTCTTTTCGTTCGGGCGATTCCCATCAACCGGTGGGAATTGATCCCTTCATCACTAAATGTCCCTTTCATCTTACAGTGGAATTGTCCGCGGGTCTCATTTCAATGGTCCGAAATGAAGCACTTTTTGCCGTACTAAACTCCAATCTCATTGCCGTACAGGAAAACATGGTTTCGTCCCACCGACACATATAACTTTAAAATGCCAAATTACTCGTTATAAAATCGCTATGACACGATGGACGTGAGCGTCGCCAAGGTGGGGTGGCGCTGATACAATCAGTCCAAAAATTACACACACGCCACTCACTCTTAACACACCTCTTCAGGCTGTCTGCAAAGTTCAGTTCGACTGCATGGCCGTACCATCGATATATGCCTCAATATACATTACAACCAAATTATTAAGAATACGGAGCTCTTACGGCAACTTGACCACTCGTTGCTCAAGTTCAAAACCCTTTTCAGTTCATCCTCGGCGATCTCAACGCTCACAGTCAAGCTTGGAGTAACGGCACCCAAGCCGTTAATCGCCGAGGACATTTGGTTGAAGATTTTATTGATACACACAACTTAGTCCTGTTAAACAAAGGCAATAATACTTATCACCACTTACCCACTGGTACAGAACAGCCATCGACCTGTCGCTGTGCTCTCCCTCAATAGCAACGTACTTTGATTGGACTGTTGAGGGAGATATACACGACAGCGACCATTTTCCAATTAAACTTTACACCACTTTTGACGCAACCGCTGACGAAGTTTTGCGATCCATACCCCGCTGGAATTTACGAAAAGCAGACTGGGCCAAATTTCAAGAACTTTGTTATGTGAACCGTGACTGTTATGAATCACCAGAGCAGGGTGTTGGCCTTATTACACTATTATTCATGCTGCAGCAACCGCGACAATTCCACTAACTAAAACGCCATCACGCCGCATCCCAGTACCATGGTGGACGACCGAAGTTAAGAACGCTATTGCGCGTCGGAAACGTGCTTTCCGCTGCTTTCGTCGCCACCATGATATACCTCTTCTTGCCCGAAATTA
>NW_023596954.1:0-44103 GCF_011947565.3 Pollicipes pollicipes | reverse complement strand
TCTACAGATTGCCGTGTCGCTCGACCGCTGCTGCCGGTATGCCGGCGTGCCTTCTACAGATTGCCGTGTCGCTCGACCGCTGCTGCCGGTATGCCGGCGTGCCTTCTACAGATTGCCGTGTCGCTCGACGCTGCTGCCGGTATGCCGGCGTGCCTTCTACAGATTGCCGTGTCGCTCGACCGCTGCTGCCGGTATGCCGGCGTGCCTTCTACAGATTGCCGTGTCGCTCGACCGCTGCTGCCGGTATGCCGGTGCCTTGTACAGATTGCCGTGTCGCTCGACCGCTGCTGCCGGTATGCCAGCGTGCCTTCTACAGATTGCCGTGTCGCTCGACCGCTGCTGCCGGTATGCCGGCGTGCCTTCTACAGATGCCGCGTCGCTCGACCGCTGCTGCCGGTATGCCGGCGTGCCTTCTACAGATTGCCGTGTCGTTCGACCGCGCTGCTGCCAGTATGCCGGCGTGCCTTCTTTTCCATGTCGCACTCCGCCGGGGTTTGGGCTCCACTTGGCGTTTATGCGACCAGAACGAATCGGAGGCGCCAGAGGCACAGGTCGACCTGAGCCCAATCGGAGGCACCAGAGGCACAGGTCGACCTGAGCCTAATCAGAGGCGCCATAGACACAGGTCGACCTGAGCCAATAGGAGGCGCCAGAGGCATGGGTCGACCTAAGCCCAATCGGAGAAGCCAGAGGTATAGGTCGGCGTTCGTCTCACTCATGGATGTTTCTGCTTTGTCAACCGACCGGGGTGTGCATGAATGTAATAACCCTGGCTGTTCGTTGGACGTGAACCTCCAATCAACATTATTATCATTGTTGAAACAGTGACCTAGTCCCTGGAATTCGACGCCATGTTGGTATTTAAAGAGTGCCTTTCCCGAATTGACGGTGGGAGTTACTGTTGAGCCCTTTCCGGATTGCATCCAGCTGCTTCCGATTCGCTACGGCAACGATGCTACAGTCCACGATGTGGTGTTTCGTTTTGCCGTCAATCGGCAGCTAGCGTGTAGAGCTGTGCTGGTTTGCGTGGTCCGCATTTTTGTTCCCATAATGATGACGCCTTGAATTCGACTGTGGAGCCCGATTGAACTGGCAGTTAACTGCCTCAGTGTACTGGAGCAACGGTGTTGTTGCTCACGCTGTTGCTCTAGCAGGTCATGCCTGCAATCAACCCAGTTCACTGAAGCACTGTTCACGTTGGACTGCGGTGCCAAATGCCTCAAGATCTGCCCTAGTTTGCGGGACAATGCTCAGTCTCGTCCCGGTTCACTTGGACAGCGTTGTCGTTTCCCAGTTCACGGGTCAATGCCCCGACCTGTCCTAGTTCACTGGGACAACGCCCTGGACTGCTTCAGTTCACCGGGACGGTGGTCTGACCCGCCTCCGGTTACTGAGACATGTTTTAACCCGCTCCAACCCTCCGGGGAAACGTTCCGGCCTGTCTCTCCTGCAGCGTCCCGGCGCGCCAGAACATCCCGCGTCCGTGCGTTCGAACTGTGGCCGGTTAGCCCGTCGTCCTCGGGGTGAGCACCGTCCGCTCGGCCGCTGCCCTGGCGGCCGAGCGGCGTCCTTGACCTCAGAGGGCATGCTGCTGCATCGAACGGTCGCCTCCGGATCCGATCCGGTGACCTCCACAGCGACGGCGGCTCTGGGTGCCTCCCCGTGCGAACGTCGTGCCCCGGATCCGATCCGGTGACCTCCTCGGCGACGTCCGCACTGACGCCTTCTCGTGCGGGCGTCGTGTCTCGGGATCCGATCCGGTGACCTCCTCGGCGACGTCCGCACGGGTGCCTCCCCGTGCAGACGTCGTGCCTCCGGATCCGATCCAGTGACCCCCTCGGCGACGTCCGCACGGATGCCTCCCCATGCGGACGATCGGTGGCGGCACTGTCGCTGCCGCCATTCCGCCGTGAAAGTGGCGCCTTGATGTGGTAGCGTGTGCCGCGCGCGGCAAGCGCTCGGGCAGTGTCGCCACGGCGTGTTCTGCTGCGAAAACTGAGTGCCCGGACATGGGCTTATCTCGGTCGAGGGATGTAGATAAAGAGCGGAGTTGGGATTATCTTTCCCGGTTTCGAGGAAGCAGGATGCGGGCGGTGTTGGGTTCATTCTTTGTTTGCAGTGGAGGCTGAGTGCTGGAGCTTTGATCAATCCCTATGTTGCTCTGGAGTCTGGTGTAAGATCTTTCATCTTTCTCTTTGACGATATATGCGGAATTTTGGGTAATTTGTCGGACTGCTAAGGCCGTGTCACCGCATTCCCGTATGCCAGTCAGATCAGGATGTTGAACAACTCAAACCATCCATAAACATTTGATTCGCCGGGAAGGAGTGGTTGCTTACGGAATGTGACTTTTCCTGTATCAACGGACATGTAACCTTTGTTCTGGCAAGAACTCCAGGAAAATCACTTCATTTGTTGCTTGGACGAACGAATCCACAGTATGACTAAGTCCTTCCGCCACGGTCAGTGATCATTGCCACCGCTTGCTGATCGCATATAAGAACTACGGCCTAATTTCAGTCAATCGCAAGCATCCATACGGGAGCTTAGCTAGTTCCGACTCCAGTCACAGTCGTCTTTGTTGGTGGACTGAACAAGGCACTGCACTTTTGATACACTGGAATGAATGCCGCCTTTTACTGCATACATTTTGTAGATGTGTGGCAGATGTTGGGTTCATCCCGGGCCTTATGCTTGATGAGGACCGACCGCGATAGGGCACCCCTGCCAGCCCGACGGGCGCCGCGTCAGTGCCGTCGCTTCCGACGCCGTGGCTCCCGACGGCAACGATGCGCGGCGCTAGGCCAACCAGCCGCTTCAACTTCACAACTCTCTGGCTAATGACCAAAGTTATCATGATTTGTAACGGATTGAGCCGGTCGACGCGTCCCGGTCCGCGAAGGTGCCCGCCCGACAATGAATACTATAGCAGGCGACAGCGGCGCGGGGACGCTTCGGCTCCCCACTCGATGGCTCTGGCGCGGCCCTCCACGGTTCTGGGGAGGCCTCCCGCGGTGCACTCCTGTAGCAACGCTCCTGTGGAGCCCTCCCACGGCGCGCTGCTGGGCAACTCTCCTGAGGAGGCCCCCCCCCGCGGCGCGCTCCGGTAGCAAGGCTCCTGAGAGTCCTCCTGCGGCGCCCTCCTGTAGCAGCGGTCCTTTGGCTCCGCTGAGGGGTCCTGTCGGCGAGGAGGCCCAGACGCGGATCGATCCGGTTTCGCCAGCTGTTGAGACGTCGAAATTGTTACCGAGTGTGGGGATTTCTGCGGCGCGGCGAAGTTTGTTTTCTGTTGAGTTGTTGTTGGAGTCGAGTTCTAGCTCGTCAAACAAAGCTTAGACTCAGGACGCCGAAAAGTACGGCGTTCTCCGCCCCGAATGCTGCCACAGATCGATCCACAACGCCCTGGAGGCGGGCATTCCAACAGCTGCATTCTCCTGATCACGCGGCATGAAACAGTACCTGCCGCCAGTCACATCCGTCCGTTTTTCAGATGTCAGCGCCCATGACGTCAACGGTGGACACGATGACGTCAGTGGGGTACCAACATCACAATCACCAGCCGGCTCAGCACCACCCCATGTTCTATCGACTGGACAGGCAAGTCACTGCACTCGGCCGCGCCTCCTGGCTGAGTTATGTCGCTCGTGGGCAGAGCAATCCTTTTGAAGGTGTCTTATTTGCAGCTAGAGAGGCGACTTGAGTCTTCTGGCCACTGTCAGACGGCTTAATGCAATGACGGGATTATGACGCAATCGCCTCGGTAGATGGCGCCGACTTGTATCGATTTATACTTGCTTGTTGCCTGCAGTTTCGCTGTAAGCTTTTACCATCCGCTGTAAGTAATGGCTCATTTTTCTTTAGTACCTTCAGTACAATGGGATGGTTCTTTTCATAAAGATGTGCTCGCTCGGAAATCCCGGGCGGACAGGGCTGTCGAATGGACTCGCGGAAACTTCTAACGGTCCAACTGCGGTGAATTGTAAGCTTCCCACTAAACCGGCGGCGAAATGTTGCAATTCAGCGGGTTATCAAGAAGCAAACTTTAGTTCTTGTATATAATTTATCATGTAAAGTTAAGCGAACATCGCGGAAGTAATGCCTCTAAATGGGCCCCGACTTTCTGGCGACGTTGGCGGAAAGTCAGGGGACCGTTTCTATGACATCAGCTGTTTGTCACGCTCCCACCGTGTGCCGACGACGCTGATGATTAAGCTAAGTGCTTTGTAAGGTTGGCTGTCTATGTTTTTCACAAACCAACACGGGATCGATAGTATACGGGTAAGCGTAAAATGACCCTTGAGCTATTCAGGATTCATTGTCTGGTGCCTGGTGTGGCGATGAATAATGTAGTTTGTGAAATGTACATTAAATCATTGCATATTCAATGTGCAGCCATTAACTAGGGAACATAATCATCTAAGCTGAGTCTGCACTGTCGACTGCTGTCTGTAAAAACCCACGGCAGGGCGCAGAGCGCGCATAATTTACTAACACAGACATTACCCATGCAAAAGGCGCTGCCTTCGACCAACCCAGCCCGTCGTGGGGTAGACGTGGCGGCCGACTCAGTCGGCTTATTCGCTCACGCAAAGCGCGCCGCCCCTGCCGTTCGCGCCGTCCATGCGTCACACAAATACGCGTCGACCGGACGGATTTAGTGGTCGCCGATTACTGCGTTTGAGCAACTAACGCAGACCGGGGTAACGACGTGCAATTAATTTGCGTTCTGACGGCCTGTCGTCACGAGACGCGCCGCGCCGGCAGCGGCTAAGTGCCGGAATTACGGCCGGACCTCAGGCGACCCCGTCAGGGGCCCGACCCGACCCGACCCGACCCGACGTGACGTGACCCGACCCGGCCCGGCCCAGCCCGATCCGACCCGACCCGAAATTGTTTGCAAATGCTCCGAAACGACTCAAAATGACCCTGCATGATCCTTAGCAACCGACTGTGACCCCGGATGATACTGGGCGACCAACTGCGACCCCGGATGATCCAGGACGGCCTGGGATGTCTAGCAGCTACTCACACCAGCGCTGGCCACTGATTGGCCCGGGCTTGCGTAAGTGATCCGGGTCAGCCAACGGACCAAAAGAACCCAGACCGGACCACAGCCAACTTGCAGCGACTACGAGGGGTTCAAAAGACCCGGAATAACGCGTTTTACCGGATCGATGCAATTGCATAATTAATTCTGCAATATGCAGCTTACGTCGGCGTTTTGAGGAAGAGTGTGGTCAGATGCCTGGTGCGGTGTGAGGAGTGTGATTGTCGGCGTTTTGAAGAAGAACATGGTCAGATGTCTGATATGGCGTAAAGAGTATGATTTTATGAGTGCTGTAAGGGATGTAATATTCATACGTTCACACCATCCTTGCGTCCACTGGCATCAGCCGAGGTATTTTTACGATGCCGCATTGGACGTGACCTTTGGGCGCGCTGAATAGCGTTTGCTAAGTAAACTTGCCCTTCACACGCGCCAATGAATAGTTGATGACGACTTACGAAGTAAACGTGCTCCTTGTACATTCCAAGAAACAGTCACGCCAAAGGGAGGGCGACAGACCGTGCGGCTGACCTCGCCCAGCCGGGCCGCAGTCGACATCAACAAGCCCAGATACCATCTTTCCCGCATGAATTACATAATTGCGTACGCTCGAGTCACGGTACAATCCTGGCCGGTCGTACGGCAAGGCACGAGAGCGGCGAGCACTGTGGAGACGGATGAGCGGTCCAGCCGGCCTCGATGCCATCGCGACATACCGAGCGGGGGGAGGGGAAGGGTTGATTGGAAGGGGGTCGGATGGCCTGACGCTGCTCTCCCCAGCCCCGGCGGAGCTCGCCGCTGGGACGCCCGGCCGGGGAGCGGCTTGATGAGCTGGGCTGGGCCCGCACCGCCAGGTGAACAGCCGCGTTACACCCGACAGAGGTCACGGCCCGGTGGACGCGCGGCGAGCTGGTCTGATGCATGTTCACTTCGGTGGGTGGTCGAGTGGACGCTTTGGGAGGAAGAGCGGCGGATATCCACCAGGGGGTGGCCGGGTAACTGACCATTTTCCATTCCTTCCAACGTGGACGCGTGAAGGCGACCATCCTTGTCCTCGTGACAGCGTCTTCACCCGGAGAGTCCCGCGCCGGGACAGCTGCCCCGTTGCGTGTGACGGCCGCGACGACCGTGCGGGCCGGACGGCGTCCGCAGCAGGCGACGGCTGCCGGCCTAAACGCCCGCTTGGGTGTTGCACATGGCCGTCACCTCCGCGGCGGCTGCGCCAGCTGACAACGCGACTCACTTTCTCCCCGCGGCGCTGCGCCGAGACTGTATCCGACCGCCTGTCGCGCGCACACGCACACAAACATTACTGACGAGCGTGCGAGCGCATACTGGCGTAACGGCTGGTTTTTGCAGCCAGCGCGCGCGCATCTCCGGTGACGCGCTGCGCCCGGGGCGCTGGCGTGTTTCACTCGTCATTACAGTATTGCACACACGCGTAATCGGCCCGACTGCTGGCGTAGGCCAAAACTGTCCCTATCGTCATGATCGTCATGCACTATTACACACCCGGGGGCCGTGTACATTGTAAGGGTTCGTGTCACATGCTGTAACATAAATGTTTTTACTGAGCGGAGTTGAGGGCAGCGGCCGTTTTGTGCCTCCTTGAGGTAACTGCTCTAGCTGGCACGACATCGGGTGAGTTGTTTCAAAAACCTGGCGTGGCAAATGCATGCTCAGTGGCAGAAATTCTCACTTAATTACAGTGGCGCATCGCGCACGGATTTGTCGGCTCAATTAATTTGTCTTTTGCAGTCTCTGGATGCCAAGTCTTGCTTGCCGCCGCAGCTTAGACCGTTGGCAGTTTGTCAGGAATGGTGCACGACTCTCCCTCCCCAAGCCCCTAAACAATTCAGTGCCCCTGTCATTGCTGCGTAGCGTTCCCGCCGCCTCCCCCCCCCCCCCTCAAGCTACGCTGAATCCATCGTCGAACAACGCACTCAATGCTCAGTGTAGCCTGTATGGCCCTCCGCATTCATTTCAGCAGTCTATAGCATTCACGAGCGTGGCACATTTGCATGCATTGACAGTCGTGACACATTCGATATTTGCATGCATTTACAATGGTGGCAGCTGTCAGGTATGCATGCACGATATGGCGCGATTACCTGGAACATTGGCTAATATTGCATCACGCTCTGAAGTGGGCCTCAACGCTTGAAATACATGGGGCAACTGAATCGTCCGAGTCCTCTGTACGGCACACAATGCCACCCCTCCCCCCCGCCACCCCCCACGGAATGTCCATGCAGTCATTGGTTAAATTCCGCCCGGCGCTAATCGGTCCATGCCTTGTTCTGCGGCATGCAATCGGGGGGGGGGGGGGGGGCTGGCGCCAGGCAGCGGCGCCGTGCCATTCAGCCCGTTGGTGCGTTTCTTGTCACTCAGACATGCGAGGGCAAGTAGCGCGTTCACCGCTCGTGGGCGTTTTCCATCTTTTCCCCGCAAATGCCAGCCAACAATATTCAGTGACACGGCGCTGGTTAGGTCGCGTTCTGCATAGTTTCTGAGATCCGGCTGGTACGGCGTGTCTAGTGGAGTCCTGCTGCCGGCGGTGCAGAGGGTCTGCGGGCGGCAAGCTCCGGCGGCCCCTCCCCACCCGTCTGACAGACGCAACAGCGGTGCACAATGGCCGACCTATCTGGTATTGATCTGTTGTATCACATCGAACAGCGTCGCCTCAGCGAGCCCGGCAGGCTCGCGCACGCCATGCCCGTCGCGCGATGGGTAAGAGGGGTTGTACGCCTCGGTGCACAGAGGCCCCGTCGCCCCCCTCCCCCCCATCCCTCAGTCTCTCTCACTCTCCCCTCCCCTCTCACTCCCTCACCCCTCTCTCCCTCTCCCTCCATTTTCCTACGTCACTCCCTCACACCCATCTCCTCTCTCTCCCTGTCTCTTTCATTTGACGTCCCTCCACCCCTGTCTGTCTCTTTGCCGGTTGGGGCCGGGCTCTCCGTTATCCCTTTCCCGTTATATCTCCGCTATCCCGTTTCATCCGCTTTGTAATGGTATCGCCAACCCTCTCTCCTTTTTCGTGTTTCCTCAATGTTTTATTTATTTCAGAGCCAGCAAACAGAGCATATTTGGCTGATGTATTGCACCTGGTACGCAATGGTAAAGGAGGATGAATGATGAAACGGAACCCGTGTTTTGCTCGCATAAATACCGACTCTGACGCAACCAGCTAACAGGACAAAGGACCGGTCGTGCCGCGCGGTGGAGCTGTGTTGTTTCGCTTAGTCGATGTCGTTTTATTGTTTCTGCCTAAATGCACACGAATTCACGTGAATGATCGTGTGATACTTTTTAAACCCAAAAGAGCGGATCATTCGGATTGTTGGCCACGCAGCGCAAAGGGAGTTTTGAATCGCAACGAATTCAAAAGACAGGTGTCGGGGCCTCACGGTGGGTAAAGGCAGACGCCATGTTCAAAACGAATTTTCACCGCCGCCTTTTCTGCGCCAGCAAATCATATGTTGTCGCTGCACACCGCCGAAAGATGCATTCAGCGCTCTAAACAGGTCAATTCAATCCAAGCCGGCGAATCAAAAGCGGACCAGATTGAATCGACGCCAGGGGCCGGGATCGGGGTGCGTCGCGTTCGTCTGTTCGCCGCCGTTGCGCGCCGCCAAAAATCGATCGTCTATGACGACGGCCTGAGCGACCCGCGACGACCCGCCTGCGTCGGGGTCGGCACCGGCGCCGGATCAGACCGCGTCGTCACCGACGCGGCTGGCGGCGCCGTGCGCGACGGGAGCTTTGCGGGATCCCGGGGCTGCGCCACGTTCGTCTTCATCTCGTGTGAAGGGCTCTTTGGGGCATCCTCGGATGCGGGTATTGAGAAGTCATTATCGATTTGGGGCCGCGGTGTCGCGTCGGCGGATCGGGGTTGTCAACCTCCGCGGTGCGCGGCTGGCACGCCGTCTTTTATCGAGCAGTTGCCTGCAGCACAGCGTCGGCAAACGTGTCCTCGTCGGTCGGGGATTAGCATTGCGCTGTCCAAAATGGCCGCCGCCGAGTGCGGCACCACTTTCATCCGAGCCATCTTACGGGAAGCAATATACGTGGCTGCCAGGAAACGGTGACAAAGTGGGGCTGGCGGTATGCATTAGGCCCCTGGCGTGTTAAAATGTCAATTGTGTCAGCTGGCGCCGCTGGCGTGACGTTTTACATGTCGGCTGACGATTCAATGAGGTGGCCCCACCGCTAATGGGGGAAAGTGTTTCTGTTTTGTTTTCAGACGGGCAGACAAAGACTGAGCTAAAAGCGGCTTTGCGCCGTCGGTCATTGGGGGCATGTCACGGCCCCGTTTGCCGCTGGGATGAGATTGCACGGCTCAGGCGCCGTTTGCACGCGGCCGCCAGCTCCACGCGCTCGGCGTGTCCCAGTGACGTCAGCGCGGGCTCAGCACCTGAGCCGTTTCCGGGCCGTTGTGAGCCGGCTTCCGTTGTGTGGTGAAGAACGGCGCACGGCTGTGGTTGGCGAGGTGGGGCGTGCGCTATCGGCGTCGTTGCCGTGCCACGGCCAGAGCCGGCTCGCTGCGTCACATGAAAACCGCCTCGGCGTATTGTCTTGGAGCGTTGTGCTGGGAAAGGCATGCACAGCATGCGCGGGTCAGGCTGTCCTGGCATGCCTTTCGGCGTTAGGCTCATCCCCTGCCTGGTCAGCTTTTTGTGACCTTAGCTGTGATGAATGGAAATGCTCAGACACCTGCGCATACAGAGAACGCCTGGGGTACTTTCCATGCGCTAATGACACGTGGATCGTTTTTCTTCGCACCTATGAGGAGAAAGGAGATGGATGGGACAGGATCCGCATGACCCTGACGGAACCCTAGCCACGAGCCTGGGCTAGGACCACAGTGCCACCCCAGGCTCCTGTCCAGCTTTGCAGCGCTGCCAGCAGGACACGCGTAACCCCCCCCCCCCCCCTGAGCGTGGCGGTTGGAGATCAGGGTCGTCGCGGCCCGACCCGCCGGCAGGACCGTGCGTCTGCTCGGACGCCTTGACCGACATCCGAGAGACTCTTAGATACACTGCTCTCGCGATAAGGAGCTGTCGGTACGCCTGATTATCAGCGCGAACGCGCGCCGTCAAGCTCCCTCCCCCTCGCGACAGTGACCGCGCCTGCTCCCACGCCCCCGCCGTGACCAGCGACAGCGTGCGGTGACGAACGCGTCGCTGCGCCGACAGGGAGCTGTACCAGCCGGGCGCGCCGGGCCTGCCGCCGCCGCAGCCGCCGCCGCCGCGGCCGTACCCGCCGGCCGCGCCGCAGCCGCACCCGGGCCTGTACGCGCCGCACGAGCTCATGCTGCACCACCGCGTGCGGCCGCCCATCTACCAGGCAAGTGTACGCTGTGCGCTGATGTGCTTGTGGTCCTGCGATCGCGAGCTGGTCAACGATGTTCAAGTCCCGTCCGCGCCTCTTTTTTTTATCCATTAATGGGTGGACATTTTATTGCATGTGTCTCGCCATTCGGTTTTCAGTTTTTTCTCTCTTGTTTTTGTGTCTTTTCTTTAGACGTCCCCGTATTCTCAACCTTTCAAGGGCTCCGGGGCTCAATCTACGCTTAAATTTCGTGGTTCATTCTTTCATATCATTTATGCTTTCTCCCTTTTGCCTCGTCATGCGTTGCCCCCATTCTGCCCGGACGATCGCTATCGCTGCATTGAACAGCCTCGGTGATATCCGTTTCCATTCAGCCACCTCGACCACCTGCCAGCGCGCTGTTAGCGTAGCGTCGCCCTTCCCAGTGGCGACAACCCTTGCCACCAGGACACGCTGGTGCCGCGTCGGCCCCGGCGGTGATGGTGGAGCGTTGCGCTCATTGGCCATTGCCGGGAGCTCCATTGTGTACAGCCGCGAGAGGCCCGTTGTCTGCGTCTGCTGGCTGCTGCTGAGGCGCCAAAGAGCGGGCCACCTGGCTCTCGGCTCGGTTGTGCTCTCGACGCAACCTTGTGGGTTTCGTGCTTTCAAATGTTGTAACACTGAGCGGCTGGTGATTGGGTACGGGACTGACTGTGGTACATTAGGCTCGTTTTTAGCTGCCATACTGCCACGGGAACGGCTGACCATAGCCAAAGTTTCACGTTGTTGAATGGATAAGCTTTTTCTGGAATGTAGCTACATTAGCTGTTATGCTGTTAACGGCTGCATTGTTTGCCGCAACGAGCCAGGCTATCATCATTTCTTTCACCTGGAAATGACACCGTTGGTTTTTGTGAGGATGGTTGGCAGGGTCTTTCCGTTTTTCGATACGTTTTGTGTTTGCGAGACCACTGCCAGATCGACCGTTTGGCTGAGCACTGGTCGTTTATAATGTATTTAGTCCCGTCTGCCTGGTAATGCTAGCGATTGAGTTGGGATGAATTGCTTTCAGTCCGATTATTCTAAGGTGTGTGTCACTGAAGAAGCTTCGCGTTTTCAATGAAAAACGTATAAAATACATATGAACTGCAGTAACGGAGGCTGTGGATTTTCAGTGTAAAAGTGCATGTCCACCGGAAACGGATGGAAAGCTTCTGCTCGGCCGCTAAAGCGATTCAATGACGGCGACGCGCCTGTGTATCCTGAGCAATAATCATGATGTATTTCGCTCGAGATTCTCGGTAATCGTGTTAGCGAGCGTTATGGGCTCACGAATGTAGGCCGCTGTGGATGCGCCTGCATTACCAGGAATTAATCAGCGGGCGCATCATGGATGCTGTCCCTCACTTCACCAGGTGTTGGATAGTCCAGATTGCACCGTCATCCAGCGCGTAAGGTGTTCTTCAGCATTGTTTAATTACTAGCAGGCTGTTTCGTCTGTGGTAAGAAATTCACTGAGACAGTTAGATCTCATGTAATTGCAGGTCAGGCTATGCCAAGAGGATTTATGCTTTCCTTTGGTAGTTATGATTGTACCCATTGCTTCGGACAGGTTGGATGGTTAAAGTTTTCGCTGTTAACTGCCGCTCTTTTAAACTTCTGGCCCTAATGACGAAATGCAGATATGCAAACCTATCTGCATAAAATATGTCTGTCTAAGTTGTTAAACTAGTACATTTTTGATCATGCACTTATTGTCACGCCGCTACGAATGCTGAATCACACGGCTCACGCTGCCCTGAAGTTATGGATCTGCGCTCGGTAATAAGGGGTGGTGAAGCTATGCTGTAATGTGGGCAGCACGGACGGCCGTAACGTTGATAGCGCTTGACAGTGTTTGATGAGCTAAATTGCCGTCTTTTCGATTTATTTTCGCGGTGTAATTCGACTGTCTTAATGTGTTGACCAACTCGGAATTAAGAATTTCCACTCCCGCGATAGCTTGTACCAGTTACGCAATAGTTAAAGAATATTCCAGTGCTCAATTAACGCGCGGCTTCGTGGACAATCTCATTAATGTCCTGCTGCTTGTCCGAAATAACACGTGCGACACTTCCAATAATTGCAAGTAATTCACGACAAGAAATCAAATTACCAGGATGGTTATTTTTGTGTCGCCCGCGAGATCCAGATATGTAAGCTTGCTACTGTCGTGGCTTCCACGCCCTCGACAAAGAGCAGCTCAAGATTGCAATGTCGGGACAAGACCTCCGGGTTAAGACGGAGCGATTGCCTGTATTGCGATTGCGATTGCCAATTGCCTGTAGATTGCCAATTGCCTGTAACCCGCAGTCAAGATAACGCTCCGAACACTGCGATCTCGGCGACCACGTGATTGGGCGTGAGGTGGTCGACGGTCGCACCGTTGCATCACGTGACGCGCGTGCCGGCAGGGTCACGGCCTGATGGGTCCTCCAGCCACCGGCTCACCAGGGCGGATCAACAACTCGCCGGGGCACACGACCAGCGAGGACAGCAGCGACGACTCGACCTCGCGCGCTCAGGTGAGGGTGACTCGACGACTCGACCTTCCTAGCTCAGATGGGGGCGACTCGACGACTCGACCTTCCGCTCAGGGGGCGACTCGACGACTCGACCTTCCTAGCTCAGGGGCGACTCGACGACTCGACCTCGCGCGCTCAGGTGAGGTGACTCGACGAGTCGACCTTCCTAGCTCAGATGGGACGACTCGACGACTCGACCTCGTGCGTTCAGGTGAGGGTGACTCGACGACTCGTCGTCAGGCTCAGGCTCGGGAACCAGCCCGTAGGCGAGGCGCGAGCCTTACGCACGCACACTCACACCCACGGATGCGCGTAGGCCTGACGTGACTGCCGGTTACGATGGTGGGTTGTGATTACTACATTGCGCGTTGGTCCCAGTGCGTCGCCTTAGACGCGCACTATCTAGCTTTTGCGGGATGGACGGTGATGGGCGAGCACCCCTGCAGTCTTGACCCTGGAAAGGTGGGATAACCCTGCACAATGCCAATCTTCCAAAACCGCTTAAAGCTTGATCCTCAGTTGCTCTGGCTTGAAAGGTCATCCTGAGAAGTGGCGACCCCTCCCCCTCCCCACCCACTCCCGTCCAGCTCCAGCGAACAAAGACGACGTGAATCCATCGCGCAAAGTTCGACCATGCTCTGAACCGGTAGAATGCGCAGCGACAGGCACGAGTCGGCGATCGCGATTGGTGGAGTGCGTTCTACCGGTGTGCGACAGGACGGGTTGTGAAACACCGCTGCGTTGCGCAACTCGCGCTGGTCGACATTTACCAGTGCGTTGATAAGACGTCTTGACGGGCGCTGGAACCGTCCCTGGGCGATCTTGCGCGGCAGTTGTTTGGACGAGGCATTGATCCCTTCCTGTCACATGTTTTGTATATTTGTGTTAAGCACGCGTACAACTCGCGCCATTCCTCGCCTGACTGCTGGAGTCTGTTTCCCGGAAATGGTTTGGTGTGTATGCTTCTGTCATCTCCCTTTATAACTGTAATCACAACCCAATCTGCGCGGATCTGTTTCTTGCCGTACAAATAAGCTTAGGACATCCGCTAAGCACGCCAGTCGAGCAGATCTATGTCCTCCTTAGATTATGGCATTCATTTTCCTGGAATGGTCCCGTCTCCGACATGGCTTTGGTTTTCTTGTTTTTCGTCGTAGACATGGGGTGGTGGGCCCACCCCGCTTCACTGCGGCGCCCTGTTTTGTGCCGCCAGTATTGACGTCTTCTGGGATTTGCGCAGTGCGCATACTTTTCGGAAACAAATCACCCGTCATATATTATTCTTATTCATTCAATCATGCTGGAGTCGGCTGCGGCTCGATAGAGCGGCTGGGCCGCGGCTTGTTTTCTTGTCGGACTGGCAACTTCTCTGTAAATGATACAGCGGAGACAGCCGGGCCTCGGAATCCGGCCGGATCGTGCTGGGCTGGGAGGCATTGATCGGGTGCGATATGAGGACCAGCTAACAGCGACTCGAGGAGCACCGCGAACTGGGGGGGATGATGGCCGGCGGTAGGGCTAGAGGCGGCGCCAGTGTAACAGCGTAATGGCGTAAGCGTCGCTGAGAAGACCGTTAACATTTGAGTGTTCCAGCTGCGGGAAGATGTCTTCACGCGTGGCTGTTGTGAGTGTTGAGTCACTGATGAGGGCGCTGCCCGCAGCGTTTTGGTCCATCGTGTCCCTTTTGTCTTTTCGTTTTCACATCAACGGAAAGCGAGGTTCCCGTTGGTGGACGCATGACGTCCCTGTGGCATTAGCATTGTGTTCCCCTTCATGTGGCTGTTTTCCTTTATGAGTCCTCTTTCTACCGTCACTCTGCATACCTCTCTCCTTCCTTATCTTGATGTACCGATGAAAGGCCCGCGGTATGTAGGTCATCATGAATACCGTAGGGGGTAATCGCCCCGGCCCTACAAAAACGGGCCATTCGAAGGAAGCGGCCAATGTAGTGCAAAGCTCCGTAATGCATCAGATGTACGTGGCGAATTTATTTATGAGGGCAGGACGGTCCCCGCACTGTTCTGCGTTTGATTCCGTTTGTTACCTTTGTTATTGGATGATACATGAATTTGCTTTATGTCGTCCGAATAGATAGTGGTGTTGGGGGATGGTGATGGTGGTGTATCTAATATAATGCATGCTTATTATACATGGCTAACTCCAAATTTCCTATCTATTTAGAAGATTCCTGTCATAAGCCGAACTATTCAATTTCCATGTATTCCCTTGCGTACATTATTTCTTTGTTTTTTAAGACGTCTTGCGTCCTTACTGGACGAAACGTAAGCGTATCTGACGCACAACAGCGCGCGTACGCGCAAACGTACGCACGAAACTGCGTACCATACACGCACGTATATAAGCACACGCACGTTTGCACGCACGCACTCCTGCACGCACGCACGCTTGCACACACGCACGCACGCACGCACGCACGCACGCACGCACGCACGCACGCACGCACGCACGCGCGCGCGCACGCACGCACGCACGCACGCGCGCGCGCACGCACGAAGTGCCGAGCTACCGGCTTGCGCACGCGCGGTCCGGCAGCGGCGCCGCTGCGTCTTACCTGACAGCGGCGCTGCGGTCCGGTGCACAGTTCAGTGACCTTTCAAACATCGACCGCTCCAGATACAGCTGCCACGCTGGGTCGCCGGCTATCAGAAACTATCATGATCAGGGGGGGGGGGGGCGACTCCTTCGTCGTGTCGCCTCCGCGCCGGGCGCTCTTTGCACAGGAAGGAAACGGGCCAGGATATCCGTCTATTGAGTAAACGGACTGCGTGTTTGGGTTATCGGCCGGCGGGCGCGTTGTAACAGGGCGGGCCTCGTCATCGTCCCTTTGTTCCGCGTCACTGCTCGTGGGACCGTGACGTCTCTTCGCCTGGCCCCGGGGCAGATAAGCCACGCTGAGCGGGTGTGACGTGGACGTTTGCTGGCGCTGGTGCTGTGCTGACGACGCTGTGCGCTGTAGCACAGGCTGAAAGTGTGGCTTAGTACGTTTTAGACGTTCGCGTAGTTGGTAGCCGGTTCGAAACATTTGACATTATTTTAGTGCATTCGCTAGGTTTAATGTCTTGTAATGATCCGGCGCATGCGCGGACCTTTTCATTTTGGTCAGATACCCAGCCACCCGGCACATTCAACTCATTCGTAAGGCTTAGCAACCGATTCGCATGACTCGCTTCGCTCTGTACA
Organism: Pollicipes pollicipes; assembly: GCF_011947565.3. Classification (NCBI taxonomy): domain Eukaryota; kingdom Metazoa; phylum Arthropoda; class Thecostraca; order Pollicipedomorpha; family Pollicipedidae; genus Pollicipes; species Pollicipes pollicipes. The sequence goes on along the minus strand of NW_023596954.1, from coordinate 27,981 downwards.
AGGGCAACGAGTATTTCGAATCTGCTAGCAAACATGCTAAATTTTGCGAATGTGTCTTCTGTCTCTTTCTATGAGGGGGAGGGGGGCGGGGGGGCAGCTCGGTTTTGTCGGATTGATTGACACTATGCGCTTTGGCAAGTCGGTTGACAGACATGCGCTTTGGCAAGCGTGTCAAACGCGTGGAGTGTGTGGAATGGCTTGCTTCAAACTTCAAAGTCGTCCCAGCGGACGGCGGACGGCAAACTCGGCCGCATCAGAGCACTTGCCAGCGTTAAGATGCTTCCGAGACTATTATGAGCGAGGCCACGAGCCGAGCTAGTCTCGCTCTAACAGGGATGCAATCGTCAACTTAATCGTCCCCGCCCGTCCGTTAAGCCTTCTGTCGTCCGTTATCTGAGCTACCACCGGTGGAAACTTGATGCGGTTTTCGGCAGCAAAAAGTGATTTTTCAGATGTTGGGCAGTCTAGTTCACTTGCAAAGCTGTTGTTTGATCAGGCGCGGTTTTTTCCTGAAGTGTTGCAGTTCGCACAAAAAAACAGCCACCTACTCTCCTTTGACATAAGAAACATAAAATTGTTTTATTGGAAAAGGGTCTGCCGCGGGTGACAAGCTGCTGTCTGCGCGAGTAGACAGCTGCTGTCTGCGCGGGTGGGCAGCTACTACGTGCGCTGGTGGACAGCGTATCTATATCTCGATGGCACCATTACCCCTGCACGGAGAAGGAAGGAAAATTGTGTGCGCCAAGGTGTGGTTCGATGCGTACAGCTGGCTATGCGCGCTCAGTGTTAACCATGGGGCCGTTCATTTTGGTTGTTTAAGAAGTTGTGTAAGGTCTCGGCAACAAGAACGGAGATGTGAAAAAGACAATTACGCGGTACAGGCAAATGTGCCTTCTTTGTGTCAATATAAGTGACGTCAGCACTCTTACCCTAGTGCACTAATAATGGGCCGGAGGCAACTGATGCCTGCTTTTTCGAAAGCCGTCACTGGTCCAGCACTCTATGCGCTGACCAGAGTCGCTGCCCCTAAAACCGCATAGACGGTTAGTCCGGGCTACTCTGACCAGAGACCAGCCAAACACTTGTGTGGGTTTAGAGCGCTGCGGTCGAAGTATGGTGCAGATCATTACAAACTCATTGATTTCGACAACTGGAGTTTCTGGGCCTGACCAGACCCACGCCCAGCCAGTGTTCTGGTAGTGCGATATTGGTAGGCGAACACTACGTTAGTAGACTGCTGCCTGCTAAACTCCCTTATCAGGAGAGACTTAAAACATAAAGACCCCACTAATGGCTCTTGTAGCCATCTGGCTTACTTAGCCTTGGTTTTGATGTCATCTGCAGGATTATTACTGGTGCATTTCACGGTTGCCTCACAAGTAATAGGATTTCGTACCTATTTATATGCTGGAAACACAGAAACAGGTGTCGGGCTTTCTTTCGTTTTGTTACAGTGTTCAAGGAGTGTATTAATTTGGTAAGGACTCTGCCTAAATACAGATCTTTTGTGCATTGAGTGTAACTCTTAAAACCAATGCACGTTTTGGGTGTTTTTGAAATACGTATGTTAGCGCCATTGTTTGTAGGTTTTCCGCTAGTGTCCCGCTGCTTGCAAGTTGTCTTCCGTCACGTGCCGTATGCCCTGCGTTTTTGTTTACTGTGTCGCCGCTTGCGGGCACAAATTTAGAACAGCTTTACACTAACTTGTCGTGGCAGACTGTCAACGGAGAGGAACATGCTATGTGTTTATCGGTTGTTTCTCACAGTCGTGCTTGCCACGTCCCAATGTATTTACTGCGCATGTGGTACGTCCAGATAAAGCAGCAGGACCCGAATGTCCGTGCATACAGGCTTACATGAGGGACTATTGCTGTGGACAGTCATTTCGGGAAAGAGCTTTGGTGGTATTGTGTAGGGCTGTTGGGACACGATTTGTGGTTTTCCGAGCCTCTTGCGCTGGTAAGCTTTTGGAGAGGTTCCCCGTTCTCTGTGCAAGGAACCGGTCACGCCACCCCTTTACCGGGAATCTCGGCAGATGGGCTGTGGGTTGCCAAGCAGGTTTGGACCTCGGTATCCCTGGTGGGCTGTTAAATAGCAGCACCTGGTTGCTTGTACTGTTGCGGTGGGTATTTGTAATTTAACCGCGTGACCGTAAAGAATTCCCTTTAACAGGTGAGGGCATTGGAAACCAACAGGTCTTGTGGCAGAGCTGTAAAGCTGGCCTGGGGGTTTAACTGGTTCAACTTTAGCTAGAACAGGCACATGCCAAGTGGCGCTGATTCTTTTAGATGGTGCAGCCATGACGTCGCCCTGGTACGTTGAACTCTCCGATTACAGTCCTCAGAGCTACACTCAGCTCGCATACAACGCTTGGAGTGCCAAGAACTACACTCACTTCGCATATATCGCTTGGAGTGTCACAATAACAGTGTGACTGTGCTGTGCCCCGCAGCACCGGGGTCCCGGGGTGACTGTGCTGTGTCCCGCACTCTGTCCGAGAGCGCGGTCATGCTTTGGCCGGCTGTGCGCAGTGCTGTGACGGGCAGTCTTCTCGTACTGTTCCGTGGGGCCTAACCGTGCTGTGCGCTGCAGTCCTGTTGCGCTCTTCATACCAGCACATCGAGCTCTGCCCCCCCCCCCCCCCGCCCCCGTTCATCTGGACACCGCGTTCCCCTCCGCCGCGCACCTTTTGACGTCACTTTGTCGTCGCGTTTGCCGCTGTGCACCGCCGCGGCGCACGGCCGTCGTGCCGGGCATGGTACCGGGCGCGCCCTTGACCCGCCCTGACCCGCCCTTGACCCCGCCCTGCTCCGTGACCGGCAGTGGATGCGCGGCGAGCGAACCGTCTCCTGAGCCCGCCCAAATCGATATGACCAGCATGAAGCCTGCCAAGAAGCCCAGGGTCACGAGAAAGAGGAAGAAACGGGACCCCAACGAGCCTGAAAAGTAAGGATACCGACGGATTCGCGCCGCTCCTTCGTCCGCCGGACGAAGGGCTGGCATCGTCTGTGGCGTCGTTTCCTTTGTCGTCGTCACATGGCTCCAGGCGCTGTGTTTCCATTCGTGCTCGCTGTTGCCGTTGTTTGTGGTTGAACCGTCGGAATGAGACCAATGTCTGCTCGTTTATGCTGATTGTGGCCTCTCATCCTGTATCCCTGTGTGCAATTTCGCTAGTGGTGTAGGCAACGGTCCCGTTCGCATTGCTGCAGAACATCACCGACTCTTGGGGTTTCATTTTTCCTTCATCGCTTGCAGCGGTTCGGCCTAATGAAAGAAAGAGCGGTTGTGTTCCGGGCTCGTCGTGAGCTATCATTAGCTCGTTTTAAACGTGCCTCGTTCTGCCGGCATTTGATTCTCGTGTGCCGTTAACGGCCGGCGCGAGAGTAGACCTGGGTGATTCCGTGGAGGGAATGTGACCCCGGGCGGATCGCCGGCAGAACATGTACTTAAATCTCAATTCCATTGAGTAGAAGGCGGTCGGCTGCTGAGAACCGGTGGGCCGGCCAAGACCAAAATTCAACAGTGCTAACGAAGTCGGTGCGGGGGCCTCAGCGACAGATGCGGGTGGAAAATTTCCTCTGCTTTGGATGTCCGCGCGTGCGCGTTGGGGTCGTGCAGTGTAGAGGGGGAGGGGAGGTGCAGAACAGCGGAAAGATAGCGTGACGACGAAGATCGGTGCGGCGTAGGGGGGGGGGGGGGGGCAGTTCGTGTCTGGCCGCCACCGCACGGCATTGTGTTCCATTCCCGCCTGTGTTCGTGGACTGGGCTGCTGCCAGCATTGTAGACCGTGCATTATGGGAATGGGTTATGCAGGGCGGGGAAGTGGGTACAGCCGGCAGACGGAGCGGCGCCAGCCTGACACCAGTCGACTATTTACGGCATCGTCCCCCCCCCCCCCCCCGCCTCCTCCCACCGCAGCTGCGGATAGTATACCTTAGCTGGCGCGCTGAATACCAGCTGCGTTGAGAAAAGGAGAGGAAGGGAGGGAGGGAGGGCCTCGCGTCGTCGGACCATCGTCGGACCTCTCATCGGACACAGAGCTGACCGACGACAGAGAGACCTCTCCGTGCACCTTGCGCTCGTGCTCCCACAGGCCGCAGTTGGCGAGATGGGCGTCACAGGTGACTGAGGGAGGGAGGTGACTGAGGGAGCTAGGGGGAGGGGAGGGCACACCGGACTGTCTGGGAGGCGGACGTGACCGGCCAGGAGACACGTCCTCCGGTTACGTGGGAGCTCACCGGCGCTTCAGGCTCAGGACGAAATTAGCCCCGGGCGCTGACCTTTCGGCTTGATGTCGCAGTTTAAAACAGAGTTGGCATCAATCAGCGGAGATGTCGCCCTGACGGCCTGGGACTCCTCCGGCCATGCTCCTCATCGGCGGCTACCGGGATCCGCCGGCCGTCGCCGCCGCCCCCGGAGGAAAGCGCCCCACCAATCACCACGTTTCAATCGGCCTCTGACTTATGCGTGTTTTTTGTCAACGCAACTTCCTCCTTTCTCTTAATTCGATTGGGCCCTGTCCCAGTTTAACGTTTACGAGCTTGTTTACGATTCGAAATTTATGAAAAAGGCTCGGCACTGGCGGCGGGCGGGCGTGTCGTGTTTTTGTGAGCGTGGATGGCCAATAACGGTGCCGACAGGCTGCCAGCCAGCGTGCTTTTCGCAAGCGGTGAACACGGACATTCTCCCATTTATGTGCGCGGCCATTTTGAATCGGGCTGCTATCTTTACAAGATGCTGCAGGGGAACGTTGAGACAACGGAGTTTTCGAAGCGAATAAGAACTACCGCGGTGCTCCTTCCGGAGCCATTTATAAGGCACACGATCTACGTCGCGGCTTCAGCATGCCGGGGAAGTAACAGACCGTGACGTGGCAAGGCCCTGTGCTCGCGATGTACCGCCGTGTTCGTCATCTGATGTACACCACTAATGTGCTGAGACCTCGACGTGATGCGCAGACTGTGCGTTCCGACGCCAGCTGATTGTCACGGCATGTGCTCTGCGCACGCCGGCATGAAAGCGCAGTCCGTCTGACAAACATGCGAGCTGCTCAAAGCAATAGCAATCACCATCACTCCGCGCGGGACAGTTTTGTGGCTTTCACTGAAATACCACCATTATCTTTCGAATGTGCTGCCCGGGCCGGACTGAACGTGGCTCCAAGGACTCCATCGACATCGGGCCCGATAGCATGGCGTCGTTTCCTGTTTACACCGGCTCCAAAGGCCGGGGCCTGCCATTGACCGGCGCGACCGTGGTCGAAGCCCGCCTGTTACGCCGGGTCAACTTTGACCCGGCCGCTGTCGGAAGATGCGTTGCGCCAGCGCTGTACCACTTTCCGATGATTGTAAATCGTGCGCCGACTCCGGACGGTTACGCAACCGGAGTTCAACCCTCCGGGCCCTCTGACCCCCGCTCGCCCTTGACCTCTGACCTCTGTGTGCCCCCAGGCCCGTGTCGGCATACGTTGTTTTTCCGCGACACCCAGGCGACCATCAAGGGTCACAACCCGAACGCCAGTTTTGGAGAGGTCAGCAAGATTGTTGCCTCCATGTGGGAAGCGTTGGAGACTGACAATAAAAATGTAAGTATGCTGGAAGATCGCTGGAATTCGCAACAAGCAACGTTCGTAGCCTCTACAAATGGTTGTAATGATTTGCGATACACGTCGAGTGCATGTTTTTCTTGCAGCAACAGTGATAGCACTATTAAAAATGACCAAAGCAGCCCGCAATACACGCATTGTCTGTGCGCAAATGCTGTATCTACACGGAGTCGCCGCATTTACCGGTCTCACTGTCTCAGAACGTCGGTGTGTTACTCGACCGTTGCTAAGCGACGGACAAGTGGCGCGCGGTGATGCAGCGCCCGGCGGTGTGTGTGTTGTTGTTTGTAGCAACGTCTCGGTAGAATCACGGGTAGAATCCGCGTGGGCGCTGCGTCCCATCGAGATGTGGTCCGATGCAAGCAGGAATAACAATGCTGTGCTCGTCTGCTAAGATCACGTGATCGCCAGCTGCTGTGCCGTTTGCTGGTGGAAAGCACTTGACTGATGGGTCGACGTGTCATCCATAAGGCATACAGCCACACAGGATAGGATGGTGTTGGTGCGCACAGGTGGATCCAGCACCGAATTCCTTCACGCGTTGGCACGCACACCCATCCATCCAAGGCCTTTGCGGCCTGTTGCACCGCACGTTAAACCGGACTTGCTGTGGTTAAGGACTCCTCGCCAGCACTTGTCCTGTTGCGCTTCTGCTGTGACGGCAGTGTATATGCAAAGCAGAGGACTCTGGCGGCGGTGATTGGTCGACCTTGGCTGCGGAGCGGCGCGCCTGGCGCATCCTGCCGGCACCGCGTCGTCTCCGGTCCCGTTACAAACGGCTCATTGCAAGTGCATGAGACGATATCGGGCCCGTGTTCCGGGCCTCAGACATGCAACTGCCATTCCTGGAACGAAGCGTAATTTGCATGTACCGGACAGCATGTTTCATTCAAATCCGAATGATCTGCTGGCCAAGGTGTGGTCTCGTGCGTTCGAGGGGAGAAGCGGTATCTCCCGTCCCGATCGCGTATACGCTCGTCGATTTGGTGCCATTCCGTGCGTTTTTCTCGAGGGGACCAAGTGAGAGGAACTCTTCAGAAAACATAAGAATGCGTTTTAGTCGAAAGGCCTTTCAGTGCCGAGCACTTACCAGCGTTGGCGTACTTGTTTCCCAGTAGAAACACGGAGCAACCCCAGCATACCTACTGTGTCCCGCTCGCGACCGGGCATGGCCTCCACTGCCTTGCGCTGTATCGATAAGCAGTAATACGCCTGTAAGTCATTTTTATTGTGGGATTAAGCATCAAGGAGAACCATTAGATAATGCATTTGGCGCACTTAAGATCCAATCTCCACCACGAAATGGCGTTCTGGGCTATTAGAACTGGAGTGGAATGTCATAGATTCGTTATCAATCATGTACTCTGCCGTGATCGCGGCGAGGTTTATCTGCATTTCCCGGCCGTTGTGGACACTGGCCGGCCTCGCTGCTCTGTACTGAGGCCATTCTCACGGCTCCAACCCAGCATCCCGAGTCGACGCTGCTGCAGGACTGTTGGCGATGCGGAGTTAAGTGCTCCTCCGACCATGGTGGCAGCTTGAGGTCACGTACAAAGTGAGCGGGATATTCCAGAGAGGGGTCCAGAACACTGTGTGAGGTAAAACAATACGTGATAAGTTGGATCGTCTCGATGCTATTTGGGGGAGGAGGCATCCAGGTAGGGCCCGGTCCCAGGATATTCTTTCTGACCGCCCATGGGTCCAGCGCTGTTTTCGGGGGACCGCAGAAGGGGCTCAGACCCTGCAAGTTCTTCACCTCTGCTACAAAAAACTCGCTTTTGCTCGCCATGCGATTTAACGCGTTTGTGTTTCGTGACCAAAACTCGATAAGGCTCATAATGCCGCGCTTATTGGCTTAAAACTTGACACGCCTGTTCATGCCACGTTTGCGGACCTTTCACAGGCTATGTTTTGCAAGCATGTGACAATGCCTCAGAGAAACAGAAGTTTCAGGCTTTGGAGGCGTCAACTACTTTATTTTTGAAGGCTGTTTTTCTAGTGATCTTGACTTGTGATGACGTTGACTCCGGGGTGCTAAGTAAGCGGTGCTTAGTCACAGTCGCATGCCACTGCCTTGCCAAGTTTGGAGCGAGTTCATGAGGCGACCATAAACGACATCGACCGGTGGGGGCCGGAGCAGTCTGCAGAAATCCACCACGGAACTGCGGAGAAGCCGCAGGAACTGATAGGCGACCTCGTGACAAGCGCGGAGCAAATACGGCAAACGACGTCATGCGTAATCAGCGCGCCTCTCTCGCCACGTGCTCAGCTCGGAGCGTCCGCCCGCCCCTGTGCGGCGTTCAACAGGAGTGGCGAGGCCGTTATTGGGTGTCCGTATCGGCGCCGAGTGTTCCAATCCTGTACCCAATGGCGTCCAGCCGGAGAGCGGCAATATCGGTGCATGCCGCTGCTCGGACCAGGCCCGGATTGCGCGCCGGGCCGGTTGAAGCTCGCGCCACTCAGCCGGTAATTGCGTCCAGCGGAGGCGGCGCGCTGGCTGGATGTGACAATGTAGCTGCGCCGTCACAGCGACAAGCAGAAAAAGACGCAGTTACGGCGCATCAAAGTCCACGCTATGGACTGTCGGAGAAGTCTTAGGCCAGGTGCAGGCTATGCGCGTTTGTTAGGTCGACGATTGTGTTGTCTTCACTCGTGGTCCTCTGTGCTTCAGATGTACAAGAAGAGACAGAGAACGCGAGAAAGAGTACCTGAATGGCATTGGCGGGCGTATCGGGCTAGTCTGATTTCAAAGGTAAGAGACAGCCCCAATCATATGCACTTTGGCGGCGAGGTACGCGGCGCGAAACCCCGTCCTCCAATCCTTCACAGGCCAGTCTGACACTGAATTGTTGGCTGCAGAGGTGTGAAAAAGAATGCCGGTTTGACCCCGTGTCGTAACGCGCATTGCACGTGGAGAGATCGTCAGCTACGATGCGGCACTTCCTGTTCAGACCGCTTTCTATTCTCTGACCGCAAATACCTAAAACTGCCGCTGTGGGCCCGGCCATGGCCACTTCGTTGCTCCGGCAGCGTGAAAGTAAGAACTCATCCTCTTTGGCCGGAAGGTTTTGGGCTGCCTCGCGATACCAGCTGTTTTGAGCATGGCCGGTCCTGGTTTTGGACTGTACTTGCGCCATATGATCGACGAACCGGCGCACCCTTAAGCCCAAACAATCATCATCCTCATCAACAGCGAATCAATAGTGGCTGAAAAGTGGAAGCCTCACCACTCAGTCGGTTCTGAATACTGTCCTGGCCACGTTCGTTCAGTGTAGGCTTCTGAACGCCTTCAAGTAAAAGAAAGTCTGCAAGAAGGTCTCCCCGAAATAATCTAGTCTCCCCGAATAGTCCCCCCGAAATAGCCTGCGAACCACTTTCGTGAGTGCGTAGCTCAGAAACTACAAAGGTTTAGACCTTAGAAGGGCAGGGCTGTGGTTGCGCCGAATGATCTTCAAGGTGTTCATTTCAGTTCAAAACCCCCTTGCCAATGTGAAAACGCTCCCTTTAAATTCGAATGCAAAGTTTTGCACGACATGGCTCCTACGCGTCGTACCTCCTGACCTACAACTCCTATGCAACATTGCTCCTAGCTCAAAATTGTGAACGCCTTGACTTCTACACGGCATACTTAACCCAGAAAATTACCCTGGTCAGAGGCCCGGCACTGGACAGCGTCCGCTACCAGTCAGGGCCCCATCTGTGGAACAGTAACACATTCAGGGTTCCATAATATAGGTCAGATGACCTGCTCTGTCGTAGCCCGTGGGCCCTTGAGGAATCGAAGATATCACTCTGTAGGTCAGGGGTCTGGTACTGAGCAGGGGATCCCAATACTGAACAGAGGCTCTAATAACTGAACAAGAACAGAGCGATGGCCCGCGAATGCCAGTAATTGAGACAACGGATACCCCCCCCCCCCCCCACACACACAAAGTTATGAAGTTCCTCGAAGCCCCAGTTGTTAACAGGGCCTCTTGAACCGTATGGGGAAGATGTTTTTGTGTGAGACAGAGATCCCATTAACAGAATGAAGGTGTTGCTGGGGTCCAAGAATGTCGATAATAGAGCCTCCTGCATCGCTGAGATAACCTTGAGACAGGGGTGTAGTTTCCTTCTCACTAGGTGGACTCAACCCCCCCCCCCCGCCCCTCCCCCACCCACCCAACCCAACTTGTGCTGCAACCCCACAAACTTTGAGGGGAAAAATGGGCCAAATTCAGTGAGGACCTCATTTGTTGGCATATTTTGGGCTTAGGTTGCGTCATTTATCATATGTTCAGCTCCCCCCCCCCCTCCCAAGTCACCTTGTGGGACTACTCTTCTGCCTTGAGACAATGAGAGGGCTCCTTTGTCGGTCAGGGGTCAGGCCCCCTGGCAGTCAACAAAGTGGTTTCCGTGAGAACCGATCAGGGCTGTGCAACCCAGTGAATCTATTGGCCAACCTTAGACAGGTCCGGTGACCAAAAATGTCAGCCCGAGGATCGTAGTGTCGCTTGGGGCCCTCTGAGACGAAGAAGAAGCTGGCCTAGTCAGTTCCTGATAAGGTACCAGTCGTAGGCCCCTGGTAATGACAATGAGCAGAGAATCTCGGTATGGAGAAAGGAGTCCAAGCCGTGCAGAGATGATGGGAAAGCTCTGTTGGTAAGAGACCCTGATGTCCGGACTTTGGAACACACTCCCCGTGCCTTAAATGACAGCCTGTTTGAACTATTCCCGTCAGGAGCTGTTGCTTCAGAAGTTTTGTCACGTAGCAGTATATGCCTTAAATATTCTGGCTTTAGAAGTGATATGTAGATTTTTTTGAGTTTTTGTTCCTTAGATGTTAACGCGTTAGAAGTTCTTGCATTCGAAGTGATATTGCGTGGAAGTTTTCGTTGGAAGCTTTTGTGCGAAACGTTTTGTCGCGTAGAAGCAATACCATGTCGTGAACAACTAATTGCGTCAGAAGTTCTGTCGTGGGATCGTCATCTGAACACCCCACCTCCCCCCCCCCCCCCCCCAGAACAACACGGAGGAGCCGCGCTCCCCCAGCCTATACGCCGGCTACGGCGGCTACGGCGGTGGCGCCGGGGCCGGCTACGCCAACGGCGGCTTCCCGACGCCGTACTCGCGGCCGACGGCGCCGCCGGGCGCCCAGTCGGCGCTGGCCAAGAAATCGCCACTGCTCAGCTCTCTGATGAGTGACGGCCGCCAACAGCAGGTGAGGGAGACGGCTGGGGTCAGGGGGACCGAGGGGAACAGCGGGTCAGGACCCCGGGTACGAGGTGGAACAGGGTGTGACGGCCGCCAGCAGCAGGTGAGGAAGGCGGCAGGGTCAGGGAGATCGAAGGGAACAGCGGGCCAGGATCCCGGGGACGAGGAGGAGAAGGGTGTGGCGGCCGCCAGCAGCAGGTGAGTCAGGGCATGGGTCAGGAGGGACTGAACGGACCAGCGGGTCAGGATCCCGGGGACAAGGCGGAGGAGGATATGACGGCCGCCAGCAGCAGGTGAGGGGGACGACAGGAGTCAGGGAGGCCGGAGGGTACATTGGGTCGGGATTCCTTTGGACGAAGTGGAAACGGGTTATAATATCGCCGTTTGTAAAGGGACATAGCGTGTCAAGGTTATTTTAAGTCATCCCTCACTTACGACGGGAACGGGATGTTCTCGACCCATGGCGTTGCACGAATGAGTAAGGGGACGAGTCTCTGTGGACTTTGTCGTAGCTCCGAGGGGCGGAATGGGACTGCAACAGCCAACCTGGTAAAATGGTCTAAAAGAGAAGCCGCAACATGGCACCGTTGTGGGTGGCGGTCGCGGGCACAAAACAATAGCACAGAACATACGCAATCAGCTGTTCCACATGCCTAACAATAGCATGCAATTAACCCACGTCATCAAACGGCTCCAGTTTTCTTTCCAACATGGCTGTTTCTCACATCAGGGGCAGTTGCCATTGTTGTACGGCCGGGGTGGCGGAAAGGAACTTGCAGTTTGATCTGTATCGATCCTTGAAACGTTCGTCAGGATAGCATCACATGTCGTGCAAAGTGGGGTCGGCGGGATTTGTGCGGATGATATTGCCAGTTTGCGTCGGCTTAGTATCACGTCACACGCAATGCGCCGCGCTCGTCTGTCGGCCCGACCCCGCCCGATCGAGGCTGACTCGCTATGCACCACTTTGCACGGCGCTGCGCCGCATTGCGTGTTGTTTGCCACCCACCACAAGCGACTATCACGTTATACCTGACGTAAAAATATGCTATCCGTCTCGCCTGTGTACACCGTTTATGGGGCACTAGCCGAGATAGCCGCAAGGACGTCGTCATCGCTCGCGTTGTGAGCGACCTAAATTCGTTCCGACTCGCCAACCCGTGTGGGGCTCCATGCCGCTGCCCTCCTATCTTCTCATTGTTGGGCGCCATCGATTCTGTCTTGGGATTGGCGGCCGTCCCGGGAGGCGGTTATGTAACTCGGTCACCTGAAATGAATCTGGAGGTACGCGGAATGGCATCGGGATCTGCGAAACATCATACTCGGATAGATCGGTGAAATATCATACTGGTGATGGTGACAGGAGACATCGCCTTGATAAACGTGAGCGACCCTTAGAGGTTCTTCGAATGCGCCAAAACTACATCCGTGATGCGATGACATGCGGCGTTTTTTATTTGGTAGGAGGCGCCCGCACAGCTAAAATGACGGGTAAGTTCATATATGCATTGCATGTCCCAAACCATGCACGTGCTCCTCGTGAACAGGAAAGACGAATCTGTGCGTCTGCGCGAAAGACGCGAGTCTGTGTGTCTGCGCCAGAGCTGGGTGTTGGCCGCGGCTGACGGGGTCGCTCCCTCTGCAGGACTCGGCCGGCAGCCTGATGCCGCCTCCGGCCATGTACCCGCCGCCCCAGGGCATGCTGGGTCAGCCGCGGCTCGGGCCCGGTATCCCGGGCGGCGGCTACCAGCCGGCCGGGCTGCTCATGCCGCCCGTGTCTCAGGCGCTCTACATGCACCATCATCACCAACAGCAGCAGCAGCAGCAGCAGCAGCAGCAACAGCAGCAACAGCAACAGCAGCAACAGCAGCAGCAACAGCAACAACAGCAGCAACAGCAGCAGCAGGTACGACGCCAGCCCTTAATCTGGGTTGAAGGAAATGTTTGACATTTGAGGATATGGAGGCAATCATCAAATATGGTGAACTAGGCTCTTTCGTAATTATGTGTTGCATCTAGGCATAAAAGACTGCTCTAGGCAATACAACTCCACTATTCATTAAATATGTTCCTCAACACGCTTGTTTGATGATGTCATAGAATGTCTTTATGGCGTCAGAGTCGCTGCCAAACTAACTGATAGAATTTCCACTGTAGCGGATGGGCTGACTCACTTGTAGTACTTCACCTTGCCGAGATGTGGTGTTTGCTGCTACGTGCTTCCTGAACCCGAATATCAATATGTGCTCGTGTCTTGGCCCTTCCTCATTGTATATGCGTCCATGATTCCAAATTGATTACTTACATTCAGCTGCTCTCTTATGCCGCCTTTTCTGAAGGTAGTCAATTCCCGGTCTTAATTCTGACATAGCTCGTACCACTGTCCAAATTCCTGCGTTACGTAACACAAAACTTGATTCGGGTCGAAGGTCAGCTGATATCCGCTGGTGCCACAAATTGTGCTGATGCCCGCCAGACACGAGTAATTCGATGATCGTACTTTCCTTGAAGCTTGAGAACTACCCGACCAATGAGGAAGCGGGATTCTCATTACGTTTCTGCGGCGTCATGCGTGGGTGACCTGGAAATAGTTGCGCACCTAGTGAGTGTTGCGGTATGTGAGAAGTAGTGACAGACCTTCTGCACTTGGAGCAGGTTCCAAGGAACGTTAATTACTTTATCTGGCCGAAGTGTACGCTTGCCATCATCAGGTGCTTCGGCAGGCTCCGCAGCACAATGCATAGACAAGCTTCGTTGTTTACGCGTACCTCACTTTTTGCGGGGATTCATCATAACCTGTTTTGAATGTTTTGTGTAGTTCTGCGCCGAATTCTAATTCGGAACTCAGATATGTCAGCGTCATCTCAAGCACTTCACCCGTGGCCTGATACGTCGGTCCGGGCCGGCCTACGGCAGACGGTGGCGGGCTCAGGCTGTGGTTCGCCTCTCTTGCGATAGATGTCGCGCCTAGCGCTGACCTTTCCCGTCGTCCGGCAGATGTCGGACCACCACCTGGGCAGCCCCCAGCAGCAGCAGCAGCAACAGCAGGTGGCGTCCCACTCGCCGCCGGGTCTGGCGTCGGTGCTGTCGCCGCCGCCGCCGCTGGCCTCGCCACCGGCGCTGAGCTCGGCGCTGGGCCCGTCCCCGCCGACCCACCCGCTGGTCGCGCACCAGCAGCAGCTGGCACACCAGCACCACCTGATGATGCAGCAGCACCAGCAGCAGGAGATGCACGAGATGGCGCTGAAGCAGCAGCTGTCGCCGCACCAGCACCACGTACACCACCTCCAGCACCAGCACCATCAGCAGCCGTCGCCGCTGCACCATCACCAGCAGCAGCACCAGCAACACCAGCAGCAGCAGCACCCACAGCAGCAGGTGGAGGTGCCCGGCTCGCAGGGCAGTCCCAACAACTCCAACGGCTCGCCGGTGGCGACCAGCGGCAGCCCGGCCGCAAATGGCAGCAACCCCGAGTGGGAGGACACCTACGGCGGCGGCGCCGGCATGGCAAACGGCTGCAGGTACGCTCACGCTCCTGGCATTGTGGGAGACCATTGTTCCAGTCAGCGACGGGGTGTGCAGTGGCGGCCAGATAACATGCATGAATAGCGGGGCTGACGAGGATCATGACGCAGACGAAGTGACAAACTTCACACGATGACACACACTCCCTATCGTCACTCACCGTCACCGTGGTAAGCGGAACTTTATCAGTGTCTGATCATTCCTGAAAGAGATATGTATTTCGTAAAGGAGGTTGTCCGTTACTGAATGTCCGCTTTTCACGGGATAAAGAGACCATGACTCGACTATGCTCTAACAACAAGAGTTCAGATAGCTGTTACAACGGACAGTTTATACGATCAATAGTTCCAGCTTTGAGAAAGTACTGTGAGCACAGATGTCCACTTCATAAGTACGTCATGCACATTTAGGGAGCAAAAGTACGATTTTTAAAAGTTAGCGCGTGGAACTCTCCATCATCGCATTGAATTACTGCTGGCGCATCTGGATCGTGCGAGCGGAGGGCGTGCACACAGCTGTTCCCGGGCCAGTGATGAAGCCTTAATGCTTGTGGATCGGGACGAAAAGCACAGATGACATTAGATGTATGGATGCAAAACAGGTGCATTCTGACCCGCGGGCGAGCGGTTCGCCATTGGAATCCAGGAGATTCTTCACGCCTGACCAGCCCGCGCGTGGCTCATGACAGCGTTCTGGCCGTTTCAGGGACGCCTTCAACAACTGGGCCGTGTCGGCGCCGGCGCCAGGCCCCGCGCCGATCGTGTCGCAAACGCCTCCTGAGGTGTCCGGCAACTAGACCGATCTAGCCCGTTCACGTACAAACGCTAGTGGTAGTGTCGCCACCTACCGGCCAGCTAGTCTACTTGCGTTTTATAGTTCCGCCGCTTGGCCCGAGCGACAAAGCTCGCTTCATGCCGTACCCGGATGACATGCATGTCCGCTTGTTTGGAGGTTTATTTATGCACGCTTTCGCCTGTACATAGACGACGGGATGCCGCCGGCTGCATTTGTGAGTGTATTTTTCTGTAACTGGTGCGGTACGGGGTGGGTTCAGCGAGCTTGTGATCGGCGCGCATGGCGCAGGGTCTGAGCGCGGCGCGCCGCCACCCCTGACTCGGCTGGCGTCCGTGGCGCGTGGCGCGCGCCGCGCGCGCGCCAGTGAGGCCGATCTCCTGTGTACGGCGGCCAGTCGCCACCGAGGTCACAGCTCAAACTGCGCGCCGTCGCCGCCGTTGTTCAGTATTTGACAAAGTTTACAATGTGTGTTGTTATCGCCGGCGCGTACGCTTGGAATCATGTACATAGTTGCGTTGGCGCGGCGACAAAGACGGTGTCCGCCGGCGCCCTGCACATGCGACCGGTTTGTCTGGCCTGTTTGGTCCTGTCCGATCAGGCCCTGTCTGGCCCCGTCCGGGTCGACAGCGCTCCGCCGTCTGGTGGTCATTCCAGCGTACTCTGGTCCGGGACGGCGGCGGTCGGAACTGGCGCTGAGGCTGGCCCGCTCTCTGAGCGTGACCTGACCCGACTGACTTGACCTGACCTGGAATCCTCCGGGCCAGCTGGGGAAATGGAGACGCGCTCTTCGCGAGATACGCGCATGACAGAAGGAACTGGGAGATGCCGTCTGCTGTCCATCGGAAAGGCGTCGTAAGCATCCAGAGCACGAAAACGCCCCGACTGGGAAAGACAGAGTGGTCGAGGTGGTAGCGCTGCGTCTCGGCCGGACGCCGGCTCTGTCCGTATGTTACGTTTCCTGTTCGCCGGAGGACCAATGAGGGAGCGTTTGATCCTCGCAGGACTGTCAGGAGTGTTGCACTTGGTTGTCACGCTGTGTGGTGTTATGTTCTCGCGTAATCTGGCGTACATGCACTGTTTCAATAAGAGGAACTCTGCGATTGGGTCGGCTTTTCTGTTTGCGTCGGAGAGGCTTTGGCGCCGCGACGAATTGTGAGTTTTTAAAACGGATTTTTTAGATTGCTTCGACATTCGAGCACGCCGTACTGGGGAGTGAGAGCAAGTGCGAGCTGTGAGCGGGCGCCATCGCAGTCCCGTTACGTGTCAGCACAGTCCACAAATCACCTGTAGGCACGACAGGAGGCGTCTAGCTTTGGACCTTTACAACATAAACTTGTTCACCAGGAGGTGAACGCCGTCATTCGAAACACGCGCACGCGCATAAATATGCTCTCATCCTTGCGTTGAGGCGGGGCCTCCTCGTCTCCCTAACGACATCGAAACCTATGTGACGCGATAACAGCGATCTGGTCTGGTAGGTCGGGGTCACTTGATCGTGCTGCGACGGAAAGTCGACACATCACGCAGTACCAATGCAACGGGGCCGATGCCTCCCTGGTCGCATGAAAATTCGCTGTTGAACGAGAACGCCGTACGCACGGCAGATGCATGTTAACTACGCTTCTACTTCTAGAGCACGAAATCGTTTGCTGACGATTTACCGCGGTTGACTGCATTGTTACACAGCCGCCTTGGCTTCATTTCAGTTACGTAGATTCGATTCCGACTATGACTTACAACGCGTGTGATCGATCCGACTCCGAGGTGCCTAGCTCGCCTTCGTGTGGACTCTGATTCCGTCTATGACTTACAACGCATGGGATCGATCCGACTCCGAGGTGCCTAGTTCGCCTTCGTGTGGACTCCGATTCCGACTCAAAGGAAGATATGGCACGCGTCTGAAATCGGTTCTAATATAGTCTCGATAGCAACATGGCAATAGAGTCATCGATGCATCATATATATAGTCATCTATGTCCGTATGATGCAATATAGTCATCGATGTAATATAGTTATCGGTGGCAGCAACTTGGGAGAAAGCCTGACGCACAACCTTCAAAAACCGAATTGAAACATCGACAATCGGACGCGGGAAGTGCCACGGCACGGTCTGACTGTATTGCGACAAAGCGGGCTTGGCTTGATTCTGCTTACGTAGATTCGATTCCAACTATGACTCCCAAAGCATTGGACTGATCCGACTCCGACTCCGAGCCGCCTAGCGCGCCTTCATTATGACTCTGATTCGGACCCAAAAAAGATGTGGTTCACGTCTGAAATCAATTCTGATATAGTCTAAACCGATGGCAACAACCAAGGAGATTGCCTGACGTACGACCTTTAAAAACCCATTTGGAATATTTATAATCGGGCGTGCGAGGTAGGGCCGTCCGCGTCTGAAGAACTAAATGAGAGCTATCAGCTGGCAATCAATATCGTGAACTCCCAACAGGGTATTACTGAACGCGGGTGTCCGCCCGGTGGGTGGAGATGAAACTCCGGTAGCGTCTTACAAAATATGTTGAATCGCGTGCAGACGATGGGAGCTAAATGGGAACTATTGGATCTTAATGCAACACGGGCACGGGCTATCGAAGAGCAACGAACCACCATGCCCGGTTGGCAGTATCTGTTTGCCTGATATCACCTCATGCCAGTGTATTATTGAATGCAGTTGGCTACTCGGCACATTGAGACGAAACTATGGCAGCGTTTTTACTGTTGATAATCGGGCGCCGAGGGTGAGACTGGGCGTGTTTGAAAGCACTGACCCGGGGCTGCGGGACGACACCAAAACATCGAGATTAGCCAGCGGCGACTATTTGTTTGATAAAACGCCCTAACGTTCCAGTGCCGCAAGCGGCCGGCAGGCCAGCGGGTGTTAAGGCAACATAGCACAGTGTTCTGAAACAGTGCTTATGGCCGTGCGCGGAGGGTGTAACCGTGCGTTTTATACTAGTGTCTGTGAACCATAGACTGGCACCGTAACATGGTACCCGGACGAAGCAAACTTTTTCCTTGATATGATCACCCGGCAGCGTATTGCTGAAAAGCTGGGGCCCACCACTGTGTGGAGAAGAAGATACGGCAGCGTTAAAAAAATAGAACCGCGCGCAGCAGATGGGACCACACGCGTTTAAAGGTACTGGCTCAGGGCTATAGAACGACCCTGAAACATCAACATCGGTCTGCAGTGCATGTTAGTTTGAAGGAAGCGTTCTACGTATGTGTGGGGTTTTGAATTGAGATAGCCATTTCCAACATAATTCAGTGCAATTCACAGCTCTACCCCGGTCAGACTTAGGGCTCCGGTTTCTGAGATTAATGTCCACGAACTTATGCAGTGTATTTCGTGCAGACCACTTCAAGGTTAACCGGACATGCATGATGTCATAGAAACGTCACGCGAATACTGCCACCTCATTGGTCATGCAGTGCTCAAGGCCACGAAAACTAGGATCATTGAGCTATTCGTGTCTCACGTCGGCACGTCAGGACGGTTTCTGGCATCAACGGACTTCAGTCAATCCTAAACCAATACAATACGGTGACCGCAAGTTGAGAACACGAATCACGCTTTGTGCCACAAAATGCGGGAATTTGGGCGGTAGTACGACTTACGATATCAATAGGACTGGGGATGAAATGTATGAATTGCGCGAAAACCGAGGACGCAAATGCAAATGAATAACATAACGCTTTCCACCTTTTCCCAACTTTCCTCATTTAAGATGGTGGCTGCCGCCATCTTGTATGTCGGTCAAGTTCCAAAGTTTTATTTTGACGACTTGGAGGGTCAGCAGGCGCGTTTTCCAAGGGTTTCCAGTGACAGGGAACTACATATTTCTTCACTTTTGTGTAATGTATGGGGTCGAAATCAAGGTCAAATCGAAGGCCAAAATCGCGTTTAATGATCTATATATACTGTTTGTTGTCTTTTTGCGCTCTTTGTAAGGGTACCACTCGTAGCAGCGGCATGTGTTGTAAACCGTAATAATCTGAACATGTGGTATACGCACGACGCATGGGCTATGGGAGACTTAATAAATACATACACATGCACTATCGGATATACTTAAGTATCCGTTCAGAAGCTCGTCGCTGCAAAACGAAGCGCTATGAGTAGCGCACAATTATGCCGGAGATATATTTTAGCGTACAGATTGAGTCACTGCAGCTATACATCGAGAAGTAGAAACAGTGAAACAAGGAAGTCTTTGCGGCTCATATCACGTTTCCTCAAAGGTTGCTGCAGTTCCATTATAGTGACTTTGATTGGAAGCGAGGCTGTCTGTTGTCTGGGAAGCGGAGCAAGCCGAAAGACACAGACCTCGCAGCTGGGTACAGATCAAACCGTGTAAAACCGTAAATCGATATTGTGGAATTACGATCAAATATCAGTATAAGAATCTCTTGGGCTAGAGTGATAACGCTGACATTCAGTGGAATGATTGATCTTCACCTTGCTGGTGCTCAATACCATGTCCCTTGTTACAGCCGTTTCTGTGCTGTTCCCGTGCACCGCGCTCCACCAAGGAGCCTGCGACATCCTGGTCGGGAGCTCTCGAGCTAACTCCAAGTAGACTCTCAAGCTCCTGGTATGACTTGTTGCCGTTGAGGAGAAAACCTGCAGCAGCACGGCAGGAATGGCCGTGCTTAGGACATACCACTGAGATGGCATGCCCTAAGGCGTCGGTCCAGACCTTCCCTTTTACCATGCTGGGGATGCCGCCGCCAAACACTGCGCTCATAGTTACGTCCACGACAGGTCCCCTCATCAGTGTCCCTACAGAGCCCAAGACACTAATGGGAGTGTGCATCATGCCCGGGTGAAGTATGAGGCTGCTCCAGTGCTGAGGGTTGTGGACTAGACTGGGCATGCTGTCTGATACGATTGGAGGTCGGCTGTGAGATGGGTGCGCTGCATCCCGAAAACATTGAGTCTCCTTTCGAGGCACGCAAGCGTAGACAGAAAGAAGTCTGGCTGACAGACGGCGAGTCAACCATCGGCCCGAACACCACGAGTGCCTTATATTTCAGGGTGGAGCCGGCCACCAGTCGGTCTTGTTGAGCATTGAACCCAGTCCACTCGGCCGGCTTGTAAGTTTGTGGAAGTCTTCGAGAGGTGCCAAGACACACCAGGAGCTGAAGGATTACCTGGAGACAGCCAAAGAGCACCAGAAGCTTGTAAGTGAAATGCCTCTTCAAGCCTACACTGCCGGCGCTCATGCCCCCGCGCAGAAACGGAACGATGACTTCCTCATTCAGCAGCCCTGTCCCAAGGCAATGCTGCCATATTTCGTCGTAGCAAGTCATGATAATTATGATTGCTAACTGAGCAGTGTCGACGAAGAACGAAAGATAGACGTCCGACCGGACCGAGATTGCATCCAAGTTTGCAGTCTCGCACAGCGTTCGCGGCAGGCGAAGACGGCCGTCGGTGCGGCTGGCTCCCAAAATAGCCGACCGTCAGCTGGGCGAGGGCCGGGCGACTCGGGGCGACTGGGGACCATAATCGGAGACGCGCCCTCATACAGACCGGTCCTGGCGTGTGCTTCTTTTATATGGTATGAAGAGGAGGGCTTCGGCCCTTCATATCTTCCCCATCGCAGGGAAGCGTAGGCCCCGGAGCAACCACAGCAAAAAGAGCAAATACCTAGACATCCGCGAAGGTGTGGACATCGCAAGCATGATATGAACAGAAAAGTAAATTAATTCGTGGTAAAAACACTATCCTGCCACGGGGGCTTGAATGACCTTCAGCATTTTAGGAAAAGGACCGCCGCCGGGCACACCCCTCGTGCCCGCCAAGGTCGTGGGGCCTGCGGCTGGACGATCCACCGCTCTTTGGCAGGGCCGTCTTCGGCATCCCTGGCCGCTTCGGCGACTCTGGCCGGAATCGCACGGCGACTCTGGCCGGAATCGCATAGACGTATAACTTTTAGGGAATTAATCACAATATAGCACATCGTTGATCTTTCATACCTGACGCGAATGCCGCCACTTAAAATGTTAATATGTCATACCGCGAACCGCGAAATTTCAATAATAATCAGAAAAATGTACCTGAAAAGCTCGCAAATTTAGAGGGAGCAGCCAACACAAAAAAATTACGCGACACACAGCACACCAAACCCTGTCCGGGATCTAGCGAGTGCAAAACTTTAGAGTACACTTTCCATTTTTTGATCCTTTTTTTGTCGTGCTGGGTGAAAAAGTTAAAAATCATAATATTTCTTAATTCACCGCTTCTTGATTTTTGTTCTTCATAGTGTCGGCTTAAAAAGAGCAAAAGTCCTGGAAATTCGCGGCAATTTTCTTGACGCTGATAACAGAGAAGCATTCGATGGTTTCAGTAAACCAGACATGCACAAGCCGGTCGGCGTATGATGTTGGCAGGCTCCGTTCAAGTCCAGCGCAGCTGATGGTTTGGCTTCCGGGCAGATGACGTTGTACGGAGCTGAGCACTGGGACGCTGTTGCTGGACGTTGACAAGTTCAGTAGTCAGCAGCCTTGTCGATGACTTGGCATAGTGACAACGCGCCGTTACGGAGAGCGAACGATCCAGACTGCGATGCCACTGTAGCTAGAGAGGCTTGAGTCCGTCTTGGGGGTCACAGGTCCACAGGTCACCGGGTAGACAGGCCAACTGCCGCTGCCACCATTGTCGACGAAGAACGGAAGACGGACGTCCGACGGTGCCGAGAGTTGGACTCCAAGTTTTCAGTCTCGCACAGCGTTCGTGGCAGGCGAAGACAGCCGTCGGTGCGGCTGGCTCCCAAAATACCCGACCGTCAGCTGGGCGAGGGCCGGCCGCCTCGGGGTGACAGGAAGGCCGTATCTCAAGACTCCTCCTAACACAGACCGGTCCTGGTGTGTGATTTCATTGTATAATATGAAGAAGAGGGCCTCTGTCCCACAACTGACATGCGAAGTAGATGAAACACCTTCGCCATCGTGCCAGGGAGAAGCTACTGGCGGACTCGCACGCCTGGCGACACTGGGACAGCAGTACCTCTGTGTCAGTAGGTCAGATGTTGGGTGACCTCGGTCAGCTGTTGTGCCACGTCGTGTGGCCAGTTCCTGGAACCACAGAAGGCCTGGCTGAAAGTTTGCAGCGTCGATTGACCCGCTACACCGCTGGATCCCTCCTCCCCTCCCCGAAGAAGCTCCCCAGTGCCTCCCTTACTCCAAAGAAGAGAAACAAGGAATACTGACAGCTTCGGCTGGAGCGCGGACGTCTCCGCCATCATACCGGCCGTCTAAACAGCGATAGTTTATCCCAAATAACTTCTGGATGTATTCAGTTACAGCTGCATTGCTGAAAGTAAGGAGTGCAATGTTGCATGCTGCAGCTGTAACAGCCACAGCGCAGGACGTTGGCACACTGGCTGAGAAGTCACCTGTCTGTAAAACTGCCAGTGTGACGAAGGAACTGCGTGTTGTAGCCGTTGCGCCAGCAAGCAAATAGAAATCAAAGATCAAAGACTACGAAGGGAGTTTGGGTGTACACAGCGTTGACGAATTTGAGAAATAGCAGAAGAATGTAGGGGGAGCTGGCTGGTCAAAAAAAAAATTGTTCGTTGGTCAAATCATCAATCAGTTGACTATCGTATTATCCATTGTACAGTTGTTCAAATTGCGCTGCAAGCACTTTGTAGCAGCGCTACGCTTCTTCTCTGCAGTCGCGACCGCCGTCGTCATAACAACCACTACGTGCACCTCTACTGATGTGAATAAAACAACGTTTGTGACTGGCCCAGTGGGGAGGGGTCTGTTACCGGGAAGTTAGTCGGTTGAAGATGAACTAGTGCGACACATGGATCATGTGATGTATCCACTCCCAAAGCCAAAACGCGCCTCAAAAAGAGCCACTGTGATAAACTCATCAAGGGGGGGAGAATAAAAGCCAAAGTAAAGCGCTTCGGCCAATTCGCGGAATTAAAGCTGCATTTTCGCACATCTTTTTGTCTGAACAGAGCGTTTCAAGCTTTCCTGGCATTTATTGCACGAGCATTCTGATACATAAGTATACTGAAAACATTATTAGAACACACACGCTGGAAAGGGTAAACCAGATGAAATGCATTATTTTCATGGTGGTGAGCAGGGAGTCAAACGAGATTTCTTCCGCACGGTCGTATACTTGAAATAGAAATTCTGGGCTTTTCAGAACGATTTCGAGAAAGCTGATATTACTGATGGAGCCGTACGCGTCTGATGCTCTGCTCTGTTTTCTGCTAAACTCTACCTTCATTAGTTTGAAAACGTCAGGGATCGTATAGACCCCTTTTCTATCAGACCGCGTTGTGGAAAACGGTAAATGAAGGCGAGGGTTGAAATCAAAAGACTGCTCTCGACAAAGAATCTCGCCATTTAGAAAAATGCCCCTCAGTATGTCATCGTTTGATAACGTCATGTAGCGTTTGCACGACCTCAGAGTTGCTGTCAGACGGGCCGTGCGAAATTGCCGCCGTAGCGGACGGGCTGACTAACTTTTCGTTCTTCAACTTTTCGGGAGGTGGCGGTTTGGTCGCTGCGTGTTTGGAAAACACCATTTTTGTGCGTGCTTCGGCCTTGCCTCCTGGTCTTCCGTTACATTTGTCTGTGATTTCATACTTATACTTGAATTGACATACTTGGCAACGGTGTTCTTATGTTATTCGATTCCCCGTCTTATTTCCGTCATAATTGCTACCAATACCCACATTCCTGTATTATGTAGCACAAAAGTTAATTCATGTACAGAACTTGCACTGCACGCATTGCATCAGCTGATGGCTAACTGAAGTCCACGGGTGCCAGAAATCGTGGTGACGTACGCCAAACACGAATAATTCGACTGTCATATTTTTGCTGGCCTTGACCACTAATTGGCCAGTGAAGTAGCAGCATTCGCATGGCATTTCTGTGGCGTCATGCATGCCGGGTGACCTTAAAATAGTCTACACGAAATAGCCTGCACAAGTTCGCGGAATTCTAGGCTCAGCTCAGAGCTTAAAAGCAAGTGGGTTTTAGATCTTTAAAACGGAGTGGCTGTGAACTGCACTGAATGATCTTCAAATGGCCATCTCAGTTCAAAACCCCATACAAACGTGGAACACGGTCTTGAAAAATCTAACTCTCGATGAGTTTAAGCACGACCAGCGAGTCAGCTCGTTCCCTACAGCGTCAGTTCTGACAGGGACCATTTGTCAACGGCTTTGATGCCATAACACGTTATATGACGTAATCCCACGATGCCGTATTGCACGTTTACGCACATGCGGCGTCTTAAACGTGCGGCGTATGCACATCACATACGCACACGCAGCACATTTACTGAATAGTAAAATTGTTGCTTTCTAGACCAGTCTGCATGTAGGAAGGCACTTAAAGTTACAAGCGAGCGTTTTCCAGCATGTCTGATTCTGGCCTAAAAATCTTCAGGTGTGGAGCATTGCCTTTAATATGACAACCTGACAATGTATTACCGGATGCCATCGTCAGGCCGGCGTGTGCCGAGACGAAAGTACGGAATATATTTAAACATATTGAACAACAAGTAAATAGAGTTGGCCGCTTGTGCATCATGTACTAGTTGAAGGCTATCGCGGAGAAATAGCGGCATCGTTTTTTAAAGCATTTGCTATTTCTATGCCGATGATTAAGGTTGTGGTGTTTAATATCTCTTGCTGACGGCCTATCGACCTGCGATTTGTAGTTTTTGGCTTTTGTCTCGCGGCACCTCTTGTTTGGCATAACCCCCGACGACGCGTTACTGAATGCGGGATGGTGACAAAAACTACGGAAGAGTTTAAAGCATACCGGACAACCGCGCAGGCAGTGATGGGACCGTGGGCGTTTGAAAACACTGGTTCGGGGCTTTCGAACGACTTCAAGCTTCGAGATCCGCCTGCCGCGCCTCTTTGGCATGACTTTCGTTGGCGTGTTTCTAAAAACCGGCGACCGACCGGTGCGTGTTTACCGCTGACGAAAATACCGCTGGAATTTTGAAATACCGCCAAATGTTGAGGAAAAACAAATATAAAATTCTGGACTAAAGGTGTCACCGTGGGAGTATGCTAGCATTAGCGGAGGGCTGTTGACTCTCTCAGTAAAATCGTGCTCGGGTGGAAGCAACAATTTTTATATAATCAATCGACAAAGTGTTCCTGAACGGGGGCGGCCACTTGACGAGTAGAGACCAAACTGCAGCCACGTGTTTCATATATCTATAATCGTGCGCTGATGATGATGAATCACGCGTTTAAAAATTATGGGTCAGACCTGTGGAACGGCATCGCAACATTGAGATTTGCAAGCCGTCCCTGTACCTTCGGCATGCCACCATGACGGCGCACTACGAAATGCAGCCAGTCGGTTTGTACGTGTTGAAATCGAAAATACGAAAACGGTAAACGAAACGTAGCTGCGCCTGGGGGTTGGGACCACGTGTGGTTGATCGCACTGGCTGAGGACTACCGATGGGAGCAATGACTTGGTACTCGGCCAGCGGGACCGCCTTCGGGGGGGGGGGGGCAATTTGCCCTCCCCCGAGATCTCAGGAAATAAGAAAGCTAGAGACACAAAATTTGCAGGATGTGTTTAACTGTATGTTAACTCACTTAAGTCAGGTTTGAGATTCCTAAGTCATGACATTTGGGTCAAATAAGGTCAAACAAGGTCAAATTCAAGGTTGGTCTCCAAATTGCCTCCAGAACCCAGATAGCCGTTTTTAAGCAAAACGTCACATGCTCATTGAAGGTCAGTCCCCTTGTTTGACCTTTTGAAGGTTATGGTGACCCAAATCATGCAGGACTGCTCTCAGTTTTGCATTTGAATCAGCGACAAATATTACGCTAAGCAGTATGTTTCTAAAAACAAAATGTTGACCTGGGTCATTTTGGGTCAGTGACCTATTCTGACCTCTGAAAAGTCCATAAAGGGTGTATAATGCGGTTCTTGTTATCAATAAATTCGAAATGAGCACTAGAAACTACCCCATGTAGCAAGCCCTAGAGTTATAAAAGAGGTTGATTTTGACCTCGAGTCTGACCTTCATACCCTGCCTTAGGTCCACACAATGTTTCACCAAATTTTGGTGTGAACATATCAAATTGTGGTGCCCTAACTCAGAGTGTCTTCTGTCTAACGTTTGTCTAATATGACTCGTTCCCTAGAAATTGACTTCGTTGAAACCATGGCCTGACTTTGACCTGCCCCATAGGCCAGTGATCTTAAAAGGTATATCTAAATTTGCAATAGCAAACGATCCGCTATTCAATCCACACTACCTATGCAAAATTTGGTGCGACTGCGCCTCGCCATTCGGAAACCATTCGGGAAAGACCTTCGGGGGGCCAATTTGACCCCTTCACCCGAGCTCGTGTTAACTCGCGCTCGAGTGGGGGTCAGTCTGACCCTCTAAGGTTATTCCAGAATGATTGCTGAACACCGCGGCATTGCAGCACCATACTTTGCGGAACTGTAGACAATCGAAAGCGGATCATTTGGTGACACAAATTTGGATGCACCTTGTGGGGTCACGGACTTACGATACTGCTGGATTGCGGTAATGGCTGGCAATTGCTCCTTGTTTAATCCCTAAACATTAATGACATGTAAAAATGAGCCACACCGCTTTCAAAAAAAACCTTGAAAAATCGAGTGGGATCATCGCAGGCAATTTGAATTTACTACTACTCTTCATTTCGATAAACGCATATTGCCAAAATATCAGCACATTTAAATCCTATTCTCCTTTTTTCTACGAGGTATAATGCTATTACTACTGCCTTATCCATATTCATAATGTTTCTCGCAAATGCACATAACAACTGACATAATTTTGGCCGAGGACTTAGGACCATCTAAAAGGGACAGAAGGGGTAAGTGTGTAAGGTCGGACGAAATCAGGTCGAAGTGAAAAATTCGCCAAAAGCATGGGAACAAAAAACGACAAATTCCTTCTCATTGGGTGGTACTTTACACCCAAAGTCGGCAACTCTGAGGCACCTGGTCGCCGTGGTGGTTTACAAAGCTAAGGCGTCCAATTAATTTTGCCTGCACGGTGGGCGCGATGGTATGCATGTGATAGCACTGTGGTAGTACTATCGACCGCCAACATCAAGGGGTTGTCGGTGTAAAACACATATTTCATTCATATGTACCATAGAAAACGCATTACTGAGTTAGGCCGGCTGACCGTGGGCGTGGTGGCTAACATACGACAGACCTGGAACATACGTATGATCACAAGCGCAGATTGCGACCGCTCGCATTTGATGGCACTGGCTTACGCCTAACAGCGAGCTGGATATGGTTGTGGGCCTTTAACACGCGGCCAGGTAGCCGGCTAGATACCCTTCGCTCCGGTGGGGGGGGGGTCAATTTGACCCCCATGAGATCTCAGGAACTAAGAAAGCTAGACACACCAAATTCACAGGTTGTCTTGACCTGTACGTGAACACCCTTGGGTCAAAGTTTAAGCTTCCTAGATCATGACCTTCAGGTTAAAAAGGTCAAACAAGGTCAAATTGCAGGCTGGTCTCCAAAGTGAGCCCAGAACCTAGGCAACTGTTTCCAAGCAAAATGTCACAAGTCCATTTGAGATCAGTGACCTTGTTTGATCTTTTAAGGTTACGGTGACCAAAATAATACAAGACTGCTCCGAGTTTTGCATTTGGATAAACGACAAAGATTACGCTAGGCGGTATGCTCCTAAAACAAAATGTCGACCCGGGTTATCTTAGGTCAATGACCTACTCTGACCTCTAAGAAGTCAATGGAAGATGTATAATGCGGTTCCTGCTGTCAATAAATTCGAAATGAGCACCACAACTATCCCATACAGCAAGCCCTAGAGTAATAAATCAGGTTAG
>NW_023596953.1:0-13750 GCF_011947565.3 Pollicipes pollicipes | reverse complement strand
TCTCTCTCTCTCTATCCTCTCTCTCTCTCTCTCTCTCTCTCTCTTCTCTCTCTCTCTCTCTCTCTCTCTCTTCTCTCTCTCTCTCTCTCTCTCTCTATCTCTCTCTCTCTCTCTCTCTCCCACAACGTGCCCTTCCCTTAGAAAATTATGATGATGACGAAATCTACCCCCAAATAGCCAACGAATAGCCAACTCTCTCTCTCTCCCACCAACGTGCCCTTCCCCTTAGAAAATTATGATGATGACGAAATCTACCCCCAAAATAGCCAACGAACGGTTCACCACTGGATCCGGCCCACTGGGGATCCTCAGAGCTGGGAGCGGGGGCCCAAGCTTGGTGGTTCCGCTCCTCCCTCCGGCTGAAGAGAAAACTGTGCTCTGGTTATGGAATACGCCAGCTTTTTTATTCATGTACTTCCAAGTAATTGGGCTACCAGTCCACATTCAGATCTATTGATTACGTACTCTGTTGACTCGTCTCGGTGCCGGCAACACCGGCATGCGTGAATTTGAAGGGCCCGGACAGAAATATGTATTGGCTTAAGATGTTGATATCTGGACGAGATGTTGGCGGCATTTTGGACCTAGCCAAAACTTTAGCCAATAACCGTGGCTTAAGGTGGGTCGAGCGTTTCCATGTGCCCAAGGCTCGGCGCGTAACTGAATATAGCCATGCTCTGATGGGCAGAAGCAGATAACTATGCTTCTTTGCTCCTTAAGTATCATTGCCAGATATCGAAACCATAGACAGGCGGGTGCACTTGCATGCCCTGGGATCGGGGGTACACGACCAGCGTCGCTTCTTTTAACTTGTATGCTTAGGCATGGCGTTGTCAATAAGAATACATGTAGCCCCTCCCTCCTTGTGCTGTGGTCGTTAACGAAGTGAAAAATAGTTGGAAAGTATAACTGTGCCAGCTTGGAACAAATGGATCATGATTTATATAAGTCCATCTAATACTGAGGCGCCCGTGCACTTTCTCGTACTTTGGTATGGCTACGGGCCTGACAAATATGCATTGTAATCATGAAATATGTTGGAACGCATTTCGATGGTTGCATGGATAATCATAATCTAGATAAGCTGGGGGTAGGGACTAAATGTGTTGAAGTACGTTGTAAGAAACGGGCTTTTATGGCGATAGGTTTGCAGTAATGAAAAACGTTTAAATGGGTCTGTGGTGGGATTTCAAATTTGATTAGTCAGTGCCATGAGTGCCTCAGTGCAAGTGCCGCCACTGGGAAACGGTCGTGATGTCACCGGCCACGGTTTTGGTCCACTGTTCATCAGCCCAGTGAAGTGTCTGCCTGCTACCAGTTCCAATCCGCCTGCTACCAGCTCCAATCTAAAGATGGCGCCAGTGTCTGGATGCCATGCCCCCTCCCCCCCCCCCCCCCGAAAAGTGTTGATGTGTGGGTTTAAGGGCCCTTGGAATGCAGTGGTAATTTATAACAAAAAACTGAACTACATACATAAGAGCAGGGGCGGAGCCAGGGGAGGGGTGTCGGGGCGGCCGCCTTTGCTTTGTTTTCTAGGCCGTTAGTCTCTAAGGCATGTCACACCGTCGAAGCCTAAAAGACACCCCACAACCTCATAGGGTTACCTTGAAACCCTAAAAGTGTATTTTGGCGCCTGTAGGAACTGTCACCCTCGCCAACCGGCGGAAATGGTGCCGATAGAAACATTAAATTATGGTGTTAGGGCGCACTCTAGTGTCGTTTGTTCATCCCTGTGTAAATTGACTGATTCTTACCCCACGCAGCAGGCAAGAAAAAAAGTGAACGACTTAGCCATCGAGCCCAAGCAGGCGCTGGTTCGCTCGGTTCTCGGCTCGCGGAAGGAGAACATCCCTGAACATGCGCCATTCAGGTGTGGCACACAACGGGTGTGGCTTTTGATTGTTGACTGACTGGGACACGTGTGGCGTGCGTGAATGCTGTTAAGTGCAAGGGGCTGCATGTGAGGAGATGGTGAAATAGGTAAACAAGCCTCTCTGAAAAGGTTCAAAGCATCAATTGCCGAGTGTCACCGTGCTGGTCACGCCCAATTTATGTCATACGAACAAAGGCAACCTTTGGTGGCCATGGCCGTTCTAGGGGTCCCTAAACTGTGTGTGTGTGTCCTCGGTGGTGGGTATTTCCGCCATCCTACACCATGCATCGTGGGCTTGCGTAGTTATTGACCTCAGTTTTAGCCTATAATCGCTATACACGTGTATTAAGGCTGTCCCCTGCCGAAATTATGCTGATAAATATATAGCATGTTCTGGAAACGTCCGGATTGATATTTGAATGCATTAAGCCCTCAAACGCTGGGTGGTGCCTAAAATACGTGCAAACTAGTTGCATGCGCCTAAAGACATTTTCCCAGTTACTTGCCACCGAAACGGATGTAACTTGCAAGTAGCTTACTTAAGCAAGTAGCTTAGGTGTAGCTTATCTGAATCCGCTCGAAATTAAAACTTTCTCACGGAAGAGTAGCCGGCTCAGACTCCAATTTTTGGTGCCACCGACTAAAAACCGTCACCAACATTTCGGAACATTTGTGAAAAGAAATATTCCGCTCATTGTCATGCATCGCGTCTTGACCTAATAACGTAGGTTTGCCTCGACCTAATGTAAAAGTGTCGGTTTACTGCGCTGGTGTCAATGAAGGTAAGCTTGCGCCACTTTTCAACGAGGCTAACATATCCCTTCCGTTTGCAGCACAGCTAGCTGCTCTGGCAGCACTTGGGGAGCTGAGGTGGTCTCGACTTCTCGCCACCCACTGTCTGACAATGACGCAGTCGTCTCGCGTACCAAGTTTCGGGCAGTGGAAGCCCGGGCTCGTCACCTGCAGGCGACGCTGGACCGAAAGAGACGCAAGTGGTGGCGAGTAATGCTCTCTACGAAGAGGCGTCTGAGGGTCGCTGAGGGGAAGGCGTCGACGCTGGATAGGTTGGTGAAGCTTGGAGTGCTGACAAGCAAGCAACTCCGCAGTGTGACGACCTCTCGTCGAGTGCGTTGGACAAATCATGATTTGTGTCGTGCATTAGGCCTGCGATGCAGGAGCCGCAGAGCCTACGAATACGTCAAGTCCGTCCTGCACCTGCCGCTCCCATCCTCGCTCACCCTGTCCCGGAGGACGTGTCACTTTCGCGTTACGTCAGGGGTGATGGAGGCAACCGTTACGGTTCTGAAGGCGGCCGCCCAGGGCATGAGTGACATCGAGCGTCTCTGCGTCACGTTGTTCGACGAGATGGCGCTGGACGGACGAGTCTGCTACGACTCCCCTCCCGACCAGCTGCTGTCAGCTTCGAAACCGCAGCTGCTCATGGTTCGGTCCCTCTGTGGGTCATGGAAGCAACCGTTGTATTACGGTTTCGATGAACCGATGACCCAAGAAACACTGACGGATGTCACAACGCGTTGGAGACGCTCGGCCTCCGCGTGGTTGCCGCTGTGTTCGACATGGGGACTCCGAACGAACTCATGTGGCGTAAAGCAGGCGTGACGACTAACAAGACGTGGACATCACGTACATTACGTGTTACGAACAAGATATTACGTATTGTTTGGTTTTTTACATTGTGTAGCTATCAGTCTGTTTACTTATATGTTAGCCGCAAGGCTGACACCTAAAATTACAGTAAAATGCATCACCTAAGTTTTCAGTGGTCTGCACATCTTGTACAACATCTATGACACACCCAAGGCAGTCAGCGCATTGTTCGATAGCTCATACAAACGCGGCTAGTGTTAAGTCATTTTGCCTTCGTCGTATCTGTAATGTGGAACATGTTTTGTTTATGAGCATGTTAATTTGACATCTAAGAAGCGAAGTGCTGTGCATTGCCTCGGTGTCATCGGATTACTTAAGATTACCGGTTTTGGTCTTTGCTGAAATATCAGGGATCCCATACTTAATCACATGTACGAATGTACTCGAATCGCTAGACCTACTATGGTCGCGCACCTATATCATCAGGCCCAACGTCAACGTTATCGAGTGTTTTTTCCTCCAGGAAGGTGTGGGTGTTCGCTGACATCCCTCACCTCGTCAAGCTTATGTGGTGCCATGCCGTCGCGGAAGATGGGGGGCTACTGGTCCCAGACGGACGTGGTAGCAGCTTCCTGCTCAGCCGGGCCACATTCAGCGAGCTGCTGGCTGTTGACGGAGGCGAGCTGAGGATTTGTCCGAAGCTGACAAGCTTCCACCTCGAGATGGGAAGCCATAACTGAACTATCGGCGCGCTCTGCCGTGGCCAGATCGGTCTGGTGCGATGAAATCAGAAACTGCGTGTCGAATTTTGCTTTTGAGCACAAGCACAGTTTGACGTGGTCACCCACAAGTCACGTGGTCACCCACGCAGAACGACCGGAACGATCGTGTCTCGGATTCCATTGAAAATCGGTGATAGTTGTCATCTGATACGTAGAACTCATGTAGCACAATATTGATTTTCCCTGATTTATGGTTCACGAGATATGACCCGAGACGCTTTGTCACGTGCCTAAGCTATTGACATGTTCTTAGAGCGGTACCACAATAATGATCCACAGGATAGTATAGGGGTGTGTATCTCTTGAGATCGCAAATATTTTTTTACAGTGGAACTGAAAAAGGAAATCACATAAGTTGTTCAGTGCATGTGCGAAGGACATATTTACATAGATAAAACAGTACTACTAGCTTTTTTCCTCGGAGAAAAGTAGGAAAATGGAAACATAGATCCGTTATTATTTCGGCAACATGCCTTTGTCGAAACATGCCATGCCTTCATGCGACGGCATTTGGGTCACGGTGCAGCAAGCCGTGGCCCGAGAGAGCCTTACTCCTAATATTACCGGGGACATTCTTTGAGCCAGGGAGTGTACGAACTTTGCTTAAACAAAATGGCCTCCAGTATCTGGTTCTTTCATATCGAGGCAACAGAGATCGCAGCCATGGGCGAGAAGCTCGCTGTAGGTCTCGCAGTGCTGCACGGTGACAGTGAGTTACTGTCCTTCCCAGGCTTCCGGACAAAGCGCCCAGAGAATGCGACTGGCGACGCAGCTGTTCTCCCAGTCTGTGGGGACCGGCATCGCCACCTATCTTCCTCGCCGTGGGGCGCAGGCCGAAGCAGTACTCACCACCGCCCGGTGGTTCGACACCAACAACAGCCGCACGCCTTACGACGCGAAGCCGGAGCGCTGTGGCTAGGGCATCACACTGGTAGCAAAGGTGGCACAGAACGGGGCCCTGGCGGAGATGGAGAAGCTGGTGCATGGGATGTTTACACGAAGGTATCCTGACGGCCGCGTGGCGCTACTCCCCTTCCAAAAGGGTATACTGCGGAGTATAATGTCGCTCCGCGGCCTGTGCGAAGAGCTCCAGCGAATTACTCCCGTCTTGGGATACATCCTGACATCACATCTTAACCAGGATTGCTTGGATAATTACTTTTCACAGATCCGTGCTCCTGGCGGCACCAACACGGCACCTGACGCGGTGGAGGCGCGATGGAGGATACGAGTGCTGCTGATGGCGCCATCTCCAATGGTAGTTGCCAACAAGCAGGGCCGCGCCGTTCGACTGGAGCCAGTCACAGCTTTCCTTAGCACAGGCCAGCGTCTGGACCAGCCAGACAACCTGACAAACGAAACTCTGCAGGGTCTCCAGATCCAGGTAGTATTGCTCACCATTGTTTGAATGCATTACCGTTGTTTTCCGATAATGGTAAAAATATCACCGAGTTCCAGTAGTACTATTGCAAAGAAACGGAGCTCACTACATGGAACACGGAGAGTCTGTCGGAACGCTGGGTGGATCTGCATGCAATATTTCGGTATGATTATTTGTGCCCCATCCCTCAGTTGGCCCGGTTTGATCACACGTCTAGATGTCACGTACAAAACATAAGCCGTAAATATCGATACGGTGCACGCAGCGCAGCGCTCGTCGGCCGTTGACCGTCCCTCTTATGCGCTCGGATTACGTCAGGCCGGACCACGAAAAATGTTGAGGCGTATAAAAACAAGGATGCGATAACAAAAGAATGGACATGTCTGGGTCCAAGGCGCTTTGTTGTCGCAATGGCAATCAAAACTACTGACTTGTAATAGGGTCTGATTAATGCGCCTGTCAGGTGCGTCGAAATGACTGCGTTTCGTTGTGTCGCAGATCCAAGATCCAGCTGTGGTGGAAGCGGCAGCGCATGCGGACGACGTGGAGGCCGCCTACCAACAAGCAGCTGCGATCCCTCCAGTGCCCGTCCTGGAAGAATTCGAAGAGGACGACGGAGTCAACGAGTCGGGCGAAGGCAAGTTCCATGAAGGTGACGGGGAAAGAACCGAAAATGGCCCCCGCTGAGGCGCCGCCACGGACGAGGTCAACAACGAGCACGAGGTGCTGGCCTTTGTTGCCGGCTTCGTGGCAGCCAAGTGCAAGCACCACGATCCAAGCATGGGATTGTCGACCCGAGAAGCACCACCCAGCTGTGTGTCAGACACCTGGATACGCACGATTAGTTGGGGCGGCCTGGTGTTACCGTCACTGGCCTGGATGAGCGTTGTCGAGGCTTTCGATGTCGTTTTCCAGCTCGTGATGGGCCGAGGCATGGACCGAGACATTGGTATTGTCGACCGCCTCACTAAGCTTCTGCTGAAAAAGTTTTCTGCGTTGGACAAGCGGATCGCACGGAAGCCGGTGACGACGCGCATCCATCTCCGCCTCAGATGGCTCAATTAAGCTGGGGCTGAGCGGGCTGCTGCCAGGCGCGCAGCCGAACAGGTGCGACAGCATGTGGACAGCACGATGCGAGCATCGTTGTGCTTATGTGAACATACGTTGGTGAGCTTGAATGAGCGTCGTTGTGCCTTCTTTTTTTGTTTGTTTGTATGCTTGTGTGTCCGAGACATAGACGGCTCTTTCGCAGAGGACGATTTGGGTTGTTTTAGACAGGTTATCTTGTGGCGTATTTCTAGAGTTAAGCTGAACAAGTCTATAGTTGTGTTCTCCGCACTCCACCCCCCCCCCCCCCCCTGTTTGCTTTATGTATTCGCCAAGTGTGCACAATGGAGTGCATGTTGTGCGCAAGAATCGCTTTAAATAAGGGACGTTTAATTAGGAGTCATACGGGTGTACAACGCATTGGCAGGGTAGCGTGACTGATCTGACATTGATAAATACCACGCACCTCGACCTTCGAAGGCTTCGTAGTACAGTTGACGCAATATGCGATGTCCACAATGCCCTATGTTCCACCAGGCAGCACACCACTTCCGTTGTTTCAAACTGCCTCCATCGCACACCGGTGCAACCCGGCGCGTCATTATGTATGGTGCTGAGGTTCAACGCGACAGGTCGGATGATGATCCTGGTGCCGCGTAGTTCCTCCTTTGGCAGTGGCTGGAGCTTGAGCAGGTTCGCCAGCCCGGATTTGAGCAGCTGTGGGCTGGCCAATTTCAATGCATCGCCATAGACTCAATGTTAGGTATCCTCAGCGAGTGGGAGTGACATGGCATATGGGCTCCCGGTTCCTAGGCCGATGTTCGCTGTTATAAAGGGGGGGGGGGCATGGCCCCGTGTCCCCCCCCCCCTCTGGATCCGCCCCTGTGACCCAAACCAGCATTTTTCCTACTGAGCAGATGCAGCCTGTAACTCACCCCGAAGTGATTAACTCATGAGCGAATTCACAATTCAGCTTGTGTTGAGCACAGTCCTGACTAGCACGTCTATATATGTGTCTGAAATCCTGCACTTTAGTACATGGTTAACTGGTTATGTTGATCACATCAGACAAAGTGGCAACATTTTGGCATGTTAACTGTGTTCTTGACAAAGATTTGGTATCTCATGTCTGACATCACAACTAGATTTGGGTTGAGTCGTAAGTTGACATCATGGATGAGAACTCAACTTGTTTGGAATATGCATGCTAGTGATATAAATAAACAAATAAGTAAATATGTATATACATATATATATATATATATATATATATATATATATATATATATATATATATATATATAATATCTCTCTCTCTCTCTCTCTCTCTCTCTCTCTCTCTCTCTCTCTCTCTCTCTCTCTCTCTCTCTCTCTCTCTCTCTCTCTCTCTCTCTCTCTCTCTCTCTCTCTCTCTCTCTCTCTCTCTCTCTCTCTCTCTCTCTCTCTCTCTCTCTCTCTCTCTCTCTCTCTCTCTCTCTCTCTCTCTCTCTCTCTCTCTCTCTCTCTCTCTCTCTCTCTCTTTCTCTCTCTCTCTCTTTCAGTATCTTTAATGCTCATTCTTGTTTGCGGCCAGTGCATCAATTTGTGTGCATAGGCCTCCAAGAACGGGAGAGATTAAACAGCCGCCAAAACCTATTGACAGTCCTATGCTCCGAGCCTATGGCACTAATCAGTATGAAACGATCACCATTTCATGCCGCTTGGTCGACAGCTTGTTTTTTTCCTAGGACATGATGACCTTGAAATAGGTCAGAGGTCACCAAAATTCCAAAACGTGGAAAAATCGGCCTGGAAACATTCCCACCTCTAAGCGGATGGAGCAGATCGCTACAAAACTTTCACTTAGTGATGCGCCATTGTTGGAATCCTCTCCTTTCAAAACATGGTGATGGTTGGTTTGGTCAAACGTCACCAAAAACGTCCGACACCTCCAATATTGGCTGCAGACACCCCCATGTTCCGAGCCTGTGAGACCGATCGGCACGCAACCTTTACCGCCTCTGCACAGTCGAATTCTGGCTGCATGTCGGTGTCGCTACGGACGTGAGCCATGTTTGGCTGTGTTTTGCGCTGGTGCGGGCCATGCTTTACGTCGCTGCCGCTGCACCTGGCCTCGGCTGTGCTCCGTGTCAGCGTCTAGCCATGTAAACGCCTGCACAGACGTGAGCGATGCTCCACGTCCCCGCCGACGTACCATTATGACATGCAAAGAATGTACAGCGCCATTGCATTGTTTGTCAGTTTACAGTTTTTCACTTTCAAATTCGCAATACTGATCCCTTCATGCCTCCAGATTGTATTTTTCGCAATCGTTGCCAGTCGCTCACAATCCGAGATGTCTTTTTTTCTTCTAAAAAATAGGCGCAAGTGCAGGATATATCCAATATGCAACGACGAAGGAAAGTAACTTCCGCGATAAACAACGAAAAAGCGGAAGTTCTCTCCCTGCGCTGATTCGGTCAACGTCGAGAACATGTCCGCAACGCGCCTTTTTCATTGGCTCCTAGTTGTTTCTTTAGGGCGGCGAATGTCACTTGTCGCGTTTTCTCGTTCGATTTTCCCCTAAGCAGCAGAACTGTTTGAAAAGGCAAAGACACATGGAGGATGGGTGATCCTTAATCCAGGAAAGTTTTCCAGGAATTCGGATTTGAAGAGGCAATGAAATATTTCTTACAATTCCAATCGCTCAAAATTTAAGATGCTTTTTTCTCAAAAATAGGCGCTATTGGGAAACAAATCCAATCTGCAACAAAGAAGGAGCGTAACTTCCGGGATAAACGACGGAAAACCGTAAGTTCTCTTCCTATGCCGATTCAGTCCACGTTGAGAGCATGTCCACGCTGCGCCTTTTTCATTGGCTCCCGGTTGTAAAATGTCACTTTTGGGCGACGAATGTCACTTGTCGCGTTTGTACCTTCGATTGTCCCCTAAGCGGCAGAATAATATGAAAAAGCAACGACGTATAAACGATGGGAGATTCTTGACCATGGAAAGTCTCCAGGAATTTGGATGTGAAAGTCGCAATGGATTATGTCTTCCAATCACGGCTTGCTTCCTTTTAAAGCAGCAACATAGTAGCGACAATCGGGCTGGATTATTTTGCCCGTGTGCCTGTGCTTGACGCACGTGTTTGTATGCCACGTCGATTACGTCTCCCAGAAACAAAACATGATTTTGTTCGCGATACTCAGTTTGAGTCGCATACTTTTGCCCACGTCTTGTTCCGGTTACATAACCAGTCCTTTAAAGGCCACTGTGACTCCTGTCCTGTCAACCTGTCCCGGCCACATTTCCTAACACATCATTTCCATGCGGCCTCTTCCATCCGTCAGTGACACCAGACGCAACATTCAGCTCGGCTGGCGCTGCCGGAGAGCTCGCCGTCGGCCAGCCGCAACCTGCCGCCTCCAAGTATCCATCCGACGCTGCCGGAGAGCTGGCAGCTGGCGGGGCTCTACAGCCTGACGCCGACAGAGCGTGCGTCCGTACCGCTGCGCTGGTGCGCTGCTCTCCGGACCGGCCGCCGGTCTGCGCCACCTGCTGCCAACGCTTCTCGTCTGTGGCCTGCACATGGCCCACGCATTCCAGCAGCTCTGCGCAGAGCTAACCCGTAGCGCCGATGCTGTGTCTGCCTCGGTAGGTGTGCTTCAGTGAGATAGAGACAACCGGCCTAGGGACAACCGGCTGACCCTGTGGCGCTCAAATTTGTGGGATCTTTGTTCTACCTCTTCCAAGTATGAATTCTGCTATCTTAAAATAGAAACACTGTTAAAGCATTAACAAACCTTGATGCATGAAGATCAGAAATAAAATAAACACAACAAACCATGATGCATGAAGATCAGAAATAAAATAAACACAATCTCAAGTATAACGGGATATCTGTGCTACATGTGCTACACTACGTGCTACCTGTGACGTCTACACGTCGGTAGTCGTGAAAGGCAACCGGGAGGGATCTGGCGGCAAGCGCGATTGTATAAAATGGCCGCCAACTGGCGCAAGGTTTCACTAATTCTGCCATTCCTCACGTGACGCGGAACCCGGCGCCATATTTGGACTGGGTCGCAGCCATCCGCGTGGCCGCTCCTTTCGAGGGTGTCTGTGTACCGTCCGGCCGACCACGGGCGCCGGTCTGCCGACAGCTGGCGAGGCGCCGGCCCTGCACGCGCTGGGCGTCTCGCTGCAGCTGCGCGCCGCCGGACCTGACGCCCAACTGAACACCTTTAACATGCGCTCCTGCTGCGCCAGTCCAGACGTCTCCGGCGCGGGTCGGTCGGTCACTGGGGGCAGCGTGGTGCCGCGGTCACGGCTTGTGCGGTAATGCCCGCCAGTTGTATGTAATTGCCAGGAGCTGTATGTTGGTTTGTGCCAAGGATTTCACTGGTTTGAAAATATGCAGTGTTTTTCAACATTTCTACACACGATTTTGTTTTTGGTGTTCTTAATCCGCGCCATGTTGATGTCAATGGCCAAGCATGGGCAGGGAAAGCATCAGGTCAAGTGATTTGCGCTTAGTTCTTCGTTGTTCGCAATAAAATTGCGTATCGGATGAAAGTTGAATTTTTAAGTACGCTTCCAAATACCGTGCCATAGCAACGTATTGGTGGCAGCCACCATCTGAGATACGAAGAATATCATTGGGGCTGAGAATCGAATACATCATGAATGACACCACAGCCGAAAATGCAAATACAAGTAGAAAACGTGCGACCATTGACAAAATAACCAGAACACCTAAAGACGAGGCCAAACCACCCACATATAACGCTTGAACAAGGTACGTAGCTTAGACCACCACATTGTGGCGGGTAGAGGAGCCAAAAGTGAGTCACGCCGTCCGCTACAGTTGCAACTCTGCATGACCAATCTGTCAATGACTCTGACGTCAGCAAAACGTTCGATGACAAAATCA
Source organism: Pollicipes pollicipes (assembly GCF_011947565.3). Classification (NCBI taxonomy): domain Eukaryota; kingdom Metazoa; phylum Arthropoda; class Thecostraca; order Pollicipedomorpha; family Pollicipedidae; genus Pollicipes; species Pollicipes pollicipes. The sequence goes on along the minus strand of NW_023596953.1, from coordinate 2,144 downwards.
AATGATGACGTATTGATGAGCATAGTTATGAAAACATGAAATCCTGTTGTTTAGAACAGTCTTTCGTACTTAAAAGCATACCTATAGCTCTAAATGAGTATTTTCACCGTGTATCAGACTCGTTTCAATATCTTCCAGCAGGGACCAGTCCTCTTATACATACGTGTTTGCGGTGATACAACATCACGTGTACGAACAGCAGAAAGCAATTCGAAGGCTCAAACGCTAAGTACAGAAAACAAGTAATGGTAGGCAGTTTTGGATCCTACCCGGGGGACTATGCATTGAAAGGATGCGTAATGAAACTTTTACTCAAACGTTTTTGGACCGGCACGACACACAACCCCACGTGTCGGTAGTCAAGGAGCGCTCTCGAAAAGTGGCGCACATGTCCCATCGTCGGATTATTTGGCACATGAGAGGTTTCGTGGACTTACAAACATAACTTTGTCCAAGTGGAACACAAAAGCTACTTTTATTTTGCACTCAAGACACAGTCACGACACCTGGATCCAGCAGCTGGGTCGACGACACCACGTCACGCCGACCGTCCACCAGCGTCGCGGTACGCGCACGCCCGCGCCTGGGCGGCACCATTGCTCGCGCATCACCGCGCTCGTTTGGTGCCGAGCCGCGCTAAACACCGCCGGAGGCGTACCACACGACGACCGGCTCTGGTCCGCGTCACGGTCACAGGTGGTGTCTGGCGATGCCTCCAGCTGGTACAGCTTGGCGGTGGGTCGGCGAGTGAGATTTCCGCGGATCAGAATTGCCGCGGCACGGCAGTGGCCATCCGGTCCTTTGATGAGTGAAGCCACCCTGGCCGAAGGTCACCAGCCGCGAGGGCCTCCGCCGTGGACCAGCATGACCTCGCCAACCGCCGGCAGACGGGTGGGTCGGCCCGGGGCTGCTCCAGCACCGCAGCACCTGCAGGCATTCAGCCAGCCAGTGTCGGATCAGGCAACGCGACATACGTCGACGGTTTCTGCAAGCCCTGTCGAACGTGGCGGAATCATGTCAGTGCTCTGGCCTCGCACCCGCTCGAGGTGAATGACACGAAACGTAACACACACGTGATCATCAGTGTCTAGATCTTGCGTCTTCGTCAGCGTACAAGGGAATGGAATAGTCGATCACCAACATCCAGAAGGGCCGACATGGCTCTGACCTGGAACGGTGGCAGAAGGCCTTCCACATACCGATGGGGGAGTCCGTTGTGGCACCGACACCTACCGCATGTGCCGACGGCCCTGTCCATGGTTCTCCTGTGAATGAAATGCTCGGCAGAGAAAAGAGCAAGGGTGACGCGGACGCCCTGGTGCAAACATCGACGATGCCCCTCGTCCACCATCAGCGCTGTGATGTGACTCCACTCGGGCACAACCACTACAGGCCGCTCGTCGGTCCTCCTTGTGGCCAACAGCGGTCCGTCCCCATCCATACGGGGTCTCACCTTCACTAGCGGCGAACCCACTGGCAGAAGGGAGCCATCTCCCAGCGACTCCAGCTCCCGCGGGGCGCCCGACGCAGTGGTAAGTGGCAGAGGGTGCAGGTCCGAAGCAGTGGTCGGCAGGTTCCGATCCGGCCCGGGGGATTACGTATTGCAATGGTATTACAACTTTGACCCTAACGTTTCCGGACCGGTGCGACACACAACTCCACGGTGACAGTTCAAAGATCACTCTGGAGAAGTGGCGCACGTGTCCCGCCTTCCGGTTACCTGGAGGTTTTAGGTATGGTGATTTCACGCTTAGCCAAACATGGAGTGCGGGTACAAAACAATGCCTATTTATTTAAGTGGGGGTCAGTTGCCCTGTCCGAGGCGTGCCTCATGTCCGCTAGGCTCCGCGGCGTGCCGTGCTTCCTCGCTGCCTGGGACACGGACACACACCAGTTCCAAGGTCTGACTGTGGTGGCAGTGGTGGCGCGGCTCCGTTGCCGGCGGCTGCTGCTGCGCCTCCGGTGTCGGCTGCGCGGGGGCCGGCTGTGCACCAGGCGCCGCCCTCGTCCGATCCGCTCCTGCTACGCTGGACGCGCTCATGTCGGTCCCGGTGCCGGACGGCCCCACGCCCCAGCTGCAGCAGCTGGGGCTGGCCGAGATGCCACAGAACCTAACTTCTCGCAGCGAACACCAGCCAATGCCA
>NW_023596952.1:0-20142 GCF_011947565.3 Pollicipes pollicipes | reverse complement strand
AGTGCTGCCAGCCAATATCAGCTGATGAATTTCCAGGGTGATGCATGTCCGAACAATACGACAATGATGAAGCAATGGAATGTCTGGAGTACGTAATACACAAGCGGCATGAAATGGAGACAAACATAGTGATGTCAGCCGCATACAGTAAACAATAGGCAGTTTATCGAAGTGGCCTCGAAGTGTAGTTTATCGAAGTGACGTCGGTATGCTGCGTCTGCACCACTTGTCTCACCGTTGGAGTCGCGATAATGTGACAACACAGCCCCTTTCCCCGTTATCAGCGCGAAACAGCTCAGCATTCACAAGCCGCCGTTCTTGACCGCCCACGCCTCTGCAGAAGGTACTACCCAAGGCACTGCTCCACTCCTGACCACACCCTCTTCCCACAGGGGCACTCAAAGGGCGAGGGTGGACAAAGGTGCACAGGAACAGCTGCACATAGAGAGGGTGGGACGACAGCCCTGGCGACGGCCGGGCCCCTCACCGGAGACGGCCAGCCGCAGCGGTGAGACGCCCAGCAGGCGCAGCTGCTTGTTAATGCCCTGGCGGTACTTGGCCTGTTGCAGCAGCTGGCGTAGGGTGTCCAGGTGGCCGCTGTAGGCCGCCTGGTGCAGGCGGATGTCCTCTGCCGGCTCCTCCATGTCAATCAGCAGGCTTGACAGGTCCATGGTGGGGATCTTGCTGAGGGCAGGGATGGGGCAGAGATGGTCAAGTTTACACCCATCTTGAGGGGTCTGGTCATGGTGCCAGGGAAGAATGTGAAGTAACTGTTTGAGCACAAAGTGCATGACCAGGACAAGGATTCCTGGGCAGCATATAAAACTTTTGATAGTTACTGACTTAACAGCAAACCAAACATGCTGTAGCTTCATATTATATCCCAAAATTTTGAAGTGTTTTTTTTAAATCAACAGCATGCTGCAAAAATGTCTGTATTTTGCTCACACGTGCTGCACTTTCTTCTCAATCAAAAAAGCTGTAATAGAATGTCATTCTAGTAGTCTCCTGTGATAGCATTATCAATGAATGGCAATAAAAGGATTTGCAATGATTTAACATCTTCTAAATTATTGGTTGGATCCATCAACATGCATTACCAGGGTAAGGCAGAAACCCATGAAGTTACTGAAAATAGCTGACAGCATTTTGGATACCATTTGAAAGCTTAACTTTGAAATTCTTACAAGTTAGCTTAATCATACTCACCATGAAAAAGTGCACACATGAAGTGTTTAGTGTTGGATTTCAGGTCTTGAAAAAGTATAAATTTGAGATGGGTAAACAGGGTGAGATATAACCTTTTCAAACAATAAAAGCTGTGAAATTGCGGCTTACAAATACCATTTTGAGTGCACCAGCCACATTGCTAATCCAAATTGCAGTGATCTTAGACCTACATCAAGCAAAATGGTCTCAGTAGTCTCAGTATGGCCTCAGCAGTAGTGTGCTCAAAAAAACATCCAATCTGCATCTCATCAAAGTAAAAGGTCAGATGCAAAGGAGTATGGAATCTTCCTTCATATGAGTACAGTTATTTTTTAGTGTCAGATAATCAATAAGGCTGTTTCCCCACAATTGTATATGAACAATGGTGAACCCTGACAATCAACAGCATCATCATTCATGGAGGCAAATTACCATTCAATAGTTGTTTTCCTATGCCTCTCAATAGCATTCCATGAGACCAATAGACCTCTCCTGGTCAGCATACTCCAGCTCACATACACAATGAGATCACGCATCTCGGGACAATAGCATGGAATGTTACACAGGCTGTACAGTCAATTAAATCCATATACATACCTGTGTTGCTAAAAGCGGGCTTCTTATGTTCCGCCAATGGCCACTGACATGGCCAGCCTCTGTACTGTACGTTTGCTCGCTTGCGTGCATTTACCCCACGGTCGCGACTCCTGTGATTCCACCTCCACCTGCGTATGCCCGCGGCTGCCTGCCCCCGCCAGGGTTCGTTCGCCCAAGCGTTGACCTTCTTGACCTATAAGTTGCAGAGTAAAGTGGCGCGCGTTCCCAGCTTTCTGCGCCGGTTTCGTAACATTTCCCCGATTTCGGGGTGAACAACAAAAGAAAAACGCCATAGGAACCCCGTAACCAAATATAGTAGTGCGCTGCTTAAGCACCGATACACGCTTGAGTGCCGATAAGCAGAGGCACAGCTGGAGGAAGTGAAAGTCTAAGCCCTCCATTTCAACGTAAGCACCGTAAGCGGTTCCTTTAGCCATCTGCTAAGTGTTCCTCTCGCCCCCTCCCGGCTGTGGTTCCGGCTGCGGCCCTCATTTAATGGAATGCCGGGTTATGCGGTGCACGGGCGCTGCCGCGTAGGTTTGAGGTTTTACGGTACACCAAGCACCGCTGTATAGACACATCCTCGGCATTTTTGTAACCTTATCCGCGAAATGTTACTGGTTCGGTGCCATTTGTTTGGATCATCTTTGGCCTGATGCTGCTGTTTAAGTGTTCGTTGTACATCAATTTTCCTCGCATGTATTGGGTACACCATTCGCCGCTAGTGATTGACGGTTGGGATTTATTTTGACATTTGGGGGTCAAGCAGCCAAATATGCGGCGTAAATTGGCGCAAGGTGCTGTGTAGGGGACAGCGTACAGCGTACTTGTCATGATACCATCGCTGAGGTTATCACGAGGAATACGAGCTGTGGGAATTGAGGTTCAATCAAAGAGTACCCCAGTGCGCGCTCGCGTCTGCCTGAACTTGCGTTTGGGGCACTTGCGTTGGGAGTGCAACTTGTAATATGCAATTAACACGCAATGTCGCAGACGCAAACACGTCAAAATAGCATGCAATAAAATTGGTCGGCTTTGGGCTTCCAGGCGACCAGGAGCAGCCACAAGCGAAAGTGAAAGGTCCACGGGTACATCAAAAATATTCCTCCCCGATTGAGAGGATGGTGAATGGGAGGGAGGCATAGGGCCTGTGAACGCTCATTTCGCTGCTCACAGGCCCTATGCTGCTTCCAGGGGTCCCATATGCCCACTTGCAGGGTCAATTCGATCGCTCAGGAGCCTTCTTCGTTGCCCTTGATCTCTTCGGATTCGCTCGGAGGGCGCTGCGCTGTGCTGGGATCCTTCCTGCTAGCGTGCCGGGGCACTCTTGTCAATCATGAGATTTCCCGGATTTTTTCCACTCGTCGGAAAGGCTCTGCACGTTATAACCGGAAGCCCCATCTGTTAACCTGCTGGGGTTTTCTCGGTTACTCAGGGACCCTTCACGTATGTCTCATTTAGCCAACCGGCATGCTCACGATATGCTCATGGGCTCTCTATTTTGGCCCAGGGCCCTTCCAGTTTTTTTGCCACTCGCTCACACCCCACGCTCTTATCGGGCCCCATCTGCCAATTTGCTTAGACACACTCGGTCATTCGGGGTCCTCCGAATTGGGCCTTGGGTGCTTCCTTTTTTAATGTAGAGCCCTACGCACTTGTCGGGGCCCCATCTGTTGACTTGCTCAGGCACACTGCATTGTTCGGGGCCCCGGCGCGTTGGGTTTTTGTTATTTGAATGCAAGATCGTACGCTCCTGTCGGTGGCTCTTTCTGATGACCTGCTCGGGCACACTCGATCGTTCTGAGGCCCTCTGCATTGGACCTTGGGTACCTCCTATTTGAAGAGAGGGCCTTACACTCTTGTCGGGGGTCACAGACGTTCTTTCATTCGCACAAATTAGAGGTGCGCATGGTGCAATGTCGTGAGGACAGTGATCGCGACTGCGTTGAAGAAGTGTAGTGCTGTTACAAAGTGTAGTGTAGTGCTATTACAAAGCGTTGACAGTGTAGCTGAGACTCGAAAATATTCAAATTGATGCTCCTATTATGTCTTCACGGTGCTGCAGTGGTACTACCCAGTGCAATCATCGACGTAACTAATCCTGAAGTTCCACTACAGTACGTTTTTTGGCATACGCCCAAAGGTGGGACACTTCCTTTAAAGGCCAGGGCGCTAACAGTGGAAGACGGCCGAACGTCTGATGCCGTCGAATTCCACATGCGTGTTGCTCGGGGAACAATGATCTGCGGGTGAACTCGGTGGGCACTCGCGGAAGTTGCAATATGCCGTCAGCTGTAGCCCGAGTGCCACGCGGGAACGCAGAGGCACGACCGATCGCCCGTTTGGGCAACGCCTCGGGTGCACGGGTGTCCGATAGAACGCTTCGCATCGTCGTCATGTCTCGTTCGGGTGATCACGCCCAGCATTGTAGCAACCGAAATGAAGCAGTGCGAGAGATGCACAACCGTGATTGTGTAGGCTGAGGACGATTCGGACGCCAAAGGTCAGTGCTTTCTGAACCCTCTCTGTACACCTTAGCAGCATCCCAGAGGGTTAACATTGTCGAAACTTGAGGAAACATCGGCACCTCCATCATCGTCCTGGTCTCCGTCGGCACACGGTGTCTCATACGGGCGAGCGCAATTAGACGGTCGTGGCATACAGTTATTTTTAGTTCTGTTCGACTCTGGGCTCCTCTGTTTGAGGATACTCTTCGACTGTCACCCGGAGTTCCCAGCCTAACACAAACAAACCCTTCTTACCATGGACGTGATAGAAACATAAAGAACCAGCGAAGCACTTGAAGGCGCCGTGAAGTGACAAACTCGAGAGATCCGTATTTCCGGTCCGTCTTCCCAGCGTCGCTTGGCGTTCTCCACGCTTGCAGCGCGTCTACCTCTTAAAAAAAAAACTTGGAACTTCTTCGTCGTCGCGTGTGTCTCATACCAAATGGCTCCTTTTTTTCTAGAGGCCCCTGACTTTGAGAACTTAACACGCGCTCGGGTGGGGGGTCAAATTGCCACCCCGAAGGTTTTTTCAGAATGGTTTCCAAACGGTGCGGCGTAGCCTTGCCAAATTTTGCACAGCTGTGGACAATTGAATAGCGGATCGTTTGGCGTACAAAATTAGATGTGCCTTGCAAGGTCGCTGACCAATGGCAGGCCAAATTCAGGCAATGGTTTCAGGGAAGGCAATTTTCAGGGAATCGTCTAATCTGATACAATAAAGGAGTGTTTGACGAAGCCATACATCTCTGAGATGCTTTCTTAGGCATTACAAATATTGAATGAGCAAACCACGTTGACCTAAGGTCAGGTATGAGGGTCAGACCAAAGTCACAACCAACATGATTTATTACTCTAGGGCTTGCTGTATGGGATAGTTTGTGGTGCTCATTTCGAATTTATTGACAGCAGGAGCCGCACTATACATCTTCCATTGACTTTTTAGAGGTCAGAAAAGGTCATTGACCTAAAATGACCCGGGTCGATGCTTTGTTTTATGAACATACTGTCCAGCATAATATTTGTCGCTTATTCAAATGCAAAAACTAGCGGTGAGCGGTGGACCATGCCCCGGGTCAGTGTGTCAGCATGGAAGGCGAGTGGGGCGATGACTCATGTCTGAGTGAGGGGAACGATCACGGCTCGGGGCGGTGCGTCACGGTGGCACCGGCCAGTCGCACGCAGATCGTGTTGCGAGTATGAGCCTTGGAAAGAGTATAGGAGGTGCTGCTCGGGGGGAGGGGGCGGGGGTGGACGGTCTATTATGGGCTATTGGACACACATGTTGTTAACCTTTTCAATCACTGCCTTTGTACACTTTGAAATTTAAGTGTTCCCTGCTCACTACCCATGCCAGCCTCCAGCCGACCAGTATTCATTATATTAGGTCCTTAAGCCTGCTCCTAATCGTCTGAACTTCTCAGAGCTCCCTGTCGTCATCTTCGCGGAGGTACGCATTCCGGAAACGGCTTATGGCGAGTCGGAGCGTAATAGTCCATGAGTACGCTAATGGCTTTACCTTATCGTGAATTTATTATTCATTACATCAACCTGTACCCGTTTCAATGCGTGTTGGCGTCACACGGTGTACACACGCTGGAATGACAACGGCTCTGCGTTCCCATATTTATGCTATCGACGAGTCTTCGCTATTTTCACGTTTCGCTTGGCATGTGCCACGCGCCTCATGCAGAATTTGGTATTGTCCATTCTACGACTTCCCCGGACCCAAGGCTTACAACATACCAACCAATCGACCCTTCCCACCAGCTAAGCCAAGTTCATCGATTCTTTCCTCCACTCCCCTCCGCGTCCGGCGATTTCTGCGCATGCCGGTCAGCAATTCACGAGCGGTGGGTCCGTGGTCGGCCACCGAACCCCTCCCTCCCGCGACAGCCAATAGGAGAGCAGCGGCCGGCGGCGGCGCGCGGCAAGACCGGGGCGCGTGGAACGCGGCGTTAGCGCGCACTGCAGGGAGGTTGGGTCGGCGAAGCGTCGTAGCGCCGCTGGGTTCACCTAAGCTCTCTGTGATCCGCGTCGCGTGTCAGCGGATTCTTCAGACATCACCATGGTGAGAACTTGTCTACTTTTTTGCTGTTAATCAAACTGCTCAGAATTGTACGAAAAGTGTTGGAATAAGCGGTGGGAATTGGGGAGGCCAGCCGGCGCACCCAAACACTCGCAAACTGGCGAATCACGACGAATGTGTGTTTATCGCTCGGGTGCAACCTTTGCGTCACTCATCCCGGGGTCAAATTTGTATTCTCAGGCGGCAAAAGTTGAGTCGGTGTCACGTGATTTGCTGGTGTAATCCCGGCAATGGATGACTGGTTCGTAATGCCATGGCTGTACGGTCAGGAACGGATGCATGCCCCAAATTACACATTCCGTGATTCATGTGTTGGTATCAAGCGAGGGAAACATTGAAGAGTAGGCCGGGAATGTGTCTGGTGGTACTTGTGTCCATCCAAGGCCTGCCGTACTTTTGTCGGTTCACTGTCAACCGCCGGGGCCACGTGGTTCTATGGCAATCGTTACGCAGCCGCGCCTCTCGCTGCGTTTCATTTGGACTCTGCTGGAGAATGGCTTTCCGGTGATAGCCGACGCCTGCAGCCGGCTGCAGGCGTCGGTTCAGTAGGGACAGAACCGGGCGGTCACCGGCGGGGCGCTGCCGGCCCGGTTCCAAGATGGCGCGCGTCCGACGCGGGCATGGGCGGACCGCTGTGCCGGCCGCGCCGCCGCGGCAACCGGCCCACGCTGGAACGCCACCTGCAGGCTGAGCGGACGCCGTGCCCAGGCCGGCCCCATTGTTCTTGCGGCATCAGACCGGCAGCTTGGGGACGGTGTGGCGGGGAGGGAACTGGCGCGTTGCGAAATGTGCCACTGTGTTTGTGGACGATTGAGGCGTTTGTCATGCATGTTTTGGGGGTTGGCCCTACTAAAACGTTCTAGTATTATTTCCCCAAAATTATTAAAATTAAAGCACTCGTATAAGTCAGGTGCGCCGTCAAGATTGTGTAAGTAAAGAGGGCCCGACGTGGAATGAAAAGAAAAGAAAACTGAACAACGCAACTGCCGGCATAACATAATATTTGATGTCGCGTGTACGAGAGGTCTGTGATTGCGTTCTTTGAAAGAATTGACGTTTTTTGCATTCGCATAGATAAGACAGTAGTTACAGCCCTATTACCTGACGAAAAACCAGGAGAATGGAGGTATAAATGCGTTGATACTTTGGCAACATGCCGCGGCCAGTACACCAGTGAATTAATTATTAGTTGAGTTAAAGTTATATTACATTAGTTATTATGTAAGTATTGTTATAGCGAAATAGTTATTTGACAGTCATGAAATCAATATCAGATAATTTTGAATTTACTTCTGTCGTTCGTTTTGATAAGGCGTGTTGCCGAAATATCAACGCATCTATATTTCCATTCTCCCGGTTTTATCCGAGGAATAAGGTTATTACTAGTCTTATCAACTTGAATGATGTCCCTCGCATATCCATGCACGACTTGCGTTTTTTTTCGCATTGCCCCGCATCGGAATTAGCACATGAAGAGTTTTTAGCGAGTTTGAATCCGTGTTCGAATAAGTTAGTGTTGGTCCGCGGTTGTTTTAACTTCAGTTTTGGTTCCGGTGGTTGGCAATTTTCTGTACGTGCTTGTGTGCATCAGGCCTGGCAGCCTGGCATCCTGATGCATTTATCAGCATCCCAATTCAATCGTCTTGTGCTAATCACACTTTTCCCAAATAAATGGCGCCTGATCAGGGACGGGAATGCCAACATCAGCGAATAAACTGTTTCAAGTAGACTATTTCCGTTAATCGCATGTGGTTAAGTTGCCTTTAACGCTTAGCTGGCTATGTGGCAGTACCCTCTTGATCCTCAGTCCCGTACGTGGCTTTCGTCTATTTCAGCGCGAATGCATCTCCATCCACATCGGCCAGGCCGGTTGCCAGATGGGCAACGCCTGCTGGGAGCTCTACTGCCTGGAGCATGGTATCGGCCCGGATGGTCAGATCCCTTCGGACAAGTCGCTTGGCGCGTCGGACGACAGCTTCTCCACCTTCTTCTTGGAGACGGGGGCCGGCAAACACGTGCCGCGCGCTGTGTTCGTCGACCTTGAGCCGAGCGTCGTGGACGAGATCCGCACGGGCATCTACCGACGTCTGTTCCACCCGGAGCAGATTATCTCAGGCAAGGAGGACGCGGCCAACAACTATGCGCGCGGCCACTACACTATCGGCAAGGAGGTGGTGGACCTGGTGCTGGACCGCGTCCGCAAACTGGCCGACCAGTGCACCGGCCTGCAGGGCTTCCTGGTCTTCCACTCATTCGGCGGCGGCACCGGCTCCGGCTTCACCTCTCTGCTGATGGAGCGGCTCAGCGCCGACTACGGCAAGAAGTCGAAGCTCGAGTTCGCCATCTACCCGGCGCCGCAGGTGGCCACGGCCGTGGTCGAGCCCTACAACTCCATCCTGACCACGCACACCACGCTGGAGCACTCGGACTGCGCCTTCATGGTCGACAACGAGGCCATCTACGACATCTGCCGCCGCAACCTGGACATCGAGCGCCCCTCTTACACGAACCTGAACCGGCTGATTGGCCAGATTGTCTCCTCCATCACTGCCTCGCTCCGCTTTGACGGCGCCCTCAACGTCGACCTGACAGAGTTCCAGACCAACCTGGTGCCGTACCCGCGCATCCACTTCCCGTTGGTGACATATGCACCGGTCATCTCGGCCGAGAAGGCCTCCCACGAGCAGCTGTCTGTGAGCGAGATCACCAACGCCTGCTTTGAGCCGGCCAACCAGATGGTCAAGTGCGACCCGCGCCATGGCAAGTACATGGCCTGCTGCATGCTGTACCGTGGCGACGTCGTGCCCAAGGACGTCAACGCCGCCATCGCTGCCATCAAGACCAAGCGCAGCATCCAGTTCGTCGACTGGTGCCCGACTGGCTTCAAGGTGGGCATCAACTACCAGCCGCCGACGGTGGTGCCCGGCGGCGACCTGGCCAAGGTGCAGCGCGCCGTCTGCATGCTCTCCAACACCACCGCCATTGCCGAAGCCTGGGCGCGCCTCGACCACAAGTTCGACCTGATGTACGCCAAGCGCGCCTTCGTTCACTGGTACGTGGGCGAGGGCATGGAGGAGGGCGAGTTCTCCGAGGCGCGCGAGGATCTGGCCGCCCTGGAGAAGGACTATGACGAGGTCGGTATCGACTCTGCCGATGCGGAAGATGAGGGCGAGGAGTACTAAACGTGACCTCTGTGACCACAGTCACGGCCTTGCACATTCCTTTCAAGAAACAATAAAATCCCTCGTTTGAGCATATGTTAGAACAGCTCCGGTTTCCGGGGACCGCGATAATTACACCGAATCATCACCAGCGGTACTTTATCATGCACAACATCAGTACTTCGGTATCATCGGTTTTCATGATCGGTACCCACATCGCACATGGGTTGGCAGCTCTCAGTACATGAGGTAATTTGGCGAAGCGTCTCAAACTCAAAACTCAGTTACATCAAACGTTTAACATGGTGTGGATGGCAGACAAGTGGGTGGCCCACGAAAGCAAGGGAGCGGTGTGTGAACGGTTGTCTGAGCGCTTGCGATAACCTTGGGATTATTGGTCATGAGTTATCTACACCAACTGCACCAATAGACGCGCAATTTTGCGCGTCACCATCTCTATTCTGAACAAAACTCCATATATGTTGCATCGTGCTCCGGTCGCATGAAGTTTTGAGACTTATACACTGCCGTTTTGTGTCGGTGACGACGTTGGAGAATGACGTAATGAGGAAAGTGTACCAGGCAAAGCGGCGATAACGCCGCAGCCGTGGAGCGTTTTAATAGCAAACGTCAAGAGGTACGCAAATGTAATGTTCTAAAAGATTATATGAAGAATGTTGAACTTGTATGCAACATCATTGATAAATATGCCATACTATCTACTATGTATCTGCAATCATTCTCCACAGCAAAAGAATGCTAATTTTTAAACTTGGTAACGCCTCCGATTCATCGCGAAGGTCGATTTTTGCAATAGTTCAATATCACTCCGGAAAGTATCAGTGAAAAAATGAGGCTTATTGTATAGACATGCAGCGGGGACGGGTTTGACGTCACGATGGGGGGCTTCCGCTAGGTAAATAAGAAGTGCTAGTCATGCTAATAATCTATTACGAATCGGCTGAGTTTGCCTGCACAATGTCGTACTTGATATCTGGCGTGTCAGGAAAACCAACATAACAGGCAAAGCTGTGAAAATTCCTTCTCCGCGTCAGAACGGGAGGTCAGACAGAGATTGCAACAACATGCATCAGCGTAATGGAAGCCTTCTGGACCCCTGGACTATACAGTGAGACCTAGGAATAGTGCACACGTGGTTAACTGTTGGTACAGTCTAAAAAAAGGAACGAACCGACAGGGAAAAGCACCATTTTCTTAAAAAGTTAACTTAAAAAGATTTGATAAAATAGACCAATTTCGAGAACTTTTTTGAAATCAAACTTGAGCTTGGTCAGCGCTGTTCGTCAGCCAGGTTGGGCCTTGAGGTTCATCTTGCCCCACGAATGAATAATGTTTGAAGGAATCTCCCAAATTAACCGCTTCATTTCGCGGTAAGTGAGTTTTGGCTCCCCTCATCCCTGCTCACTTTTATCGTCTGCCACTTTTCCTACGCTGCCATTAAGTGTGTCAGAGGTGACGTTCCAGGACTGTCACATTCTTCAAGCATGCATGCGCCATTTTCCACTGAGCATACTGTTTTGCAATCAAGTCCACGATCTCAACGCCATCATCGGTTGCTCTCGCCAAACTTTGAATCTCGGTGATGCATGCAAACACGCTGAAGGAGTGCCGCTAGCCCCCGCACCTACGCAGCACAGCACGATGGCCTCAAGGCAGTTAATCTGGCAAATCCCATAGTTCTGTCGTTTGCGTCTAATGCTTTTCATCGACCGTCAGGGGCAGATCTAGCCTGGAGTTGTTTTTTTTCGGGGGGGGGGGGGGGGCAACCGTTCGTCGCCAACAGGCCAAACACAACAATACAAATGCACAGATTGGGATCCGTACACAGATCAAGAAGTAGGTAGGTCTTGTTCTTTAGTGGGAGGGTTAACAAGGGCTGAGATGATTAAAAACATTTTCTGGTCCTTGAACAGCCCTCGTACAATGCTAACGGTCAGCAATTCAATCATCCACGTGCCTGTCAAACACGATGTTTGCGCCGAGTATGACTGAGCCCCGTTAACATGCGTTTTGTTTGGATATTCAAATCGCTGCCAACTTTTCTTCATGAAGTTTTTTTTCTGAAACGGAAAAAAATGTTTGATACCGCACCATCGGTTAAAACAGACGGTAAGTAGACGAAAATTTTATGAAGTTCTGGGAATGTTTTTTAGGGGGGGGGCAAAATATAATCTCAGTTTTTTGGGGGGACATGGCCCCGTGCCCCCCCCCCCAAGATCCGCCTATGTCGACTGTAGCATGAATTTTCTCACGCACCAACCGCCGCCATACCGCCGCGCCCAGCCGCCGCCGAATCCGAGTGCACGTCCTCACGTGCCGTTTGTTGCGGAACGCAGGCGCGGCCAGTCACGTGCCGCTCCGGGACGCCGCGGGTCGCTGCGCCCCAGAAGCATCGGGCCGCCGCCACATGTTCTGCGCGCGTCTGTCCGTTGGAGACTGCGGCCGCCGCCGCGGCCGGCCCCTGCACCGCCAGACCGCAGCGCCCCTTTCAGGCTCAAGACAAGCGTACTCAGACGGGACCGTATAGATCGAAAACAAACGGTGATTGTGTATGATTAATTTCTTCGTGTGCCGGCCGCCCCTCGGCGCCTTCCAAAATCGATGATCAGTATTGATTCGCAGCAACTGTCCGCCGGTCGTGTCGAGAGGCTTCGCGGCCATCGAAACATGGGAGTCCACGCCCAGACAGACTTGTGCTGGCTGGGTGGGATATTTTATTATTAACTATCCGTGCGCACCGTTTTTGAACTAAGTTGTCTTGAAACCTTGAATTAAGCCGCGTTCATTCTTTGAACATTGGGGTGAACATTCGGAACATTCGGAACACGCTTTGAATTACTCGTTCTCATTCACCAGCCAGTTTCACACTTCAAATTGTGTTACAACATTAGTCTCTTCACACTCAAATGTGATCTGGATGGATGTCACGACGTTAGTGTTACGGCACAAACTCGTACCGATAGGAGTGCTACGGCATTAACTCCTGCCGATAGGAGTGCTGCGGCGACAGTTTTCCGTGGCACTACCTCTACTGCAGACATTTCTAAAGACTTTACTTAAACGCGACAGCACTGCTAGTGCAAAGGCTTATTCACGAAGAGCGCTACACGGCACGATTCATTCTGAGAAATGTGTATACGGCAATGCATTTTGCGCAAAAATATATGTAGTCTTTATTTTTACGCAACATGACTTTCTCTGCAAAGACTCGTGGATATGAGTGCTAACGACAAAACGTGTGCCGCAAAAACTTATACTTGCCATTACTTCATCGCTTTTTAATAAAAGCTTGTACAGTCTTCACTTATGCTCATAACTTTTACTGCAAAAATTCATACACGGCATGTGTAGTGCACAAAAAGCTTATGCTGCAAAAACGTACATCAGGCCTTACTTCCGCGGCAAATATTTGACCACAGGCCTTTGCTGTAGCACTAATGTCGCGCATAAATCTTTGCATTAAAATATTGCCGTGTATAAATAACGACTGTAATGTGTTTGCAATAGAAGTAGTGACGAGTAAAATGTTTGCAGTATCGTGTAACACTACTGTCGTTTATGCGTATTGGCAGCAGAAGTAATGTCGTAGCTGTCCTGTCGATAGGAGTTTTTTTTTCTTGTAGCACTTATGTCGTGGAACCCCTTTGAATATGGAGTAAATGAAATAAAAAATAATAGGATTATGAATATGGCGGACCACTGCCGACAGCTTCTGCACGCGCCTGGCCGGCCGGCAAAGGGCTGCGTCACACACGGGGCCAGCCGACAAGGGGCTGCGTGGCGCACGGGGCCAGCCGACAAGGGGCTGCGTGACGCACGGGGCCAGCCGACAAGGGGCTGCGTGGCGCACGGGGCCAGCCGGCAAGGGGCTGCGTGACACACGGGGCCAGCCGGCAAGGGGTTGCGCGGCGCACGGGGCCAGCCGGCAAGGGGCTATGTGGCGCACGGGGCCGGCCGGCAAGGGGCTGCGTGGCGCACGAGACCGGCCGGCAGGGGGCTGTGTGGCGCACGGGGCTGGCCGGCATGGGGTTGCGTGGCGCACGGGCCGGCCGGCAGGGGACTGTGGCGCACGGGGCCGGCCGACAGCGGGCTGTGTGGCGCACGGGGCTGGCCGACAGGGGGCTGCGTGGCGCGCGAGGCTGGCCGGCAGGGGACCGTGTGGCGCGCGGGGCCGGCCGAGAGCGCCGCGCCGCGCCGCCCGGCTGTGACCGCATCCACATCGTATCACTGCAGGCTACAAGGGCGTGAATGGGGTCCATATGGGCTGAGCATGGGCTAGCTGGGCTCACGTCCATGTAGGCTGCAGGTGGGCTGGTATTTGGGCTCCACCTGGGACCCAGATGGGCAGCCCATATGCTAACATATTTGGCACAGGTGCGTTAGGCTGGCTATTTTGTGCTCCCCCGTTGGATTTTTTTTCATCAGGTACAAATGAGTACATAGCAAAGGAGAGCAGCACGGGATGAGTTTCATGTGGGGGTTCACGCGGGATGGTTCATATGGGACCTTTTCATGAAGACCTCTAAAGATCTTGATGAAAAGGCCAAATCTCAGAGGATGTATAAAACACAAAAATGTCGAGGAGTGGTCAATAGCAAGGTGCCCTACGAAACAACCCGATCTCAACCGACTAAGTACAAATAGTCACACGGCACCACACCGACCCACCACGAGCGTCCGCCCTCTAGCTCGCCTCCATCTGGACCAGATCTGCCTGGATCTGGCCAGCGGCCACTTCCTGTTACACTGACCGACGTCTACCGAGGCCGGACACATATCCGGTCTTGGAGGCACCGCGCGGGCCCCAGCGGCGCAAGCGACACGTAGAGGCAGCAAGTGCCAAGACGAGAGAGAGCGATAGAGTGTGAGAGAGCGAGAGAGCGGGAGAGCGAGAGAGCCGGAGAGCGAGAGAGCGAGAAAGATAGAAAGAGAGGGAGAAAGAGAGAGAGAGAGAGAGAGAGAGAGAGAGAGAGAGAGGAGAGAGAGGAGAGAGAGAGAGAGAGAGAGAGAGAGAGAGAGAGAGAGAGAGAGAGAGAGGGAGAGAGAGAGAGAGAAAGAAAGAAAGAGAAAGAGGGAGAGAGATTTCCCATCCCCAAAAGGTAGATACCTACCTGAAACTATGCTTCACATCCACGTTTATCAGCAGTCTACGTGACACGCGATGCGCTCACATCAAACGCGATGCGCTCACACCACATCATGGCACCTTCCACTAAGACGCAATACGCTCACGTCAAAACATTTAACACGCCGCTAAGGTACATCCAAGGCCTCGTCACGTACATCACTGGTTAAAACACGCCCGAGCTGCCGGCTGAGTGCGACGCGCTCGAGGGGGGGTTGGGGGCAGAGTTGACCCCATTGCGATATAAGGACTAAGAGACCTAGAGGCAACAAATAAGCCAGTGGATGAGTCTTCATGGGGAGCCACTTGTGTCACATCTAAAGGTACCTAGGTTGTCACCTTAGTGTTAAGTAAGCACAAACAAGGTCGACGCCCTCCGCGGTACCTACAGGCCTCTTCACACAACTAGTGCACCCAGATACCTGCTATACGTAAAAGTCACTGGCGTTTAAATGACGTTAGTGGCCTTATTTCATTTTAGAAAATAAAAATGAACAAAAGCCTTCGAGATGATTTTGCTACTAAAATTTATGATAGGCGCTCTTGTCCGAACCGCATGCTTCCCAAGGCCAGAGATTCATCGAGGTCGTTTTAGATAAGATGTACCCCCAACCCTAATGAGCTTGAAGAACAAATCTTTTGACCTCGCTGTGGTCCAGGAATTAGGAATCGGCGAAAAAAACTGCCTGCTAAAGGAAATTTTCCACCGATGAATCCGTTTGGTTTTTACCTAAACCTCACTTCTATATTTGACCCGAAGTCAACAGAACTAGTCGCAGCATTAATTTGCTCTATCTCATTGCCTAAGCAACCACCGCAACGTTGAACGACGCACTTAAACTCCGTTATCGCACTACATTGAACGATGACCTAGCAATTACCTTCCCTGACAGTCATGACCTGGCTTTGACCTTTCGCAGGTCAGTGACATTAGGAGTACATCTTATTTGTGTAGTGAAGGATTGGCTATTCAATTACCCAAAACTACACGAAGTTTGGCGCGGCTACGCCATGCTATTCGTAAAAGGTTTATTTTTAAATAATGGCGTGGTTTCTCATGTCATTTTGAGCTATGGTGGCCACATTTTTCCGTATAGTGAAAGACTGCGCCAATTCGAAATGATAAGCTATCATATTTATTTCTATCTTCTCATATCAAATACACTGCCCTCAGCGAGTCAGACACCCGTTGACTGTTGGCTGCTTGCCAACTGATGCTCACCTATGATACGATTTCGAAGTCTCTGTTGAGTGGGAATGGACTTACATTTCCATTACGATGGTGTTATTTGGGTTGACGCCTCCGCTGTCTTGTCTTTCATCTGTGTAGAAGAGACAGAAAACTGATAACCGAAGGAACACTCTGCGACAACAAATAATACCTAACAAGTAAAACGGGCATGCTGGTTGTGGGGCCTATCTTTGAGCAGAGTGCCATCGCCTAATATATGCTCCTCATGGAAATAGCGCCATTACCGCGCGTTGGTTTCAATATGGGCTTCCGGCGAGACCGATACGAAGGTCAAAGTTTCCAAAAAAGTCGCAATGCCAAAACTCTGTTTCAGGCAGCCCTGTTTACATGTATGATGCCATAAGATACGCTAAGAATTCGTCTAAAACGCGCTTCGTTGCGCTCTTGCCGATATTGCTACCGCACTGCATTTGACACTACGCACGGGAAAATATATGCAATGGAGAAGGTAAAAAAGATGACATTTCAACCAGCTCGTTTTATTCAACAGAAGCTCTGTGGACAATCTATATCCAACCTTATGCCTTGGTCAGACAATTACATGACAAATAATGCAATGGAAACATAAAAAGGTTCCCACCCGTTGGCAACTGTTTTACTAGATCTGGCTGTACAGTGACACTGATGTCTTCCGACGCCCCCGACGGCAGACACGCCGCGTCTACGGCCTGACGTAACGGACGTCCACGCAGCTGCCGCCTCAGATGCCGTCTCAGTGCGCATACTGCCGCAGGTGCCACGGGTCAAGCACGGACATGCGGATTTTGTCGCACCAGTGCCTGAGGTCGGGGACAGATAGCTGCTCCTGTATGGATTTCCTCCAGTCCGTCGACATGCGGCACGCTGTCGGAGAGTCAAGCCAAAGAGTCGTCTGGAGAATGGACTGCAGGTCACTATGGGTCTGCACAGCCCAGTGCTTGCGGATGTCGTCGTATGATGGAAATTCGATACTTGGGTGGGGGTCTGCTCTCTCTTTCATGTACTGATTCTCCGATTCCCGGACCATCTCCAGCCAGTCGGGCGCGGTCTCGCCGAGGGCGCGCACCAGCAGTGGCGCGTTAAGGAGGAGGTCAGCCAAGCCTCGAGGAGTGTCCAGGTCGGCAGGGAGACCGGCCGGCCGCTGGGCCGCCGGCAGCTCGTGCTGGCTCCTGCACCAAGCACTCACAGCGGCCGGATCGCGTAACAGCTTCTCCACGTCTTTGGTATCGAGAAGTGTCATCAGGGGTGCTGCGTCCAATGTGAACATATTCCCACCGAGAGGTACCAGAGGCATCTGACAGATCAGGGCGTCCGGTGCCATGGTCATGGCTTGGAACAGAAACTGCTGCTGCTTGGTACTGCCAAGAAAGTGGTGGTTTATTCTCTCCAGCTCTGTTTCCACGGCCAGTCTCAACATTGACGGGACGGTGCCCTTCGATGAGTATTGCGTTAATGGTGCAGTGGGCCGGTGAAGAATGCCTGATGCCACGGCTTTCAGCACCAGCGCGCGGGCCAGACCGGTCCGGAGCTGGCTCCTCGACGCCGGCTCTCCAGGAGCCTTCAGCACGGGCTGCAGCAGCGTCAGATGGACGTGAGCGCAGTCGCGCGACAGCAGCGATTTCACACCGTGCTTCATGAGGCTGATGGAGTGTGCCATTGCGTTCAGCTCTTCCGCAGACAGGGGCCTTAGCAGGTCGATCCTGGCTGAGAAGAAACATGGCAGGCGACGGATGTCCAAGGCCTCATCCAAAAAGTCCAAGGTATCAAGAGCGGCTCGAGTTACACTCTGCCACTGGCTGCTTGGCTTATTTTGACATAACCAGAGCAGCCCCGTCTTGAAGAAATAGGACTTGATGTTGACGGCTTTTCCGGCAGACTTCAGACGCTGTTTGCAAATCTTGAGAGCGCACATCGCCAGTGTCTGCACCTTACTCATGTGCCAAACGGCTACCACCTTCGCGCGAGAGAATGATAGCCGCCACTCGCATCGCTCTGTGGCGCTGCCTTTACAGCCAGTTGGCACGATGTGAACCCCAAATCTGCAGATGTCGTTTCGTACCGCCTCCGGCGGCCAGTCGCACTTACGGTCACGTAGAGGGAAGTCGTTATCCGGCCACCAGTGAACATGCAGGCAGGGTACGTAGTCATGACCTACCACAAGGTCATACTCTCCCATGGGGAAGGCTATTGCTGGCCCGCTAGCTTCCAATGTTTTATGTTGGGGGTATGTCACCAGCAAAAAGTCGCGCATAAGCTGGCGGACACTCTCAGCTGAGAATGGTAAGGGCTCCGAGTGGGGACAGTCTCCCCTTGGAGTCTGCAGCAGCGTCACAAAAGCAGGGTTCTCAGTCGGAACTATCATCAACTGTGGAACTTCTGAGTCGCTGATTGCCGACGGTGAGTCTGAAGATGTTCGTCCCACCGAGCCTGGCTGGCCGGCGGCCGTGCCGCCAGTCACAAAGCTAACCTCACCGAGGCAATACATGATGTCCATGTCCGAACTATTCAATTCTGGGTCTCCTCCAACGTCGTAGATCCCTTCCATCACACTTCCGGACATGGTGGCGCTCTGTATGGTGAGCTGACCCAGCGGTGAGCACCGGCACGTGGCACGCTCCTTCTGCAGCACGTTCAGCAGGGGGGCCGATCGCAGACTCGCCAACAGCCGCTGCTGCTCGTCAACTACGCTGCACGCGAACACGTCCGCCACACTCAGCTGTGGTTTCACAGACAGGACGCAGTCAATCACCATGTCGACGAGATCACCACACTTACGGTTCAGCAGGTTCACTAATAAATCCAAATGCTCTCCCATGTCCATGACGGCACCGAGCTCTCCGACAGGAGACCGTCACGCCTCTTGCAGGCACCCCAACGTCGGCCCACTGTAACGCTGGCGGTTACCCGCTGAGTGTGGCTGCAGCACCGGCCGGCCGCTATCAGCAGTGTCAAGCAGACATCCGTCGGTACGAGTTTGGTCGCGACGCCACGGCCGAGCTGCTCTGCAAAACTGACGGAACTGCTAAGGGGAAGGGTGACTGCACTGGGTAGAAATATATCCGTCGTTCAGAACGTTCGGAACGAATCTCTCCTTGCGGTGGTCTTCATTATCTTGATTCGTCCCGTGAAGCGACGGGCAATATTTCACATAGGTGATAATCGGCGCACATGGGTCCGACACCAGCGCCACGGCGCCCAGGGGAGAGCCGATTGAGGGCATGCAGCTCGCCCCCCCCCCCAGGAGTGACGTCACACCCTCGAGAGTGACGTCGTCCTAGCGCTAAGGAAACTTGTTAACCATAGGCTGGACACGACACTGAGGCGGTGTGCGACACATTGCGGGCCAAACAAGCTTCATACCACTGAGCCAGTTGCGGCCGAGAAACACGGCCCATTGCCGTTCACCTGCTTTTAGCGGCAAGTGAGTAGAGGTTTCTGTCGTAGTCCGACGTGATCGAGGATATTAGACCACGCGATTGGCGATTCGAAACCAAGAATATAGATCTTGACGCATAACGAAGTGTGGCGTAATTTTTTTCTTCATAACAAACGACTGCGCATTCAGGTTTTTATTGAGCTGGCTTCCATCCTGTCATTAAAGCTGGAGCCCAACGTAAGGTTGCTAGCAATAAATGTTCATGGTGGGTCAACATCGTTTTTTTTTATAAAAAGAAATACTGGATTGAGATTATTGTACGATGTGCAATTTTGAAGGAATCGCTGTATATTGTAAGCATTGAGTGATAGTTAAGCTCTAAAAGGCTTTCGTTTTGAGCATTTGAGACGTATTTTTGTGACATTTTTTTAGCGTATCGGTTCCAATCGTTTGTAGCTGCCGAGTAACTACACATACTTATTTTCAGTCGCTTGCTCGAATCTTCCAAAGTTCAGCGTAGACAATGCTGCATTAGCCGATTTATATACCGTACTGGACAGCACGTAGCCAACTGCACACCAGAATAGACTATGTATGTTAAAACAACTGGAAGCGCTCGTCCCAGTTATATTATTTTTCCCGTGCGTCTGTAATTCGGCCAGTCGAATGCCTCTTTGGCCTTAGTTGGACTTGTGCTTTCTTTTTTGTTCTGCATTCTTTCAGTTGCCTATAGTTTGAAAATATGGAAGGGGAGACGTTATCAACCAACTTCAAGGTAAACAAGTAGCGCAGGCTCTTCAGTGAACAAGTTATTCTCACCGGGATGTAA
>NW_023596951.1:0-22921 GCF_011947565.3 Pollicipes pollicipes | reverse complement strand
TTCCTCCGTCTGCATGCCACATGGCTCGCGCAGCTGGTTTCCCCCGTCTACATACCACATGGCTGGCGCAGCTGGTTTCCTCCGTCTGCATGCCACATGGCCGGCGCAGCTGGTTTCCTTCGTCTGCATGCCACATGGCTGGCGCAGCTGGTTTCCCCCGTCTGCATGCCACATAGCTGGCGCAGCTGGTTTCCGACGCCTGCATGCCACATGGCTGACGCACCTGGTTTCCTCCGTCTGCATGCCGCATGGCTCGCGCAGCTGGTTTCCTCCGTCTGCATGTCACATGGCTGGCGCGGCTGGTTTCCTCCGTCGATGTCATTTCACGTCATTGGTTTCAAACAGCTCCGGGGAGCTGTGATTTCTGTAGAGCTTTTTGTGGGAGCATGAGAAGAAGTCGATAAATGGAGCGACGCTCGAACGATCTGAAAAACATAACGACGGAAGACAAGGGAGACGATACCCGGGGAGAAAGCATCGCTGTACGTTTCCATCAGTGAGCCCAAAGAAGCATGACCTCGGGGCAATCTGTCATCCTGGGCTCTTTCAAAACCACGGACTTTTCAAAAGGTCTGACTTTTTACTGAAAAGGAGAAATGCAGTAAACCTGTTCGAAACCCTTCACTGCTCAAAGATTTTGTAGCGTGTTGCCTGCGTCTACTTATGTTCTGAGCGCGAGATATCTTCACCGTAATTATTCGGAACGCGGGATTTAGGCTATCCTTGCCAGACACCGCATAAATCAGCCATTTTAAGAACTGGATAAGATGGAAAATGTACTAAAGCTGTTCTCGTGTGACATCGATTATTGACAGCGAGGTATAATTGAGACCGCAGCATAACGATCACATCCTGGATAAGATTAGTTAAAAGCATATTAAGCAATACATGGTGCACATGTCATACCTGACAGTGCTACCACCCCAGACCCACTTTACTTATGCCGTAAAGAGCACGGGTTTCCAACCAAGCTCTTGTTTGATCGATGTAGTAATTTTTAGTTCCCCACTTTCAGCCATTTGATGGGCGTTCTGTTTGCTATAAGTAAGCTGTGCACCCGATTTCAGTTAGAAGAGATTTTGCGACTTGTCAGTGACTGCAGTGCCAAGGCTCGGTCTGCCCTTTTGGTCCCGTTTCTCGGCATCCTTCTTATTTATGCATTTATTATTCAGGGCAGATTTACGATCATTCCGAGCAATGCACCCAGCCAACCATTCCTCAAAAGTTGGTGACAAACAATACCCACGGAGCTGCACCCCGCTGGCAGCCTCTCCATGCCCGGACCGTTTTTTCCGCGCACCCTTCCCCCATGCGGTTCGTCACAAATTGAATTTATTGTGCCTAATCTGCTCATTGACGCTCAAATGGGCTCATTTTGCGCTCGGGGGTGCCCGGGGCCGGCCGTCTGACGAGGGGCGCCCTGCCGCGGGCGCCCGGGAAAGGGTGCCCGCACCGGGCAGCGGCGGCGAGCGTGATGAATCTGTAACGCGATGCCGGGTATTCCTTCTAAATCTTCTAAATGGCGTGTTGGTTTTGTCCGCGGGGGGAGTAAATCACCACAATGGGACCTCCTGCGCTCGAGCCGAGGCCCGGGTCGGCAGAGGCGAGCGAACGGTCCTGGGCGGCGAACTGTCCGCTGGGTCGGCATAGCTGCCGTCTGCCTGACTGAGAAACTGCTGTCTGCCGGACTGAGAAGCTGCCGTCTGGTTGACGGAGAAGCGGCGGTCTGCCTGACTGGAGGCTGCCGTCTGCCTGATGAAAAGCTGCTGTCTGCCTGACTGAGAAGACGCTGTCTGTCTGGACCAGGGAGCTGCCAGCGCAGAAGAGAGTCCGCCAATACTGAAGGAGGGCTATCTCTCCTTTGACAGATTTGTCTGCGAATTCATCCGCCTACTGGAGCAACTCTGCCTGCCTAGGGGCCTGTCTGGCCAAGGAAGGTGTCTGTCTGACTAAAAAGGTTTTCTGTCTCGCCGAGGAGCTGTTAACTGAGGAGTTTTAAGATCAACATCGGTTCCTTAGACAGGTAAGATTTGGCTCTTGATGACGGTGGTGAGTCATTCAACATAATGTAACCAATGATGTACTTTTTGCGGAGCGCAGGGCAGCTGCAGTCTTGCACTTAATCGCTTCCATTTCAGGGCACAAAATCTCTCAATGATATTACGTGATGCGGGAGACATTGCTTAAGTTAGAAGATCTACTGCGTCTTAATGATGTTAGAACCGCGGCATAATTTTGTACGATGGCGAAAGGTGAGAGGATTTAAAAATAGCATACAGCCTGTCGCTATGCAGGGACACGGTATTTAAAAGGATCACGTAATTATCTGTGACATGCCCATGCATTTTGTCATTTATGAGGTTGGCAACTCAAAGCCTTCTACGCATCCGCTGAGTAACCTACCACAGTACCATGCTCTGCAGCAAGCATGCTCTGCGGAGGCGCGATCGCCCTCCCCGTCACGCGAACGCATTTGGTGCTGTAAGTAGCTTGCAGTGCTGCCACATCACTTGAACTGGCTAACGACTCTTACTCGTATCAGCTGGCCGCGTCTATCTTTGAAGCCTTCTCGGAGTGAGACGGAATCCATTGGAGCAATTCGCCACGTAGTTCAGCTCTCATCTGGGTGTGTACGTTTCACATCAAAGCCCCGGCGCTCAGGTGCTGAGGATGTTTTTCAGGAAGCAAGTACTCGCCTAAACGTCACTCTGGGTCGCTTTGGTCTAATTTGGCACGTGATCCGAACACGACCGCATCTTTTCCTGATTTCAGTTCTCTTTTGAATTATTCATTCGAATAGCGGGAAGAGTGGAGTCCAAAGCCGGCGAAGTTTGCTGCAACATTTGAACACCACCACCCGCCTACTTTCCATGAGCGAACGCCATCCCCTTCCCCCCATCCGTGACGCCGCAGGCGTCTAGCGGCGGCGCGGCGCCCGCACGTGTTCCCAATCGCTGAAAACGCCCCGGCGCCGGACCAGAAGCCGCTGATTGGCGTCCGATGAACGTCAGGGCCTCAGCACCAATGGCTCCTCGTGCCCTAGTGAACCCCGCTCCGGGTCACCCGGGCACCGACCGGGCCCCGCCGACAGGCATTGGTCGGGAGTTGTCTACGGGCCGGGCGGCCTCTGCAGGTCGCACGATCAATCACGGCCTTAGACGCGTGCGGCGGAGCGGCGATAGCCGCGGATGAGATGGAGTGAGACCCGCTGAGACCCGCTGCCCCGCGACTACAAAGTGCGCTGGATGTGGTCCATGCAGTGTTCTTAACTCTCAGTGTGATAAAGGGATTTGCAACGTATCCTCCTGGTTGATAAATTGGTAAGAACAGTCATCACATATCCTTGCGATTAGTTAAACAGGCCATGTGTTTGCGTCGCGGGTCTCCATAAGATCAGTCAACTTGAGTCTAATGCTCACAATGGCTACTTTTGGTTCTTTGTTAGCTGTTCAGATGGATACGACGAACAAGGCCGACTGTGGCTCAAGCCGTCCAACAATTTTGCCTACATCACCACGCATCATCTTAGCGCTGCCGCCCCCCCCCCCTCCCTGCCGCCTCGTCCCCGCAAGAAACACAGACCTCTGACCCCTGACTGGTGTCCCTTCCTCTCGGACTCGTCCACATTCGCCACACTCCATGTCCCGCGCGAAGGGCAGGTGCTCGCCCTCCCCCCCCCCCTCCCCGCCCCACCCCGACAGATGGTCAAGGCGTAGGTTGCCCTGGGCCGTGCAAAATCTGCAGATTTCAGGACGGCAGACGTCTGACCTCTGCACCTGCCTAATTTGGTGACCTCCGCGGGGCGGCACCATGTGGCCAATGGGGACGGAAATGGGGCGGCAACCCGCCCCCGGCGCACGCAGGTGGCTCGTAAAACGCGGCGCCACCAAACTCCCCCCGCCGCGTACGGTGCGCAGCAAATCAGGACACGCCGCCGCCCACATTTCTACGAGACTGGCAGCGTGGCCTCCTGGTTCGGAGAAGGAGTCCGTAATGACCTTTGATGGGAGCTGCGCGACAGTGAAACTTGTGCTCGGCAGATGTGTGCCGTGCAGGCTCGTTTGCCCGTAATAGGCCGTGCAACTGCATCACTCTTATGAGCGGGATAGCAGCGCGACGAGCACACCTGCCAGTGACGAGTGGCACGTGCCGAGCCGCACCGGTAGCGCCCCTAAACGGATCTGGCAAATGATTGTGCTGTATGGTGTCGGCTGGGCAGGTGATACGAAATGACTCACTCGCTAAAACACAATTACCGACAGGTGATGCCGCGTGATTCACGTTTGCTTGATTCATATGCATGAAAACGGATTTCGCATAACTCCGGCCTGCATGCCGCCGCGGCCGGCCGCGGACGTTTGGCGGGTCGGCTGTCAGCGCGACCTCCGCCCGCGCCGAACTCTGACCGATGCCCCCGCTGACCCAGAAACGCACCTTCTGCGAACGGCCATTACTGCGTCGACAAATTGCGCGGCGGCGCCTGTTGCCGGCCGCCGCAGGGTGCCGCGCTGCCGCGGCGCTCCCGCGGTGGCGCGCCTCCTGCGACGCCGGAACGCGCCGGGAGTCGCCCCGCCGTCGACTCGGAGGGGGGGGGGGGGGCGGGGGGTGATGCGGACATCATTAGTCAAACGCTATCGGTCGCGGCAGTGGCGCTAACCCGGCTCGTGATGTATTGTTTGCTCGGTCGTCCGCCTCCTCACGCGCGCGCTCTCACAAACAGGCGGACCGCGTGGGACCGGTGAGAGCGTGGGGTGGTGAGCGGGTGACCGGCCACCTCAGGCGCCCCCGGCACACCTGACCCGGCGTCCGGGAGGTCATCAGAGGTCAAACTGGCCAAACTGGGTAGGCCAAACTGGGCCTAGCGTCTGTACAGTCGGGCGCCCGGTCCGCGTGCGGGCGTATCATACCTCGCCCCTATATCGGAATGACGTCATTTGTTGTGTTACTATCGTTGTATGTGACTATCCCGTCCCAGTCATCAGCGCAGGATCTACCCCCATTCCTGCCAGCCGCGGACCACTGCCCCAGTGCGCCGTTTCCTCGCTCCACCTCTGCGGCGACCGCGGCTTTAAGCGTGACCGGCAGCGAGCCGGGTCAAATGGAGCCGAGCCTGCACGCTTGCGCGTGAGGCGGCCTGCAGCGGCGTGCAAGTCGGCGGCCAGGGCACGACGCACGTCTGGCGCGTCACGCGTCACGCACGACGCAGCGTCACGCGGCGAGGTCACACGATGGGCATGACGCGAGCGGCGCTGGGCAGCGGTGGTCACTGCGGCAGCAGGTCAAGCGCCCACAGTCCGGCAGCCGTGATCGCACTGTAATTAAATCAGAGGACCACGCAGCAGTAAGAACGGAACAGTGATAACGCGGCAGTGGTCAGGCTGGTGCGCTCACACAGCGTTGGCTACGCGACAGGGATTGTCACCGATCACACTGCAACAGACGGTCAGCTGTGGCAGATCGATGTCGCGGCGCCGGGACATGGCTTCGGTTCACGCACGCTACGCAACAAAACAAAAACGTCTGACGCAAGAGCTTCTAACACCATTAAGTTAAATGGGTCCCCATTGAAGGCGTGAGGAGTGTGTGCTGAACTTCAAAGCTTATGTTTTCTCAGCGACAGAGCTTCTTCTTTACCGCCTCTGCGAGGCTTGAGCTCCTTTCGCGTAGCGGGGTTCTCCTCTCACTACCACTACCAGGGGCCTGCGACTGGTAGGTCTACCAGTAGGTCAGAACCAGGAACTGACAGCCACGTCTGTTCTTTCGCCGTGGCAGGGGACCCAACGTTACGCTGCGATCCTCTGAACAACATTATGGGTTCCTGGACCTATCTCAGTTTGACCAATAGACCGGCGGGCCCGCACAACCCTGTTCGACACCCAATGGGAAACCCTGATCCATCCCAACGAGAAACCCTGATCCATACCCAAATGAGACTGTTTTGTTTAGTGCAAGAGATCCCTGAACGACTGAGAAGCCCTTTCATGGAGAGGCCTCAGTCGAGACCCCAGTTTGAGTTCTCTGAGAGGTCTCAAACCAGGGGCGAAGTTTTGCAAAACGAATTGATGAGGGGGAGGGGAGGTAAGAAATGATAAAAAACACAAGCTACCCCCAAAATGCGCTACCAAACGGTGTTCTTTCCGGATTTGGCCCTTTTTATCCTCAAAGTTTGGGACTCTAGTCCAAGATGGGCAAGGTGGGCTGCAGTCCATCCAACTGAATAAAAAACAATATCCCCCTCGCAAGATCATCTGAGCGACGCAGGACGCTCTATGGTCGACAACCTTGGACACTAATCACGTTTTTTCTCGGTAAATGGGATCACTGGTTGAGAAAAAAAACGTCCGTCTGGTGTGGTGCAAGAAACCCGATCAAGTAACCCTCAAACCTCCGGGTCGAGAAGCGGGCTCCTATTTATCCTAAGATCCCTGATTGAAGCAAGTACAGGAGGCTCCATTACTGACATTCTATGGCCATGGCTCTATCTTATTCAGTTATAAGAGTTCCTATTCAGTATTGGGGTTCCCCTGTCCACTAACGGACCCCTGGGACCCCTTCGACTTCTCCAGGGCCCACGGGTAACGCATCGGAGAAGGTCATCTGACTGATACTATGAAACCCTGACTCTGTCCATGCTCCAGAAATGGGACTCTTGCTGGTAGGGGACGCCGTTCAGAGCTGGGCCCCTGACCAGACGGCCTCTCATCGTCTCATGGTTTCTCCTGGTGATTCAAGAGGAGTCACTTTGACAAAAATCCGAAAGCCGTGGCTTTGCCCCCTTTCAGATGGCGAGGGTCCGGGCCAGCGCGGAGCCCCTGCTCAATGCCGTGGATACCCTGTTCGATGTCGTGGATCCACGGCGACTGAACAGATCCCCTGTTTACTTCCTGCTCAACACCGGGATTCCTCAGTGTATAAAAGGCCCCTCAATAAATCAGAGGCCCCGGAGCGACGCCAAAGAAAGCTCCCCCATATACTAAGGCTTGATCCCGGCCCTGTTCGGTGCACGGGTAGTTTCCCAGCACCAGGTCCCTGTCAGATATCGGCGTCATCATCTCAGTTCTGGGATGCCTGGCTGACAGACGGCCCCATAATGTTTCAAATACCCCGAAACCCTAGCAGGCCCTTCGAGCCTTCTGGGCCTGAAGGGCCCCTGGGCTCCCGATCCACGGAAGGAAATATAGCCCCCCCGAGCCCTCCTGTTTCTGCCCCTGGCTGATGCCTCTCGATTCAGCAACTCATGAGATATCGTCATTTGCCACCTACGTGCCATCTCCCTGGGCATGTGCCAACATTTCGGACTAAGTGCTTGAAACTGCGCGTTTTGAGCTATTTGTTTCAAGCAATTTCAGCTGCGAGTGTTTATGTTATTTGAAATCATTTACGTGACGACTAATTGCAAGCACTGTACGTGAACATAGTCTGCGCATTGAAACATAAGCAGGCAAAGAAGCTGGGCAGAAAAATCTGCCGCAAAAAAGTTAAGACATTGCAAAGTCTTGAATTAAAAGTAATGTATAAAAGTAGTGCCTGGGAAGCTCCGTCGTCATCAGTATTTGTGTTAGAGGTAACCTCGGCACACCGGCAGAGGCCAGGTCTGCGAGGCGACGCACCTCCTGCGGCCGCCGCGCGCTAACCGACCACCGCCACGTTTTTACACACCGCCAGCGATAATTTTCCAATAAGACAAACAAGAACGGGCGGTTAGCGGCACGAACACCGGCCGCCCGGCCGCTCCACCCCAGCTGTGACCCCTGCGTCGGCCGACGCGCAGGGCGGCGGCCGGCCGGAGCGGCAGGGGGCGCCGGGGTCATCCCGGTTTTTTGCGACAAACGCGCCGCGCCGCGCCTTGTGAGCGACAGAGCCCGGCCGCTCCGCCCCAATTAATTACGGCTGTAATATACTCACGCAGCGACGGCGAGTCCGCGGCTCGCGGCGGCAGAGGACGCGTGCAGGAGACCGCGGCGAGTAAGGTATAGGGAGAGGTGTGAACGGACGCGACCGAAAAAGAATGGGGGAGTGGGGGGGGGGGAATATGTCTTGGGAAACCGAAATGAGACGATAAAGTCTTAAACGTATAATCTACATATTTTGAGGCTCCTTGAGTTTGGGTTGAGGTATAACGCAACGAAGTACATATCGAGGTTCAACTGACGAAGTAGGAGCTATGTTCAATTTACCTTGGCAACCGCAGGCTGTTCACGTTTACCGCACAGGCAAAAACAGACAGAACTTTATGGACGTATGGTCTATGGTTAAAAGTCACCAGTTCAAAAAAAAAAACTGACAAAAAGTGGATGGAACAGTGACATCACGCAGCTCAATTCAGAGCGCTTTCAGCCCGACACTCCAAACAGAGTCCAAACACCTCTTTGGAGCAGCAAATGTGTGTTTTCAGTACAACAACAAAGCTTCGGGACAGTCGCCTGCCTCTCGACCTTCTGGAAACCTTCAAGACTCTCTCAATCACGAGGACTGTACGGTTTACGATGACGTGGCGGTCTATAGAGCCTACCCAGGCATGTGGTGCACGGACAAAAACGAAATTATGACGCGGTTTAACGCCGTTTTCATAGATATTTCATGACTGATAATTACGAGCCCGGTGCTGGTCCGGTCCTTGCAAGCTTTGCCTTCCGATTATCCCAAAAGTTAACGACGCCTTTACTGCCGGGGTGCTGGGAAGGCCCCCAGCCAAGGGCGTCTATTCGGTTTTTGCTGTTGTAAACAGCCGGCGCACGTAAAGCCGTAGTACGCCGCCGAGTCTAGCGTACGTTGCGCCGGTGAAGGGCACAGGAAAGATCACAGAGACGAGTTGAACTGAATGAGCTATGCCACCGGACAGCTGTCTCGAAAATAGGCAGCTTTTGGTTTGAAATCTGCACCCTTTTCAGCAATTTTGTAGATGAACTGGATTTATTGAGCGTGATGAGATCTTGGCAGTAAGATATTCTTAGCAGTGGTTCTCATCTCGAAGCATCTAAGCATAATATTCAACCAAGTTTCCTGATGCACCAAAATTTGTTGAAAAGTGGAAAGATGGACACACAATGCAATTGTTGCTCGTGAGGTTGGAAAGTTGCTGAGGTCCCAGCCGTGCTACCGCCTACTGGACGCTCTTATTCTGAAACGCTTGGTGCGTAATTGAGTAGGTTAAACGAAGAAACGAAAGAAACAGACAGAAATTGGTTTCTTGGCAGAGATGATGCAAAGCTGCGTGTAAAAATAGAGCTTTCAACGCCCGCTTCGGCCATAAGGCAAGACAGGATTTGCTAAGCATGATGCTGCCGGGGGCAAACGAAATGCCTAGCGTTCTCAGTGAATTACGTTCTTCAAGCATTCCATACATCATGCAGACGTCCATAGCTGTTACCGGATCTCAAAGCTTGACCATTGAGTGCCAACGTAGTTTCACACGTTCGCCTGCAAACCATAGCACATTTCTAGCACGAAACAGCGCATAAATTAGTAGTTCCCGCGCCATTCAGTCGGTGAATGGGACCACATCCTTCACGGGTTCCCAGTTTGTCAGCCCCCTACATTGTCTGTCTGCCGCGATAGGCATCGGCGCTCGTCAAGGGGTGCCGTGAACACCACATCTCCCATAGTCTCGCGCCGCACGAACATGAGTGCCTGCCCTTTGGGATACCGATGCTTCAGAATTAGTTGGATCCACGCTGGTATCGTGCGCGGTGAAAATACAGGACTGTTTGCGCTCAGTTGGTGCACCTTGAGTGTCTACAAGAAGATGAGGAACTTGCAAGGCAGCTATGAATGGCTGTGCGTGAATACACGAGGATCAAATAAGGCTGGTAGATTATGGTTTACATTAGATGGTTGAAAACACGGAAAATTTTGCTATTGGTCACCACATTACGCCTGGGGGCTAGATTAACGGTCCAAATGCCACAAAACCTGACAAATCCACCACGAAAACAAGAAGACAAAGACTATTGACTTTAACAAACTAGTTCCAAGCTTACTGACGTAGTTTGCACCTCTAGCGTTAGTGGATTGGCATGACGAACACGATCACATAGTTCACACATGCAATCGTAGACCTCCTTGCTTTGCCCCACCCCATCCCCTCCCTGCGAGCGCCGGGCGCCTCCCTACGGCGCGCGGCCCGTTGCAAGACTGCAGCAATGGCCGCCATCTGCGAGGCGGGGTGTCCGGCGGCGGGGCGAGCCGCCCAGCCACTGCCCAGCTGTCGACGTCGGTGCCGAGAGAGAGAGAGAGAGAGAGAGAGAGAGAAAGCTCCCCGGGTGGCCCTGCGCTCTCCGCGGCCTCTGCGGTCCTGCGCTCTCCGCGGCCTGTCTGGCCCTGCATCCTCCGCGACCTGTGCGACCCTGCGCCCTCCGCGGTCTATCCGGTCCTGCATCCTCCGTGGCCTCCGCGGCCTCCGCGGCCCTGCACTCTCCACGGCCCCCGTGGCCTGTGCGGCCCTGCACCCTCTGGGGCCTGTGCGACCACCCTCCGCGGCCTGTGCGGCTCTGCATCCTCCGCGGCCTGTGCGGCCCTGCGCTCTCCGCAGACTCCGCGGCCTGTGCGGCTCTGTATCCTCCACGGCCTGTACGGCCCTGCGCTCTCCGCAGACTCCGCGGCCTGTGCGGCTCTGTATCCTCCACGGCCTGTGCGGCCCTGAGGTCTCCGCAGACTCCGCGGCCACCGCCGCCCTCCAGCGGGCTCTCCGCGCGGACGAGGACACCGCCGCGTGACCGATGACGACAGGGAGCGGTGCCATTCACGGCTGCCGCGTGAGGACCTGAAACACCCGGCGTGAGGTGACACGAGACCGGCGCCGCTGCGCTACTCTGACTCACCGCCCGCACCAACTCCGCATCATCTCACACCCTTCACCGGGATCATCGAACATCGCTCAGCGGCCTCGGGTCCAGACCGAGCCGGCGGGGGCGGCGGCTGCGGCAGCCGCGCGGCGCGTGCCCGCTTATGCAGCACTGCAGTCGCCGCGTCCGGGTGGGCCGCGCCGTCAAAATAGCCGCCGCCGGATCTAGGTCACTCTGCTATGAGCGGACGACGCCCCCACGCCGCCGCATTTAGACACTTCGGGGAAGACACGGCCCCGCCGCGCGGCCCGTTGACGGGACGCGGATGCGGCGGCGATGTGAATGTTGTAGGGAGGATGTGGGACGCGGCGGCGACGTGCAATTGGGTGCTGCGATGGCCTCGGGGCAAGCCTCATTAGCGAAGCTCTGCCGATGACTTGCGCAAATTGGCAATTGTCTGTCAGTGCTTACCAACGCGTCCGCCCAGGACGACCCTCGCGTACGTATGGCCACAATTGTCGACGACAAGGTGCTTTGCGACGCCTCAGGAGGTGGCTAAATGCTCGGGGAGCCGCAGCGGAGCTAACTGTCCCGATGGCTCAGAATGATCGATAACGTGAGAAGCGGCATCCAGCTCAGTCCAGTTTCTGACCGGTCCGTCCTAACTGCTCGACGGGTGGCTGGGCGGCCGGAGCGGCCCGGCATGTCAAGGCAGCCGGGTCCGCCCCGGCCCGTCCCGGCCCCGGTCGGTCGCGCCAAGAGGACGCCTCGTCGCTGGCCGCGCGAGATCGGACCGACAGCGTGCGACCGGCCGCGGCGCCGCTCCGGCGGCGACAGCCTCTGTCGCTCACACGTCAGTCACCGGCGCGCCGGTGGCGCTGATCGAGGCCGGGAGAGATCTTGTTCTCGCAACCACGGACTGGTCAGAAGCCGCGCTGATTCTGCTCGCCCAGCATGACAAGGTCCCCGTGATCAGGGCTTTTATGCTGAGTGAGCTGTCGCATGCATATTTTTCAGTGGAGGCAGAGGTCAGCAAAAACAACAACCTGGCGAGTCAACATGTCATGTCATGTCATTGGGGCTTTACGACGCACTCAGCTGCTGAGGCTAGATGGCGTCGCCTGCCTCTCACCATGGCAGGAGGGGCGGGGCACCGCGAGGAATCAAACCCCGCACCTCGGGTTTCTCAGACGTGCAGTGGCTATCGCAGACGCGTTAACCTGGCGTGTCAACATAAATATATTTGCGTATCCCTACTTAATGTGTAAAACGCTCCCCCTCCCCCCCCCCCCCCTGTCAGACGCACCTGCCGGATGTGGCTGTATGCACTTCTTTCAGTACAATGATGAATGGGTCTTCAAGCAGCCTCAGAATTCATAACCGCTCAGGTAAATCAATCATGAATGAGACTGCACTAATAAATCAGGGACCCCTGGACTTCCTAGTGCGTACACACAAGCTCAACGAAATAATCACACAGATATTTCGTTGCTCTATGTCTGCAAAATGTGTGAGTTTTAGCGAACGAATGCTCTGCGTTTTCCACAGCAGTAGCGCGTCCGGGGGTTGGGTTCTGGGACCTAAGGGAAAGGTGTGTCTTTGGGGGTGGGGGGGGGGAGGGGCTGGGGTCCTTCCCAAAGGCGGAGGGAAGCCCTTCCAGGCCATAGACTGCTACTTTCGGTGCTTTAATGTCACTTTCGGTTCTACGTTATTTGGCGACTCGATAAAGCCCGAGGAAATCACGTGCGAGTCATCACCATCGGCACCTCTAACGTTGGTGATGGCGGACCACGCGCAGCTCCGACACACCCAGATTCAAACTGACAGCACCGTGGCTGCCAGCAAAACACAATTCAATTCAATTCACAAACACAATTCAATTCAATCAACACAACACAATTCCACTTCGCTGGGAATGAAGACCCCTGCACCGTGCGCCCCTTAGTGTCTGACCTCTTGACTCTAAAAAAGAACTCGATACGCCGCTGCTCCAGGCAAACACTACACGACTGCCATTTGGATCATGTGAAGAGGAGGCAGGCAGCGAAACATTCATTGGACACCAGACCCGTGGCATTTCAAGCCACCATGACGCCGAACTTCAGGGACTCCCGAGGGACAAGAGCGTCCCCAACCTGCTGTGCTGATACCGAAATGAGCTCCACCATGTGAACATGGGGAGCACGCGAACAAGTTCTCAACTCTACATAAGTCGATCTTGCGCCCTTGGGTGTTGCACGCGGAAAGGAACGCCACAAGCCTGGGACGTGTCCCGCCTACTGAGCCTTGACGGTGCCGCTGCCAATGACGCCACGCACAGCATTTCGCACGACACTATGTGCCGATGCTGCAAGTCTGCCACATCATGCGGAACCGGCTAGGACTCGACTGCATAACCTCCAGCCGAGCGTGCCGCGCTTGATGCCAGCGATGCGCTCAGACCCGGCGATGGAGCACGGGCCCATATCTCTCAGCATCGCGGCCTGACCAAGCCTAACACCGCCGCCGCGCGTTCACGCGTGGAGGGGAGCGATCGAGCGATAGCCCTGGCATGGCAACGAGGCACGCGTTGCACGGCCGGGTACCGCGGGAGGCCCGCCTCGGCCATAAGTCACATCCCTCACACGGCGTGTTTTTCATTTCTGCTGAGGCTTTGATGGATGGGCCGTCGGCGGGATCGCTGACAGGCCCAGTGGCGGCGAAATTCTGCAACGGTGGCACGCGTGGGCTGATGTCGATCTTGACAGCAGGCCCATGCGGAGAAGTTCGTGTGATCCCCCACAAGGTCCGGAAAGCTGTGTGCGAGATACACTGGTTATTAAATCTCCAAGCATGGCAGAGTTGGCTCTGCACGCTGGCTTCCGGGAAAGTGTTGAGTGGCAGGTGATTAAAAGGCCTAATGACTCATTTTGTGAATCGCTAGTCCAGATGCTTAGAAGTGTAGCCACTTGTAAGTACCTGACACTTGTCGCAGGTATATTCTTTTAAACCTCATTCGGTTCAAATCGCTAGGCAGGGATCGGGCTGCGCTCGCTGGTCGATGGAGGTGAACCTCGCGACCCCACCCCGGGACGTGCAGCACGCGCTCAGCTCGTCCGCACCGACGCCATTCTGCATCGATCCCGAGGCGCCATCTGGCGGCGGCGCCCGGCCGGCAAGGTCACGCGCGGCATGTTTTGAGACAGATATTGATGGAAATCTGTTTTCGCTTCCTTCTCTGGCGCGCCTGCGCGCGGGACATTAACGCGAGGGCCGCGGGGGCCGGCAACGCGACGACTGATCTGTGGAGCGGATTGGTGGAAGCCGGTCAGAGCGGCTCAGGTGCGGCCATCACAACAGAGCGATTTATAATGGGCAAATTACTGCGCCGGTGACCGACCGGCCTTCTCTGATCGTACGGCTGTCGCGCGGCGATACCACCCGAGGCGGACTGCTCTGATCGTACGGCTGTCGCACGGCACCGCCGCCCCAGGCGGACTGCTCTGATCGTACGGCTGTCGCACGGCACTGCCACCCGAGGCGGACTGCCCTGATCGTACGGCTGTCGCACGGCACCGCCGCCCGAGGCGGACTGTTCTGATCGTACGGCTGTCGCGCGGCGGTACCACCCGAGGCGGACTGCTCTGATCGTACGGCTGTCGCACGGCACCGCCGCCCCAGGCGGACTGCTCTGATCGTACGGCTGTCGCACGGCACTGCCACCCGGGGCGGACTGCTCTGATCGTACGGCTGTCGCACGGCACTGCCACCCGAGGCGGACTGCCCTGATCGTACGGCTGTCACACGGCACTGCCACCCGGGGCGGACTGCTCTGATCGTACGGCTGTCGCACGGCACTGCCACCCGAGGCGGACTGCCCTGATCGTACGGCTGTCACACGGCACTGCCACCCGAGGCGGACTGCCCTGATCGTGCGGCTGTCGCACGGCACCGCCGCCCCAGGCGGACTGCTCTGATCGTACGGCTGTCGCACGGCACTGCCACCCGAGGCGGACTGCCCTGATCGTGCGGCTGTCGCACGGCACCGCCGCCCCAGGCGGGCTGCTCTGATCGTGCGGCTGTCGCACGGCACTGCCACCCCAGGCGGGCTGCTCTGATCGTGCGGCTGTCGCACGGCACTGCCACCCCAGGCGGGCTGCTCTGATCGTGCGGCTGTCGCACGGCACTGCCACCCCAGGCGGGCTGCTCTGATCGTGCGGCTGTCGCACGGCACCGCCGCCCCAGGCGGACTGCTCTGATCGTGCGGCTGTCGCACGGCACTGCCACCCCAGGCGGGCTGCTCTGATCGTGCGGTTGTCACACGGCACTGCCACCCGGGGCGGACTGCTCTGATCGTGCGGCTGTCGCACGGCACCGCCGCCCCAGGCGGGCTGCTCTGATCGTGCGGCTGTCGCACGGCACCGCCACCCGGGGCGGACTGCTCTGATCATACGGCTGTCGCACGGCACTGCCACCCGAGGCGGACTGCTCTGATCGTACGGCTGTCGCACGGCACCGCCACCCGGGGCGGACTGCTCTGATCGTGCGGTTGTCACACGGCACTGCCACCCGGGGCGGACTGCTTCCTGGTAGGTTCAGGCCTCCGGCCAGACAAGTGTTACAATTGTTTTATTTAGCTTGTCGTGTGCGATCGTGAACGTGTTATAAGCCATCAACCAATCATGTGCGTGGTTGTTTGGGTCGAGCACTGAACATGGTGGAAGAAAGCACCCAGCTTTCAAAAGGCTGCAGTCCTGTCGCTCTCGCCCACCCGGCGTCTCGATAGGCTGCAGTCCTGTCACTCTCGCCCACCCGGCGTCTCGCTAGGCTGCAGTCCTGCCATTCTCGCCCACCCGGCGTCTCGCTAGGCTGCAGTCCTGTCATTCTCGCCCACCCGGCGTCTCGATAGGCTGCAGTCCTGCCATTCTCGCCCACCCGGTGTCTCGCTAGGCTGCAATCCTGTCGCTCTCGCCCACCCGGCGTCTCGATAGGCTGCAGTCCTGTCATTCTCGCCACCCGACGTCTCGCTAGGCTGCAGTCCTGTCGCTCTCGCCCCACCCGGCGTCTCGATAGGCTGCAGTCCTGTCGCTCTCGCCCACCCGGCATCTCGATAGGCTGCAGTCCTGTCGCTCTCGCCCACCCGGCGTCTCGCTATAGCTTACAGTCCTGTCGCTCTTGCCCACCCGGCTTCTTAATAGGCTGCAGTCATGCCACTCTCGCCCACCGTTCAGCGTTCACAGCTCCGATGTTTTTATTTGAGAGGTACCTTTTTGCTGCGCCATATCTGACCCAGTACCAGCCGCGGGCTTTTTGCCGGCTCGTGGCTCAGATCTGCCGGTCTTTTGCGGATTTCAAGGCTTCAATAAGCAGGTAGGTGCTCTTAATGGGTGACTTTGAACTTTGAAACTTCAGCAAATCAAAGAAAACAGCGACACACAACTCCCTGCTTAGGAATTTCGTGTTTTGACTTCCTACAAGGATCAGAGGGGACAGCTAACCAATGCCAGGTAGGTATGCCATGACAGTAAAGCAGCCGAGATGGCTGGATGTGCATTTTATGTGTTGTCACATATCAACTTGTAAAACAATTTTGGGAAATATATCTTGCATCTACATGAATATCTTCACTTTAACGCTATGTCACCACAGCGCAGGTTGGGGGCACGGACTTGATCCCATGCTAACCGAGTTAAGCCGGGCGGCGAGCCCGTACGACGAAAAACGTCGCCCTTTAGGTCTCATCCAGCTTCTAAACACATCCACTCAACCTGTCTTTGAACCATGTTTGGTGACTTGTTCCCCACGCATCGAGCATTGGCGATAACGGCACGTGGCGCATTATCGCCTCAGGAGTGTTGCAGTTCCGACCGCGCCCCGTTGAGGGGTGCTCGACTTCCCTCAGGTCACGCCGCTGGCAGCACTGTCGGGCGTGCAACGGTGCTCTGCGTGCAACAGGGAGCTGTCCAGGCGAGACCTCGCAGGGTCTTTGCAAGATGATTACAACCTGCCCCACATGTCGGTCCCGTTGTGTCCATACCCACAGCGTAGACACATCTGCTCGTAAATTGGCTGCAGATAGCCCGCGGATGCGGCGAAGATGGCCTTCGGTGGGTGAGAAACACGATAGCGCCACTCCAGTTCGAGATCAGGACTCCGTCGCCATTAATCACTTGCTAATTCTGTAACATCTGCGGGCTGCGGCTCGGTGAAATTTGAAAGTGAAAGCACTGTGCTGCCCTGTTAACGGCGACTAGTGTTGGCTGAGAAGAAGGCTGCACAAAATATGAAATGAAATGTTTCGTTCAGGTGAACTTTGAAATTACGCGCATCCTTGTCAGAAATGTCAGATAGGAGTTAGAAACATACGTCAGAAGATTTTTTAATCATGCGAGTCTCATCAACAGGTTGCGGTTCATGTGCCCTCGTGAATTCGCGTTGGAATTGCGCATGCTGCATATCTCATAGCATATCTTGTTTACGACGTTTTCACATCAGTGTATTGGTGTGCTGCTCTCATTGCAATGCGTGGTAAAAACAGAAAAAAATGCATTAAAATATGATGCCAATGCACCGAAATTTCATGAAACAAAGGCTGCCTCAATGCACATTGGGGAGTGTGCTAAAAGATCTCAAGTTATTCGAAATATTATGCTAATCACCACTACCTAGCGTTGGTACAAATTTGTATTGATCTGGTAATAACCTGTCTACAAATTGGACACAGAACGGCGGTCGCCGAAATATTAAACAACCTCCAAAGAAGATATATTCATTGCTGAATTCATCTATTTGCCATAAATTTTGTGCTGAGAGCAATATTTATTCATTATCAACTAACATAATAACAGGTCTAGTCTCGAAAATTTACAACCGGAGGGTAGCAAAAGCATCCGGCGTTGTCTGTCGACCCTAATTTCCTTACCTGCCACCCGATGCGCTATGCTTGTAACCGACGCTGGGGTTTTACACGCACAAAAACAGCCCGCCGCGGTGGCTCCGTGGTCGTTTAAACTTTATACGAGCTGCCCTGAACAGGAGGGTGTTCAAACTTACTCACGTGCACCCACTCGTAACCCGTAGCGTACAAAACGGTTTACTACGTCGGCGCGAGCCTGACGGCGGGCCAGCTGTTGGATCGGTGTAGGGGGAGGGGAAGGATCGGTGGGGAGGGGGTTGGAGCGTGCGGTGTGCAGTGCAGTAAGGGGAGCGCGCTCTTGTCGCCGAGCATGAACGCCTTTCTTCGCGTGCGGAGCTGGGGGAGACGCTGTGGCAGACCCGCGGAGGACTAGCGAGACCCCGACGCGTCGCCTGCGCCTGCGCCGAGAAGAAAGCCGAGCCCGCGTGTGAATAGCGTCCTCCCGAAGGCGCCCGGCAGAGGGGCGGCGAAGGGTTCCTCGGGGACGGGGACGCCGTCTGGAGTGACCACGTCCCCGATCGGCCTCACGCCCTCGACGCGCACACATGCTGCCGCCGAGGAGCCGGGGCCGAGAAAATGCAGGTGCGCTTCTGCTCCAGCGGGGCTTTATGTCGGGCCGCCGAGCCGCGGCAGACACAATGCCGTCGGCCGCGCTTCGTCGCTCAAAGGGCGTCGGTCGCGTCGCGGCGCAGGTGCGCGCAGCCGAGATCGCCGCAACGATACGGGACGATTGTGACGTAATCTCGGCGCGCGCGCGCGCGCCGCCCCTGGACACGCGATCGGGGCGAGGAGCAAGACGGCAGCTGGCGGCGTCTCTGCAGAAAGAGACGGAGAGCGCGAGGCGGGGCCAATGTCCACAGCGGGGGACGCGGGTGAACCCGATTTGGCGCTGGCGGACGTGTTCTATAGCCCTTTGCGTTACGCCTTGCCCGGCGGCGCGGCCATTAACACCGCCGGTTTAACCCCGGCCGAAGGAGTGAGCGGAGCGGGTCGGTCCCCGACCCATCCGCCCGCCTAGAGAGCGAAACAAATGTCGGCCGCCATAAACTTGCTCGGACATGCGGAAACGAGAGGGCAGCGCCGCCTGGCAACAGGGAACGAGCCAGATGTGTCGTCCGCCGCTGCCGGCCGGCCAAAATATGGCCGAGGCACACGTGAGAAAGGGTGCGGAGGGGTGGAGGGAGCGTTTCGGACATGACAGGGATTCGAGTCCGGGGAAGGGGTGTCGTTTGTCTTGTGGCCTTCACGGCTTGTCGTCCCCCATGTCCTCCGGAGTAGGCGTGCGATGAGACCGTTTAAAAATGTCGCCGCCGCAGTTGACGTTTCCGTTTGCTAGCGTACGTCGAGTTCGATCGTGAGCCACCCGCTGCAGCGCCGCACTGCGTACCAATGAGTAAAGCACACCAAGGCGATGATAGCCGAGCCACCCGCGTAAGAGGCAGACGGTAGCCCCTGAAGTTCGAGGAAGGATCTTTAGTGGCCTGGCGTAGGCCAGGTCGGTCAAACAACCCAGTTTTGTTTAGGAAACGCGACGCAACCCCTTTGATCTCGTTCATGAACCTGCCAATGACAACTCTGGTTATGTCCGCTGAGAGGCCGCGATACTAGCGAGATTCCGCCCCTTTCCCCCACGTGAGAGCCCCGACGTCCTGACCACTACCACCGTCATGGCTGTGATCGGTCCGGTGCTCAGAGGCGAAGGCCACGTCTTTGTTACCACGAGTTCGCCAGATGCTGCAGACCGGGTCTTGCGCTGCAAAGGCGCCAGCTATCAGCGGAATGAAAACTACGCTGAAAAATGCATTGGTGCAGGCAGGAAACAGATGTGAGTTTCTCGGCTTGGAAGTCATGTCATTTTGAATGACTAGGCTCGCCTGGCCATGTTGTTCCTCACGTAATTCTGCTTGTGATGGATTCCATGCACAGCATTCTAATGGTAGCGGCTCGTGGGCGGATCGCGAACTGATTACAACAGGTTATCCCCGTTGGCGAGCTTGTTGTCTACCACGATGATGACCTTATCCAACGACTTGTGAGCGATGGTGGGTATGCGCTGATCTGTCATAAATGAATTTAAAACAGATTTAATATGACCCTGGCAGTTTGCTGACGATGTCGTGTTACACAGTGGAGGGCGCGCTTGGCAAGCGATCGGAAAGAATTGCATTTAATAATCGACAACGTAATAGGAATTACATGCAAGAAACCGTCCTTTATTTTTAAACAAATACCAATGCGTAAAACGAAAACATGAATGCTGTTATGGCCCATTTCCCTATTTGCCCATGCCCATGGCCCATTTCCCACAGAACACTCGAATTATTCCTGGTGTACCTCTTTTAGCTGACAGTAGCGTAAACTGAGGCGACTTTCTCGTATTACCATGTAGCCATAATCAAGCCAATTGTTGATAGATCACTTACACTTAAGAAGATTTCCGGCTCCATTCATCGTCCCTTAGGAGTTTCAAAAAGCGTCGGTACTCTCTCAATGTGCTTGATCCGCAACGTTCGCATATTTGCTTATCTAGTGGTAGGATTATAAAAAGCTCAGCTTTTGACAACTGCCGACTTCTTTCTGGTTTGGGTTTTATTGCCTATCTGTCTCCAAGCGTACCACTGCCCTTTCACAGACAGTGTGCACATAGGTCATTTGTCAACCATTGCGCATGTAGGTCACTGTGCTTTGGGATTGTAGGCATAGGTCATCGTGGCATGTGCCTGCAAATTCGCATTACTTCCCTTACTCATCGGTGGATGTGGGGTTCTGTGTTACCCGGAAGCTGTTGAAATGCTGCCCAGATTCGATATAGTGGTCGTCTATAAATACATCTGCAATTTCTGACTGATTGCGTGACCGCTGTTAAATTTTTCTAAATTCACCAAGCTGAAAAGGAGAAAGCGAGAAGGGCTACTCAGTATTCTGCGAAACTTCACAGCAGTTATAATTTTCCGCGTTATCAAAGGACACAGTGGCGACTCGTCCTTAGGGATCCATCTCTTCCCTCGTTTCGGTCACTTTATTCGTGCTTCAGCAGCGGACACAATATTGACAGAAGCGAGATGAAGTGGCAGGCAGGGGGAGGCTCGCTCCGCTTCGGATGTGATCCCCTGCTGACGGCCCGGCACCGTCTGCGTGCGTTGTTTGCGTACCGTCTCTTAATAGCGCCATTCATCTGCGTTCGCCCTGTGTGATTATACAATCATTCCATAGGCGAGGAAACTATCGCGTTATGGGGACACTGGTCGTGCTCGACCTCCCCACGCCCCGTTTCTCCCAACAAGTTAGCGCTAGGCTCGTGGTAGTGCTCGAGAGAAACAATTCCAATTGTCTCTGAGCCCCCAGCCACTAATCCTGGACAAACTCCCTCGCTCCTGGCGAATTATGGAATATAAGATATCGAGGGATAAGGATAAGTTTCACAAAGGCCAACATCGGAAAAGGAAGTGGTCAAATGCCAACGTGTCGCGAGGATAAATATCGATGGCGACGGACATCGAAATAATAAAACACCTAGCAGCAAACGTCGAGAGGAAAAATGGTCAAATGGAACAAACGGAGGATTAATAGCCGAGTGGTAGGCACCTTTGACTACCACACAGGGGCAGGGGTAAAATGTAGGGGCACTACCACACAGGGGCAGGGGTAAAATGTAGGGGCACTACCACACAGGGGCAGGGGTAAAATGTAGGGGCACTACCACACAGGGGCAGGGGTAAAATGGTAGGGGCACTACCACACAGGGGCAGGGGTAAAATGTAGGTGCACTACCACAACAGGGGCAGGGGTAAAATGTAGGGGCACTACCACGCAGGGGCAGGGGCAAAATGTAGGGCACTACCACACACAGGGCAGGGGTAAAAATGTAGGGGCACTACCCACGCAGGGCAGGGGTAAAAGGCGCCGGTTTGCACCATGGCTCCTGAGCGCTAATATTAACAACGCAGTCGCTGGTGATCTTTAAGAAGAAAGTTTGACGACATGCGTCGCGTTCTCAAAAAAATAATTATCGACGCATCTGGCATTCTCCTGGTGGATCATTTTGTTATCGCTACGGTACGGTGGTCCTACCGTGCACACAAAAATACACTGAGTGTCTAGCGGTGGGTTAGTCCCTGCTGCAACAAAGCATTGTCATGGAGCCATCCCAACAAACGCTCCCATCTCGTGTTACTCGACCTGACACACACTAGGAGATGTAACGAGACTGAAGACGAATAATCATAACAGCATGACTGCAGAAGAATCTTTGCAGATGTGGGCAGAAAACTTCGAGGGACAACCATCCGAAGACAAATTTTACACTCCTTCGGAGACTTGACAGCAAGGAACTGTCTTACGCTTTTCCCATTCAGTGAATTGCATGAGTTGGAATGCAGTCTCAGCACTCCTACTTCCTCATAGCACGCCGCCGCGTCCTACACACATAATCGTACTCGAGCTCTGATCATAATGGACGCTCTCAACCCTCACCTCTCCCGACACGAGTCTGCTCTATGTGTGAGCGCAGCTCGCGCGCCAGCTGCCGCGGGCCCGCGGCCACGGCGGGCGCCAGCTTTACTGCGGCACGCTGCACGGGATTCGCTTATCAGCCGGCAGGTGTGCAGCGCGTGCGCGAATTCTCCTTGGGCACCTCCTCTCCTGCAGATTGGGCCCGCCACGGCCTGATTTCGAGGGGCACCTGGTCGCAGACCATGGGGCGTGCCTAAACAGGAGCGGTGGGAAGGCAGTGACCAGGCGCGTTGGTGGGGGCCGGGCGTTGGTGAGCGGCGCCTGTGGGCCAGGACACGCGCCGGTT
The DNA here is from genome assembly GCF_011947565.3 of Pollicipes pollicipes. Classification (NCBI taxonomy): domain Eukaryota; kingdom Metazoa; phylum Arthropoda; class Thecostraca; order Pollicipedomorpha; family Pollicipedidae; genus Pollicipes; species Pollicipes pollicipes. Next base: position 444 of record NW_023596951.1, on the reverse strand, counting down.
GAACCGAAAAACGCCGATTCAGCACAAGCGCAGGTGGGGACTGATGGCACGCGGTAGGTAATAGTCATTTGCCATTGCCTCATGACGAAATAGGTTTTAAACCGGATTAAACGGGGCAAAGCCAGGAAGGCATAAGCACTTTAATGAAGGAAAATTATATCCTGGGGATAGTACGCTGATTGGACTATTTGGTGAACATCACTCCTAATGATGGTTCGCTGCGTTCAGAGGCCCACGGATACTCGTAGCAATAAGGCAAAAATACACATTTAAACACATTTAAGGGCACGAAACATCATGACCACGGATCTTTTCTTATCTGCTTTAGGTCAAGCAAGGTTTGCAGTAGCTGTTCGCAGGACGATAAATTTGACATCTTTCTGGGATAAGTCTCATAAAATAGTATTATCATGGATCGAGTCAGCATTAGACAGCTTTGGGTGT
>NW_023596950.1:0-22188 GCF_011947565.3 Pollicipes pollicipes | reverse complement strand
CGGCCGCTCGCCGAGCATCGATCGGCGCCGCATCGTCGACGCCGCAGTGAGCGGAGCGCAACAACAAATCGTCGAAAGTGGGCCGTGTTTTCGGCGGTGGCCGGCGCGCAGACAGGTCAGAGATGTGCCCGCGCCGGCGGTCGATCTCGACGGGTCGGGCTCGACGGTCGCCGGCGCCGGACGCCCGGGGCGGAGGCGTCAGACGCGGCGACGGAGCGAGGGGTGGGGGGTAGGGCCTGGATGGTCGCGACCGTGTGACGTCATGCTCGGGCAAGGATTGGCCGATGAGGTGTGCTCGTGTGCAGACAGGGCGTAACAGGGAAAGCCGGAGGAGAAGCAGCTTATGCAGATGAGGAAGAATTAGACACAGACGACGAACGATGCTAATATCAAATGGTATGTGGCTCGATGTCTTAAGAACGAGAGGTGGACAGTCTAGCAAATACTATTGATCATCAGCTCAGTCAAGCTTGGTCTTACTGAGTTCGTTGGTGGAAGGCCGTCTATCTTCCGGTTAGTAAGCGAGCGTAGCTCTTAACTGAAATGGATTGGGGCAACAGCTGCCTTTCAATTCGCATATAAGTACGATGCTACGGCACATCCTCATCATTCTCTGCTGAAGTTTTTTTTTTGTCGGTCGTCGGCCCCTTGTGCGGCAATCGTTCTGCAAAGCCTTGCATTCAAGATGAGCCCAGTTGGAGCCCGTTGCATGGTAGCATGGTACTGCATGCAGGAATCAGCATGGTGCCCATTGCATATTGTTGCATGGTAGCATGGTATTGGAGCCCGTTGCACAGCATTGTATTTTTGAGAGGCACAATATTTGTACCTACGTCGCTATGAAGCAGGGCATCGTGACTGCACTGGGAAAAAACGGCCATTTTATTGTTGCTGTTCTTTGGCTATGGTTGTGCGGGCATTTAAGAGATTATTCCACTGCCTGTCAGTGCAGACGTGCTTGTTTCAAGGGGTATGCACTTTGAAGCTGTAACGGTATAGCAGTATCCAGTCTTTAGTGATAATTCAGTGAAGACTGCTGATTGTTCAGTCGGGTCAATAACCGAGAGCTGCAATGACGACGTTCTCATGTGAGTGCACTGTATGATACAGTTTATACCTAACAAAACCATGGAAAAAACAACCAGACCGGTTTGGCGCCAGGGATCACATTGGTCAGCCGTTTTCCAGACAGATGATGCTGTTCACTTGGCCGGCACCGGAAATATCAACCACGTCAAGGACTCGAACCCTGGATCATAGTAAGTCATACCCGAATACGTAACCAGCTGGGCTAAAAAACTGCAATATTTCAGCGTGTCACGGCGGGCGTAAATGGGGCACATCGGAGATAGCATGTTTTAGCGGCAATCGAAGATTTTATTTATTAACGGAAAATTTATAGGATGTGTGCGATTTTGTGCCTCCATGTCAAAGAGCCCGAGCATGAAGAACACAACGGTACACAGTGCACGATGCAGGCATAATGTAGGCAAGCATTATGCAAGCAGTCACAAGCATGCAGTTCGAGTTCACCCGTGAGCTGCGGTTCATCACTAATGGATCGCTCAGATGTTTTTGTTCTTAATGCCCGAGCACAAACTCACATCCTGTCCGGACTGTCCCATTTACTCAATTCAGCTCCCACGTTGTCAGCTGTTTAGCTGCTCAGAACACTTATTGAACACATGTTCAATTCTCCAACCTTTTACCGGATGGAGGCGATTTCGCTAGCGTGGCCGTTGCCGCGATGGTAAATGTATAGCAGGGCGGTTTATTGCCTTACTTTTCTTGTATTCAATCAAGTAATGCTCGCTTCACTTCTTGGTTTAATTAATCTCTCTTGGTTCGGACATGTCTGCGGCTCAACGACGCGATGCTATTGAATAACACAAACTCCACCAAACGTGTGGCTCTCAGCGAGTTCGTTACTTCTATTCAGTTCCATTCAACCTGTAAAGAAATTCGCTGAGGTGGAAGTTATGATGTTAACAACCAAGGAGATTGCGTGTGAATGCCTTCTCCTTACAAATACACTCTTTTCACACTCCAGGTTAGCTGTACTCATGCCTTCTTTGTAGAAAGGACACATCATGTTAAAGGTAGCAAAAAAAACAAACAAAAAACAGAATGACAGGATGCAAGCAACAAAGCCTTGAAATTCTGTTCTTACGACATGCTGAGTTCAGAGTTGTTATGATGACAATTATTGATCTTCATTATTCCAGATGGAACTGCTTAAGCGACGATAGGAGCCAACACTGGCTTTGTTACAATACTCGACGGTTCAAGCACTGATCACGAGTGCTGCCGTTCGCTCATGATGCTAAACACGGATTGAAAACGTCGAGCATTTACGGTACCTATGCCTGCTTGAGAACGTCGTTGAACGAGCGCCTCCTGTTACACCGAAGGGCGATAACTGGCAACATAAGAACTCTGAGCTCGTCACAACTGGACGTCATCAATCAGCATAAGGTAAGTTTAGGTGGTAAGAACTGGAGGGATCATTTTTTTTCACCACTTCAGACCCATGTTAACATTGTCTTGATCCAAGCTTGGGGCAACGTGCTCGGAACGCGGCGCCCTCCGGCCTGGATCTTTTTTGTTGTAAATCGCGGGCGGCAGGCCGGCAAGCCGGGCCGCTGCACTTCGCAGTTAGTGTTTAGACAACAGGTTTAGCTGAGATGAGCAACGTCCTTTGAAAGAACAATCGTGGAGAACATTCCTTACTTGGTGCATTGTCAAGGTTAAAACGTCCTGACCAGGATGTGTGTGGTCGTCGTACTTACTTTACGCATGCTCGTTCGAGGATTACCACTGTGGGAGTTCGCTGCTGAACTGAATTTCTCCCGAGCTCCAGCCTGCTTTAAAAAATACAATCAGTGCAATCAAGTAAATATTGGTTTTGTCCAAACTGTACGCGGAAGACCAGACAGCTGTACATGTGGCGTGGTAGGAGGGGACTAACGCCAGCAAGACTCGTTTTGCGGCATGGGACTAGCGAGCTGATAAAGGACGTGATTGTTATCTGTACGGGGATGATGCGTGGACATCAGCGCATGGGTCTCATCGCCTTGAGAATCCATACGAAAAGCAAATGTCAATGCGTTGAAATATCTCCTTTCAGGAGTTAGTCAGGCGGAGCTGCACTCGTGCTTGGCATCCGTAAACAAGTTAACAAACGACGTTGCTGGAATATTGGCTGGCTTTGGACCCGCCGAGTCCAGGGGAATCCTTATCGGCGGAGTGGATGAATTCGGAATAGTTACGACTTTTGTGACAATGACAAACGCATGGGGAAGCGTTAATATCTTTGGCTAGGAAATCGCTAGAATAAACTCTGCCACGTACCCAAATCGTCGCCGGGGTCCGGCTAGCCAGGCCATATCTTTGCCTCAGTTCAGGCCTCAGCGCGTGGCATTTGAGGCCGATTTCGGCTAAGATGACACCGGCTGCTTCTCGGCCCAGTACTGACAGTGTGCAGACCGGACAGTGCTGAAGTCGCCAGACGAGTCGCAGGTGGTACGCTCGCCTGCACTGTAAATCCGATTTAACGTCTCCGTCTGCTCTGTTTGCTAAGATCTGGCATAAGTCCTTTAAAGCGTCTGAAGCCGGCCAGACTCATGCTCGGCGCCAGATTTTCCATGACAGTGTGCACACATCGACCCACACCTTTGCCGGCACGACGACCCGCTTCTTCACCGTCAGCACCAGTTGGTCTCGTGTCACTGCGACGAGGCCGACCAGCGCTCTGCAACTGTTACGTGGCCGGAAGTTCTGCGTTTCCATTTGACGTGACGGTTAGGTGACACATTGCGGTGACCTTGCAATATGGCAGAAATTTTCTACCGGTCCAGACGGCACATTCACACAGGATCCTTGAAACATTTACAGGACATTGTTTTGAAAGGCCTTGTACATATTGCTGAAAAGTTAATGGTGGTACGGTCACTGGTTGCGGAGGCACAAACAAGCCGTGGAAAGCGTGGCCGACCGGGCCCGAGCGCTCAACGCAAGGCACTCTCGGTTAATTTACGACAGACGCGCGGACAACGGCATCGTTCGTAACGAACAATCAATGTTTTTTACCAAAATACATCATCTTTACAAAACGAAGCATACGTGAAGCTGTACTTGAGCGTAACAATGAACGCTAGTTTTAAAAAAGACTCGCCCTCCTTTTTAACGGTAACTACCTCGAGCCTGTGATAGGTCGAGGAAAAAAGAAAAAAAATAATAACCGTTCAGCCGTTCTAGAGCGTCGGACGAACTGGGCCAAGTCTCCACTGGAAGTCACTGATACTGAAACTGATCAACTGTGACAGCCAAGAGTGAATGTGAGCTTCTGCTAACGGCGCTATTGAGTAGAAAGCTGGGAGCAATCCGTTTTTATGAACTAAATAGCATAGTTAGACTGAAACTGCAATCCTCGAAGACTCGTGGAATAACTCGGCTTGGCTTCTCAAGATGATAAAAAGCAAGGTCAAGGGAAGCAATACTTTTTCCAGATGGTAGGCACAGCAGACGGACTTGGCACGTTTCGCAGTCCACGCAGCGACCTGAGGTCAACAGTCTCGACACGGCGGATGCCATCATGTGTCTTATGACTATTAAGAAAGATTATGAACCACAAATTACTTCAAAAATCGTGATTAACCTCACTGGCCGAAAATGGTTTATTTGGATTTTCATTGATAATACGAAAATGATAAAATTATCACACAGTGCCTTTGTTTGGCAATCTTTACGCCGTATCGGCCTTAACGGTCCATTTAGCTACAGACCAAATACCGTCATCGAACTATTGTTAAGAAACAGACTGTGCTGGTGTATCATTATCTAAAGAAACCTTAAAGTTAGGAATTATTAGCAACCTGTTAGGAACCTTAGGTTTCAAGCCTTAACTATGAGTTTAAGGCTAATTATATAGTAAGATAAGAACTTTAATAAACAAATAAGCTACATGGCCGCTGCACCAAAAGTACCTCAGCCCAGTTTCAAGCGACATTTACTTCAGACGTAGTGTCCTGACGTCTTTACAATCGATTCCTGACATTGCTATTCCTATTTCCTCGCCTACTCCATTGGCGAAGACAAGACCTAGGACTTTCTACGCGATTGGCAAACACGTATAACCAATACAACATGCAATTGATTCCAATGCCATATCTGATGGGACCACTAACATACAACACAGAACTGTCCTACGAGTCGGCCACGGCCACACCGAGTCGGCCACTTGATAAAGACTGTCCGGAGTCTGCCACTCTCAGGCTCTCGGGTCTCAGACTCTCAGGCTCTCGTGCCTCAGACTCTCAGACTCTGGTGTCTCCGACTCTCAGTCCCTCGTGTCTCAGACTCTCAGGCTCTCGTCTCTCAGACTCTCAGGCTCTCGTGCCTCAGACTCTCAGACTCTGGTGTCTCAGACTCTCAGTCCCTCGTGTCTCAGACTCTCAGTCTCTCGTCTCTCAGACTCTCAGGCTCTCGTGTCTCAGACTCTCAGACTCTCGTGTTAGTGCGAGTAACCCGCCGCACCCAAACACGAATCTTGTATTAATACGTAAGCGGTCTGTTCTCAGTACATTCGGTCCGTCGCTGCTCGTTGCCTCAATAATGCTATGGTGCTACCACATCACGCAAACTCGGGCCCAGTTCACGCCCCGCGAACTAGCTGCTGAATCCGCTGCAAGATGCCCAGTCGTTGATCATCCGACCTGGTCCCGTTTGTAAAGACGGTGTCAAAATTATTGTGGTTGGATTGATAGAAACTATGTACTTATAAACTACATAATTCACAGGCTAGTTTGGTCTTCATCGTCAGCCTTACGTCGGTCTAGCTTCTAAGCTTTTCCAGCTTTTTAAACACCAGTTTCGTCATCATCAGCTTTTTGATTCTCTGCTTTTGGTTTTCCTACAATGTTACGTTATTTACCGTTCCTGAATGTTTAATGTCTCCAGATGCCGTCTCGCTTGTTTGAGCGACATCAATGGCGTGAGGAACAGCAGTTTTTCAGATTCAGTTAGATTGGTTTAAACAGTAGCAAGCATGATTATTATTATCACACTGTTTTGAAGTGCGGAGGATGTGCTGCATTGCAATTCCTACTAATCTGCCATCATCTTATGCCACTCGATTTCTTGCAAAGTATTTCAGGCTAGTTTGATATGCAGCGTGAGCAAACATGCATCACGTTTTTGGGATCATTTAGGAAAGGGCAATCATAAGTTCGTCCATACTACGCTTTGAAAGCCCCCCAACGCCCGCAACTCGAACAACAATACCCGCTTATAGTTTTGCGCGTTTTTACCCGCTTTTTTGTGGACGTATGGGCTCTAAGCGACAGTTTCCAGCAGGCACATTTGATCGACCATGATTCGTCCGCAGGGCGTCGTAGCCAACACCTTGATCGGTTTCCCCGGGGACCCGAATTCGCTCTCGGCTTCCAGTGAGATCAATGACCTACAAAGGTGTCCATAGAGTCGATTCGAATTCTGGGAACTACCGGAACCTCACCAGTTCGTGATATTGTTCGACGCTTATGCTGTCAAATTTCGTCATAATTGCAGCGAAAGCCCGCAATGCATGCCAGCCGACTTGCTGGGCACTAACTTATCACAGTACAATCCCATCGCCCTAACGTGGTCAGCGTTGCAGGCACAGCGGGATAACTAGCGTCCACAAGTGCAGGAATGTAATCAGCAAGCACATATGATGATCAGCAACCACGGTATAGAAGTATAATCAGCGTCCCCATGTGCGTAAATGTCACGCCAATCCACGTACCAGAGACAGCCTCAGTACGATTGCATGTACCTCGCCGCTTCTGTTTCTGCGCGCTTGCGACAAACGGCGGCCGTCGCTGGCAACGTCAACTCCGGATCCAAACTGCGGAGCCGTCTTATTTGATATCTGTCGCCGGTGATTGGTCAGCGGCTCTGCGCGTTTGCGACAAACGGCGGCCGTCGCTGGCAACGTCAACTCCGGATCCAAACTGCGGAGCCGTCTTATTTGATATCTGCCGCCGGTGATTGGTCAGCGGCTTCGTCGACGGCGACCGTCAACAGATGTCAACGGGCATGTGCGGACGGAGGGGAGCCGGGCTCTCGTCATAGTCGTTCTCGGGGGGGGGGGGGGGAGGCGAGGTGGGGTGGGGGAGACCCTCGTCAAAGGCGTCAGCAAGGAGGGGGGGGGGGGGAGCGGACCCTGGTTCACGGGTGTCCGCAGAAGTGACCGGACACGCCCACTGCTGAACTCTCGAACTCCCAACTCCCATCACCCATCCGTTGATTTGGCACGTGGCCACTTTTCGTGGACTGCGTACGGTCAGCTAACAAATATTTCACCAGATGTATACAATTCCCGCGTAAAAGCTCCAATCAAGTCCCAATGAAATTCAAGAAGCAAAACATTAGCTTGAGATGCAAGCTAGCATTGTGAAATCGTGAACAACACACAACAATGTTCATTACAGATGCCAATATATTCCAGGTTTCTGGAAACGATACTAAGATTCGGCTTTACATATCTATTCAACGTCAATGCGAAGCCACTCTGTGTGGACTGCCAGAAGTCACATGACTTTTTGTCCCGCGCCACCGTAGTTGGTGAATAACCTTTTGTGCTATGAAAGGATCCTTCCGGGGTGATTAAGCTCCATATTTTCCACCTCATTAACAGCACCCCTTCACATGATCTTTTCCGTATGCGAAAGAGATCCGCGAGCGACAGATGCGAGGAGTACTATTGGCCCACCACTCGCCACTCTCGGTTCATTCCTGTGATGCGACAGATGCGCGTCATGCGCTTCCCCAACTACCAAAACAAGAATTTGTTACGCAGAACGCACGCACGTTTCGACCACTTATTTATGCCTTGTCTGCTCCTCTGCAAGGTAGCAAAGACATTGTCACAACGCGCCACATATTTTACTGTTTCTCAACGACATTCTGCCCTCGCTAGGGCGGTCCTACAGTCACTGGTATCAGGCGGAAAACGCCGCTAGCAATGCCGTTCATGGAGCCACTAAACCTACCCACAAAGACGACCTTACCTCATCCTCGACGATTACCAGCTGAAGAAAAACTCACGATTGTTTCGGTCGCAGCCCCCTCCGGAAGTGCTCAAAAGGAGCGTCCCCTTACTGCTCGCACGGTTGCCCGTATAGCCGCATGCAGATATGGAGCGGTTTTTCCCACGCGTTGGTTGTGACCAACAGGAAAGCGCAGCGCTCAAAAGCCCTATCGTAACAAAAGTCCTATAAAAGGAAAGCGAGTCCTATCCTCCTACCATACGAGTCCTGTCCTCCTTCCATGCGGACCCTGTCCTGCTACCATACGGGCTCTGTCCTATCATTTTTCATAAGCATCCACTCCATGCTTTTGCTTACGAACATCTGGAGTCGTCAGGCGATGACATGCCGCCGCCTATCTTCAATCACCCACCGCCCTATGTGTCCGCTTCATACCACGTCAGCCCTAGCCTTATCCTCGTCTTCAGTTCATCTTCCACCTCCATCCATCCCCCCCCCCCCCATCCTCCAAATCGTGAAGAATGCCCATCCCAATGCCCATCCCAGCCACAAAAGCACCTCACTGCTTCAGGTACACGAGCAGAGTAAAGTGACGTGAGTATGCAGCACTGGGCAGCTCCATCTGCTCTCGATGCGCGGTATCGATAAAAGCAGGCGGCAGAACCCGTCATCGACACGCTACAGTTCAGAGCCATAAGCACACGTGACTGTCCATAAGCTTTCTGAGCTCTCAGCTCTTCACAAGCGTGAGGGCCTTCTGCGCCAGACGCCTGGCACAAAGAGCCGCATTTCTCAGAGCAGCTCTCGGGCTGTCGTGGCCGAGGCTCTGCAGCTCAGGAGGCTCTTGACCGCGACGCTGCGACGCACGCCGTACCTCACAGCAGTGACACTGCCGGGTTCCACTGCGCCGTTGCCAGGACAGCGGTAAGACTGCCGGGTCCCACTGCGCCGTCGCCAGGGCAGCGGTAAGACTGCCGGGTCCCACTGCGCCGTCGCCAGGGCAGCGGTAAGACTGCCGGGTCCCACTGCGCCGTCACCAGGGCAGCAGTGACACTGCCGGGTCCCACTGCGCCGCAGCCAGGGCAGCGGTAAGACTGACGGGTCCCACTGCACCGCAGCCAGGGGAGCGGTAAGACTGAAGGGTCCCACTGCACCGCAGCCAGGGCAGCGGTAAGACTGATGGGTCCACTGCACTGCTGCCAGGGCAGCGGTAAGACTGCCGGGTCCCACTGCGTCGTCGCTGGGCACCTACCCCCCTGGAACAGCATTACCATTGCGCGCTGACGGCTAAAAAGGAAAGAACAGAAAGGCCAACTGCCAAGAACAACATACACCCTTATTATCTAGTACGTATGACCTGCACCTATTACCTGGCGTATGACCTGCACCTATAGTTCTGCCAATGGCGACACTTTTTCAGAGATTCTTATCCGTGATTCGTACCTCCGTGCCAGTACACCATATTCGAGGTACGGCGGGGCGAAATAATGACGGAGGTGGCCAGCATCATCATCATTTCGGATGTCGAGGACATCAAAACCAGCGGAAGTGGAGTCAGTTGCATTTGCGATCTATACAAATGACGTTTTTATGGGGAGGTGCGTACCACATCCGACAGTTTTCATACTGCAGCTCCAGAACGACACCAATTGTCTGAAATTGTCCGCACCGATAGCCACACTTTCCTGACACCTCATGCCTTGATAATGAAGTTTTGATAATCCCAGCCCAGGCCATAACGAGGCATTAAAAGTGACGCAGAGCACAAGTCGGTTGCAGAGCCTGTTTGCTACAGGGAGTTTTTAACATTTGTAGGGAGTGCAGATTACAGCCCCGCCCTTCATAAGACCTAAAACTCTCGAGTTTCCGAACAATGCGTCCAAAAAGTTGTGCAGACTTTTTTGTGCAAACTATTTCAAGGACGCTCAGGCATGTATGACGCCATTGAAACGCTATTCAAGTACTGTCATCACACCGGTCATGCGACGCTCATTGCCAACCTAAGTAAAATCGACGTCATTCGTGCCCGGCGTTCGTAAGGACGGTTCCCAGACACCACGGACCTCATTTGGTTCCTGATCAATGTTATGCACCCAACGCAAGCTTTCAACACCAATCACGTTTTGTTATCGTAGCATTTACAGGGAGTTGGGCAGTGGCACTAGTCATTACGGAAATAGACTTGTAATCAAATAACTTAAGAATAGGGCCGCAGCCGAGCATATGAGTACGATGAAACATTTTAAATTCCCCACCAATATGCAAGAACACCGGGAGAAAGGGCCAAAACACGATCACATACCGATATTTGATACCGATATTTGACATTTCATGTTTCCGCAAACACCGCCTTCACCGCCACGGCCAACTCTCGGGAGATTTAAGCAATAGAAGTGAACCAGCCCACCAACTGCAGTAACAATTCTGACACGGCCAGTCTGGCAGCACCTCTGACGTCATATAAACGTTCCATGACGCAGCCCAATGATGTGGTGTTGATGAGCATATTTACTAAATAGCGAAATTGTGTTGTCTAGAGCAGTCTTTTCCACTTTAAATTATATCAATATTTGAAGGTGAGCATATTTTACCATTTTTGATGCTTGCTTCGATATCTTCAAAGGTGAAACATTTCCTTTAATCTGTAGTTTTCGGGCTAAAACTAGTCAACACAGCTCTATTGAGTGCGTGATGAAGTCATGGTGGTTTGACTGCTTGGGCATAAAGACGCGCAAGTGGTTCGATATGACCTAAATCAAAATGGCACTAGGAGAAACATGCATGTCTGAACGTAAGCGACCCAGCAGCTGTCTTAGCTGACCTATTTCGGATTTATTGGGTCGCCTGTTGCAAACTGATTTAAATGTATAAGTAATTAAGAAGAAAAAAAAACATATTGACGATTGTTGCCTTTGGCCAGGCCCGCAACGTCATCGGTGAACTAAAGATCGACAATTCTGTCATGTTCTGTGGCAGATCGATCGATACAGGGGCACTTGCATGTTTTTTGCATAATTGGCTACAGTTAAGTGCATCCGGTAGGTAGGTGTAATGCGCCAAATTGTATGCTATCAAGCGGCAATTAGCTGAACCACTTGGTTAGCCCGGATATGTTCCGGGAGGGGTCAGCAGAAGAACTCACTAATGCCGGATTAACGTTAGTCTTGCCCGCCTTGCAGCGGGGCTTAACGGACAAAATTGCTCACTGTTGCTCGCGTGACAAATCGCAATGAATATCTATGCTTTAAAGATGTCCGATGTCAGCTATTGCAACTCAAGCAGATCTAACCAAAGCAACTCCATTTATGTTTGCATTACATTGATTGTGACCAAACACCCGTTACGGCGTTCATAATTTGTATGAATATTGTCACATTTGATAAGAGCACTTCTAAATCATTAGGAGCTGTATCCGACTTTTTAGGCACCGTGACTTGTGTTTGGGGCCGTTTTCAAAAGGGCGTCATTAATGGCTCCGACTTGGTGACTGGTGTCTGTATGGATCAAAAAATCTTATATGTACCATTAGAAGACTGTACGCTAGCCTACCTTAGAAACATGCAGCCAGCTGACGGTAGTAAAAACACATGACACACATATCGTTTGCGCTCTAGGGCCACCACTTCACCTGGCACATGGGTTGGCGCACATTTGTACCAATGCAATCGTCGATTTTTACCTCAGTCATGTCGTGTCGTTCCATATTGTTGTGAGCGCAGGCTGCCGAGGCAACTCGGAGAGACACGTGCCTTTATTGGGAGAAGCAAAATCTCTGATGATGCCATTGCTCCTTAGATTCCAGTGTTATTGAAGTTAGAATTAAGTAATTTATTGTGGTACACGTTTGGCGAAGGCGAAGCCAATCTAAACATTGCAAGGTGTCAAAAACAATGAGCTGATAATGTCAAAAAACAACTAACTTTCTTTATTTCTTTCGAATGATTTTATGATACCCAAATTGGCAAATTCTGTGAAGATGAAATCATTTGATGGAACCGGATGTGTTCTGGTTCCAAGAGATATCTGAGATCGGGAGTACTTATCCTTTTTGCGTTTTGTGTGGAAGCAAATCAAGCGTTTATACATTATGTGTCGTGTAACTATTGCGTGTTGCTGAAAGCCTGCAGAAGCAGACCAATAACTCTCAAAACGTTCATTTGAATGAGGAGGTAAAGGAGAATGGGGAGTTTTCTCACCCTTGGGTGAGAAAAATATTGTATTGTTCATAGCTCGATGCACACGCTTTCGCGTCACCCTATGCCGGCGGTTTCTCTTTTAAAATTCTCAAGGTTGGTGGAATGCTCTTGCTATTACCTTAACTAGCAGCATATGTAGTTGTCATTTTTTATGTCACCGTTGTTTGTAATTCCTTAAAAACACCTCTGGGATTTCTGATCCAACATCGGCCAAAAATGCCCTTCTTCACAGCCGGTCGGATTGTGTCAATTTTGTCTTTTTTTGTAAGCGTCGGTATATTTTGTGATGTGCGCCATATGAGGCCCTCATGAATTGTATCTGGATGCAAAAAAGGTGTGTACAACCAAAGGAGCTACCTAAGCAGTCACTTTTAGAGTGGAAATCATATCTCACTGAAAGAAGCCTGCTTAATGCGTCGCTGTGTGCGCGTCCGTGCCGTGGATGAATTGTGCTATAGCCACGCACGTACAATTCAGCCACGCAAGTGAGCACGTTGGTGGTTTGTTGATTCGGTCAAAGACCGCGTTCGTTGTGAAGACATGAGCAGAGGCGCAACATGACTCCTCCAGCAGTTTGCGAGACCCCGATGGCTGACGAGTGAAGTCAGGAGACCCCGATGGCTGACGGGTGAAGTCAGGCAAGGGAATACCCAAAACGTTTTGACCCAATTGTCGAATGAATTAAAGGGATGTACTCCAATATGGGGAGTTGGCTGAGGAGTAACTCTGGCAGCTGGTTAAATGTAGAAGAGTCGCTCTGTTTCAGTGAATAATTAAAAAAACAGTTATTGGACGAAACAAAGTCTAAAGGGCTTAAATAATCCCATTTCTGTCCCCCTGTTTGAGCATCAACCTAAAGCGTGATACGAAACAAGCGAAAACTCCACGCTGCGAACACAATGAAATGTAGACTCTTTAGGTAAGAGCAAGTCAAAACAGGGAAGCCAGTAAGAGGATTACTTTCCTGGTAAGAAGAAATCTTTGGAATAACCTGCTCACCTCTCAAACCCAATTTCGGTCTGCTATATCGTTGCGTAAGAGTATTCCTTTACTGCTTATTTTACTCCCGTGAAGGGTGCGGAAGCGTACGATGTAAAGGATATTCTCGCTCCGATATTTTGTTCGTGGGGTGAAAGCAAGGATGTTTTCAAAACAGTAATCGATGCTATTTCATTTTGCAATAATGAACTCCAAGACCTACTTCAGCTGGTGCTATGCAACATCTTCTCCATTTGCCAACTTAACGGTTCCACAGAAATCACGCCAGATCAAATATTTACATGCAAACGCCTCATAACTGTTACGCCATGATTCGTGAATAAGTGTGCTAGTTGTACGTGATGTTGCTTGCCGTCTGCTTGTGGCCGCCCGGTAGAATATACTGCAAACTGTATCGCTCTAACTCAGTTGTTAAAATAATTACATGAAGAGTTTAAAATCATGGCTGACATTGCCTGACCAAGCTGGGTCCTTAAGCTACCAAGCTTCTGATTAGTTGTCATGATGTCAAGCTGGAGCTTCAGCCTTGCCGGTATGGCTCCCCGGCCGTGACCGTGAAAACATTCTGGGTCGATCTCGCACTGTCGTTTAGCCAGATCGTTCGTCATAATTTTGTCCAATGGATACTACACCAAACAACATATTTAGTGACCGCATGCATAGTAAAGTTACGTTACGAAGGCGTGGAAACTCCGCGCCATAAGCAGTTCCTCGCCGCGGAATATTCATGAACCTCGAACCGCATAATCGCAGTGCGCTGCACTAAACGTAATTCACCTAAAAGAAATAGCGGTCTTTTGCGAGAAAAAGAAATGCTTGAATGTATCGCACAGAGTCCGCTCCAATAGACGTTCTCTTCCAGGTGTGCAATGACATCCCGGCTACGCGACTCACTCTTGATAAATACTTTGGTGGCAGAGAGGGTACTAATGTGAGGTGACACACCAATTCCGGTAGGTTTCAGAGGTGAGTGTCCTGTCGCACCAATACACGTATCAACACGACCCGATCGTCCATAATGAGGGCCAATGTAGGGCCAACAGGGCCACACACGAAGGCAATGTCTTTCTCTCAGTCGCAGCAGGGCAATTATTTGTCAATCTTCATTTGCAAATGTCCTGCTCGCATCCAGTTTCATTTTACCGTTCTGCAGCGCCAATGGCATTGCTTCCGTATTTCGGAACCGTCCAATGTTTTTGTGAAATCAGAGCTCGCCCAACCGGTTCCCGAGCCGCGCTTGCATTCATCGATTCTTGAGCCTCCAACGCTTCCCTTAGCAACGGCACTAATTCGCTGCGGCAGTGGGACCCCGCCGCGCCACGGTCCCCCATTATTGATGGGTTTCAAACACTCGTGCCGCTGACACCGGCGGCGCTACTAATTCGCAGCGTCAGTGGGACCCCGCCACGCCACGGTCTCCCATTATTGATGGGTTTCAAACACTCGTGCCGCTGACACCGGCGGCGCTACTAATTCGCAGCGTCAGTGGGACCCCGCCACGCCACGGTCTCCCATTATTGATGGGTTTCAAACACTCGTGCCACAGACACCGGTGGCGCCCGCCACTGAATCGTTGGACAACAAATCGAGAGTGCGTCAGGTAATGTACAGCGTTTGTGTTTGTTAGATAAGGTATATCCGCAAGTGCACTGTCTTTGCAAAAAGGTAACAGCTGGTGCATGCAAATATAATCCATGTGCCGTGAGAGAAGCTATCCATTTTGGGAAAATATCTGGTCACGTATGCCTCCTTTTTGGAAGGATGTATTATGCCAAAAACGTTACACGCTTTCCTGCATCGATTTTTCCCTTCAGCGTCTAAATAGTGCTGAGCGTGCAACTTAATAATAATGCAACTAGTCAAAAAAGTGTTGAGATAAACATAGCGCAGCTCACTTCAGACCTCAGTTTAGCTAGCCCACGCAGTATGTAAATTATGTAATCACCATTTGAGTAGACTTAAGGAAATCGTTTCCTCAACTTTAACATAACATCTTATTTGACACTTTGCCTTTTAAAATTTTCCCATTTTATGCATCACAATTTGCCCGGTAATAATCAGCGGCTTCCACCGTAGTGAATGTCACTAATTGCTTGTTGGCTCCATGACCGAAAACTATGCACTGGGGCCATTTTCATTCATATCAAAGGCGTTTGTTACGTTGTGTGGGCATTACGGGTCGATTAGGGTGCCACTGGCGTGCCACTTCATCAGCAGCCTGACTCAGAGGACCGGTGGCGGTCGAGACTGCGAGCTCCCGGGCCGCAGCTTCTGCCAACCACACGATCTTGAGGACCGCGAGGGCACACATCTCTGCGTGGCATGCCCGCACGATGTGCCGGAAGTGGTAGACAAATAACCTCGCTTCAATACTGTGCCTGTGGTGACAATTTTACTCTGGAAAAATAATATGCACAACTTTATGTTGCGAGCATGTCATCTAGTACATGCGGGGTGAGTACGAGCTTGTCTCGTATACTTGACTGACACACGCTGGCACACTGGTGCCGCTGATGACGCAGTCGGAGTCTCGTAACGCTGACACACGCTGGCACACTGGTGCCGCTGATGACGGGTCGGATTCTCGTAACGCTGACACACGCTGGCACACTGGTGCCGCTGATGGCGCAGTCGGAGTCTCGAAACGCTGGCACACTGGTGCCGCTGATGACGCAGTCGGAGTCTCGAAACGCTGACACACGCTGGCACACTGGTGCCGCTGATGACGCGGTCGAATTCTCGTAACGCTGACACACGCTCTGGCACACTGGTGCCGCTGATGACGGGGTCGGATTCTCGTAACGCTGACACACGCTGGCACACTGGTGCCGCTGATGACGCAGTCGAATTCTCGTAACGTGTTGGCCTTTAACATAATTAACCATATGTGTGTGGCATGATCTGCCTTGAACTACTCAAGCGTTGTGATGTAAAGTGATCTCTTTTCAAGACAGTAAATTGAGAGAATAATTGTATATGCACCACTTATCTCTTTTGACACGCATAGCGTTCTGAGGTCTCTAACAGGCACTATGCGAAAGGCTCGCACAAATACGATTATGAAGCAAAATATCAGAGCAAACTTGGAATACGAAATGTCCAATGCGCAAACACCAACGGAGAGGCTAGCAAATCATTATTGAGCATTTAAGACAATGAGACATATTGGGCGGCACAAGGCTCATTATATTCGTCTCAACCAGGGTGAGCCATTGAACCATTGATGTGCTATAAACAATCTTACAACTGAACGGTATGTCAGTTCCAACTATACATGTAACACCTCTCGCATATCTATTTTTATGTATTCTTCACATGTCACGAGCTCGCCACGCTGCACAAAGCTGTCGACAGTCGGTTTTCATCGGGCATCTGTCTTGACGTCGGCACCTCAGCTCCCGTCCTGTTGCCGCCAGATGGCGCCTGTCCGGGGCGACGCACCGGTAGCGCCAGCGCGCAGTTGGACTTCTCTCAGGTTATCGTCCCGCGGCGGTGTGACCTCTCTCGGGTCATCATTCCGCGGCGGTCGGATCTTCTCAGGTCACTGTCCCGCTGCGGTCGGACCCTCTCAGGTCACCGTCCGCTGCGGTCGGACCTCTCTCAGGTCACCGTCCCGCTGCGGGTCGGATCTCTCTCAGGTCACCGTCCTGCTGCGGTCGGACCTCTCTCAGGTCACCGTCCCGCCTGGGTCGGACCTCTCTCAGGTCACCGTCCCGCGCGGTCGGACCTCTCTCAGGTCACCGTCCCGCTGCAGTCGGACCTCTCTCAGGTCACTGTCCCGCTGCGGTCAGACCTCTCTCAGGTCCCCGTCCCGCTGCGGTCGGACCTCTCCCAGGTCACCGTCCCGCTGCAGTCGGACCTCTCTCAGGTCACCGTCCCGCTGCGGTCGGACCTCTCTCAGGTCACCGTCCCGCTGCGGTCGGACCTCTCTCAGGTCACCGTCCTGCGGCGGTCTGACGTGTCTCAGGTCACCGTCCCGCGGCGGTCAGACCTCTCTCAGGTCACCGTCCCGCTGCGGTCGGACCTCTCTCAGGTCACCGTCCTGCGGCGGTCTGACGTGTCTCAGGTCACCGTCCCGCGGCGGTCAGACCTCTCTCAGGTCACCGTCCCGCGGCGGTCGGACTTCTCTTAGGTCACCATCCCGCGGCGGTCGGACCACTCTCAGGTCACTGTCCCGCGGCGGTCGGACCTCTCTCATGTCACCGTCCCGCGGCGGTCGGACCTCTCTCAGGTCACCGTCCCGCGGCGGTCAGACCTCTCTCAGGTCGCCGTGCTGCGGCCATGCCATCCATCACCGCCTCAGCCCTGCTCTACTGCGCCGGATTGCCGCCGAAAATGAGCCGGTCGCTGCCCTAATCTGGGCCATTTGGCGGCGGCGCGCCGCGTGAAATGGCGTCCCGGAGGACGGAGACGCACCGCGGAGAGGTCGTTCACTGCTGCCACCGTGCTCACCACAGTCGCTGCCGTCACTGGGGTCACTGCAGTTAACGTGCTCACAGCGGGCGTCATGGTCATCACAGCTTCAAAGCCTGCCGCGGTCAGTACGCTCACTGTCTTCGCTGAGAGCGCTGCGATGAAAGCACACACCGCGCCAGCAGTAACATGGCCATAGCGCCCACCGCGCTCACCCAGCTCAAAGAGCTCCGGTGGTGCTCACTGTTAGTGGGTACCGTGCTCACCGAGCTCACGGTGCTCTGGCACTGCTTACCAGTGTCTACCGCACTCACTAGCCAGACTTCGACTTTTTGACGCTCGGCTATGGCGAATTGGTAGGCGGCAAGACACGACAAGGACAGTTTCGATGATGCAATTCCCGGATGGAAGCGGGCCAATCATCCAGACAAAAGGAGCTAACCTACATCAAACTTAAGCTTTCTCCTGAAGTCGGCTGAGTTATTCTGAGTGTCAGAGAAAACTGCCTGTTTTGATTCAATAATTGCCAGCTTGCTAAAGAGATTGGGCTACCAAAAAGCTTCTTGGAGGCAGAATTGTGGAGCAGCAAATCACGATAAAAACAACGTTTTGCGTTTCAGCACGGAGGGAGAGAAGGAGAGAGGGAGTGAGGAAGGAAGGCAAGAAAGAAAGAAAGAAAGAAAGAGAGGAAGGAGGGAAGGAGGGAAGGAAAGAAGAAAGGAAGGAAGGAAGGATGAAAGGAAGGAAGGCAGGAAGGAAGGAAGGAAGGAAGCAAGGGAGGAAGGGAGGAAGGGAGGGAGGAAGGAAAAAAAGAGAAAAAAAGAAAGGAAGAAGGAAGTAAGGAAGGAGAAATTAAGGAAGGAAAGCAGGAGGGAAGGAAGGAAAGGAAGAAGAAAGAAGGAAGGAATGGAGGAAAGGAGGAAGGAAGGAAAGAGGAAAGGAGGGAAGGAAGGAAAGAGGAAGGAGGGAAGGAAGGAAAGAGGAAAGGAGGGAAGGAAGGAATGGCCGAACGAACAAACGAACGAAAAAACGAACGAGTGAAAGGGGGCGGAGGGAGAGAGGAAGAAGGAAAAAATTGGAATAAAGGGAAGGCAGGGAAAGGGCGAGGTGGCGTGGACAACGTACCTGGCAGTTCTGCGGCCCAGACCGCGGAGGGCTGAGGGATTTGCTGGGCGTCTGTTGCAGCTGGAAGTCAGCCTTCGTGAGCTCCTCCAGGTCCTCTGAAACAGCACAGGGCGCGATGGTCAGCACTCACACAAAGACAAGGGCTCTGGTCGCTGTGTCGGTCATGTCCGGGACTGAGAGGGAAAAGTGCAACTTGGTCATCCCTGCTCGTCATGAAAGCTTGATACTTTCACTATTGATGCATGCAAATCATTCAAATATCCTGCCCCATACTTCGGCGAGTTTCTACGCCCTGTCTGACACGAGCAAACAGAGGGAGGTGGAAAGCTAACTGCAGCCAAATCACGGACCACGCACGTTCCTCGTGGATCTCGTGAAACATCATTCTGTACTATTAATTTGATGGGGCGGTGGAGAAGCTACATGAGCTGAAAGAAGGAGTGAACCAACGTGACTGCAGGGGAGTCTCGGTCCCGGTGGTGCTGGACGGCACGCCTAAAGGCCCCCCGCATGTCTGGCCCAATACCTGCGCAAACAACGTCCTGGAATGCGAGAAATGACCAGCGAGGCCAGAGGAAGCACAATGTAAATCGCTGAGCCGAAATTCTCATACTAAAAGCGTCCCATTGCAGATACTCGGAAACCATTTCAAAAAGTTGCCCGAACGTAGGTAGACTTGTGCAATACTGGCGAAGTGTGTTGAGCCTGTACGGAGAGCGGGAATCGCTTGCTTCGGAAGTTGGGCTAGTCGTGGTGATGCCAAATGCCGACGTAGTGCCCAATCTGCTACATTGCTGACAGGACATGTAACTCGTTCTTGATTCCGCTAAGTTGTTCAGCAAACCTTAATTAAATGGTGACGGACGAGGCCGAATGCAAGCATAATGATTAACGAGAACATTTCATTTGTTCGTAAATGCCAGGACCGTTTAAACATTACATTAATATATCAAATAACAGTCGACTTAGCTTTTTTGACTGTCAGAACAACTACAGCATGGTTCGATATGCAGAGAGACACAATACGCAAGAACTGTGACCATGCCAATCCGTAATACAATTCGGCTTTGACCGCCACGCCCTGTCTGATCATGTGATCGCTTGTCCTCACGATCCCCGAAGAAACTCGCGTCCTCTTACACCGCGCCTCGCTCATTACGCGCCAGGCGCGGTCGTTACCAGGGTAATCACCACAAGGCCAACCAGCCAATCCAATCTCGTAACAGGATCTGTAGTCAAGGCCATGCAGGAAAGACAGCGAGAGCTTCCTCCTAAGGAGAGCTTCACTCAACGCGACATCATCACCATTTGGCAGCATTTTAGTTCTTCGTAGGGAACACATGGCGCGCGTAGCCGGGTTGTTTAATGACCTGACTGGCCAGGAGCAGGCATCGATTGCGTTGTCGCCAGCTAGGATCCACGTGTCCCCGCGACTTGCTCGGAGGGCCCACACCACCAGAAGCCCCCAGCAACTTCTGGTTGGAGTGGTAGTGAGCGGCATGCACACGCGTTCATTCCTTTCCGATGGCAGTGAAGAGTTATACTAGAGTTGGTGGGCTTGATATAGAGCTTAGTTTTTAACGTTGTCCGGTTGTTTCTCACTCTACCGTCACAAGGGCGTCCAAATATGGCACCCCGTTCCGTTCCCGGTATGTTACTTAGCAAAGGCTAATTTGGGATGCTCCATCCTCGTTCTGTCGCCCATGAACTCTAAAAATTATTTCAAAGGCTCGCTAGCCTTGCATTTATACGCCAGGATAATCATCGTTGTACGTCATTAAGAAAGCTGGTTGGAATGGGCTTACACTTTTCCTCTGCGCTTGCCTTGAAAAATCAAACATAGCCTTATCAAACCAAAACTGCACGTACGCATATCAAAGAAAAATGACAATAAGCTAGAAAGATTTTTGGTGAAATCTTCCATCTCGAAACCCAAACGTCGAGGACACGGGAGGCGTAGATGGCATTTATGCAAGTACGGGGGCAACAGGTGTCTTTTATGCAAGTCGGGTTTTTCAAGGGGCTTGCACGCAGAAAAAAACCTGCTTTACGGAATTAGGTGTTAACTGTGCGAAACAGATGGGAGAGACATGGTATATGTCGGGGAGCCCGTGCACACTATTCCTCTGAGATTTAATCAACACCTGCGATACGCAAATAACAAAACCGAAAATGCCCTTTTCGGTGACCGTCTTTTTGACGACACACATTCAGGCTAAAATCGAAAAAGATACGGACATTCGGCGTTCAGCAAGAAACGGACGTAAGGAGGCTTTTGAGGACTCAAAGTCACACACAGAGCATAGGACCATTCAGACAGAAAGATTAGTGAATCCATTCCTACGAAAAGTGCGTGACTAGACCTAAGTGTACAGTACTCATCATGACCGATTATGTGAAGGTGATTTATGCCTAAATGCGTCATGCGTGCTAGGTCGAAATCGTATGCACGCTTATGCGGGATGCCTGATGTGTGATGTGTGGTGGTTGTGCACTTTTGCGGGGTGCCTGATGTGTGATGTGTGGTGGCTGTGCACTTATGCGGGACGCCTGATGTGTGATGTGTGGTGGCCGTGCACTTATGCGGGATGCCTGGTGTGTGATGTGTGGTGGCTGTGCACTTCCGATAGGTTGCATGCATAAGTGTTTCGTCAAACATGATGCCTGTTCACTCAAATTCGTTCGCTTGTACACGCTTTTTAAAGCTTGGTTAAAATACAATGTATCGTAACAATGTCGGGCAACTTAATTGGAAAAATCCATTTGGCATCGGCAGGAAATGTCAACTTTACTGTTCATAATTGTTTTCACAAAGGCATCAGGCCGAAATCTTAACATATCTATCTCTCCTTTCTCCTGATACCCGACAATGCATAAGGTAACATTACTGTCTTATGCGCGTGACATGTTCCTCGTAGCTACACTGAACACCTTTTTTTCTCAGTACGCTGAATCGTCATATCAGTTGGCGATTGCTCCTTGCATATCACAATATTGCTATTGACATGTGAAAATTGTGGCTCGCTGCTGGACAAAGGCATAAAAACTAAACAGGATCAGCAAGCACTTCTGCATTTACGGCTCATAATGGTTTTGTCAAAGACGCCGCCGAAACACGAATTCATTTAAATCTAACACCAATATGCATATAGGTATATATATATATATATATATATATATATATATATATATATATATATATGCATATATATATATAGAGAGAGAGAGAGAGAGAGAGAGAGAGAGATATATATATATATATATATATATATATATATATATATATATATATATATATATATACATCTCTCTCTCTATCTCTCTCTCTCTCTCTCTCTCTCTCTCTCTCTCTCTCTCTCTCTCTCTCTCTCTCTCTCTCTCTCTCTCTCTCTCTCTCTCTCTCTCTCTCTCCTCCTCTCTCTCTA
>NW_023596949.1:0-18539 GCF_011947565.3 Pollicipes pollicipes | reverse complement strand
CGACTGTCGCTGCAGGACAGTCTGACGCAGAGCGAGCAGCAGCGGGACAAGGTCAGTACTGCGCCAGGCTCGTCCGAACCGCGCCAGGGTCGTCCTAGCCGCACCAGGCTTGTCCGAACCGCGTCAGGCTCGTCCGAGCCGCGTCAGTCTCATCCGAGCCGCACCAGGCTTGTCCGAACCGCGCCCGCTGCAACACTTAAGTGCGCGTTTGCTGCCTCAGCTGAGCTGATGGTGTGGGGTTCCAGCCTCCGTGAGTGTGGTGTATGTACGGTTTCTACCGTTTGACCTCAGCTCCGTCACCTGACACGACCCGTGTCTTCGAGCGCCTGACCAGATGTGTGAGCTCGTGATCCTTCAGCTCCTCGCCCGACCTGACATGACCTGTGCCAGCAACGGGATGGCCAAACGGCCCGTGACGACCGTGACGATGGCCAAACGTCTGTGTGACCGTGACATCTGTGCTCCGTGACCCCGTGTGATCTCAGCTCCGTGACCCGTGTGACCTCAGCTCCGTGACCCCGTGTGACCTCACCTCCGTGACCCCGTGTGATCTCAGCTCCGTGACCCCGTGTGACCTCAGCTCCGTGACCCCGTGTGATCTCAGCCCCGTGGCCCCGTGTGATCTCAGCTCCGTGACCCCGCGTGACCTCGGCTGCGTGGCCCCCCTGTCCTCAGCTGGATGACCAGGTGTCTGAGCTGCTGGCCGACCAGTCGGAGCTGGAGAGCCGGCTGGCGGCGCTGGAGCGGCAGCGTGCCGCCCAGCAGGAGGAGCTGTCGCGCACCAGACTCGACTACGAGCGCGCCAAGGCCGAGATGAACCGGACGGCCAGCGAGCGCGAGACGCTGGCGCGCGCTTCCGGCGAACTGCAGGTCCGTCAGAGGGACGGGACAGAAGGCGCCTCGGGGGGGGGGGAGGGGTGGTAGAGAGGCGTGAGGTTCTGAACTCGCTGTCCCTCGGAGACAGGGGAACGGCGCAGCGAATTGGACGCGCGATGTGACGTGTACTCACTGTGTCGTGCGGTGGCCAACTGACCGGCGCTGTATGGTCAGAGCTCGGTGGTCCTGTGACGTCTCCGTGCGGTCGTGAGGGAGCCGCGCCGAGGTCTGGCGGCGCTCGGCCGCCGTGTCGGGTGGGCGCACGCCTCGGTCTGACCGCCGCCCGCTCCACAGGCTCGCCACGCGGCCCTGCAGAAGGAGCAAGCCAGTCTGCGCGAGGTGCTGGCCGCCGTGAGGGCTGAGAGTCAGCACGCTGAGGTACCGGCGCGCGGCGGCACGGCGCAGGCCGAAGGCTCCAGTCGCAGGCAGACTGCGCTGGCGATGGCCGACAGGCGCACCGAGCTCTTCACGGTGCCGGTCGCTGAGGGCTCGAAGGAGTGGAGCAAGTTGTCGGCGTCGCTCAAATGGATGTATGTCTTAGAATGCTGTGATGAGCCGTGATCTTGCTCCTCAAGACGGCGGCGTGATCTGCTCAAGCAGAGGTGTACGGGAGAAAACGTTCACGGGAAGGCGTACGAGCCGGAATGTCATTAGAAGCTTTATTCATCATGGACAATATACCGGATGACACGTGAACTGGGTCGGTAGATGCAACTTTACGAGAAGAGCTGCGCCCTGGAGGCAGCCGAGACGGCGCGCCGGCAGCTGGAGAAGGACAACAAACAGCTGACCCTGCGGCGGGAGGAGGTGCAGAACCAGCTGAACCTCGCCCGGCGGGACATGGACCAGGAGGGCGGTGAGTCGAGATGTCGTGCGAATGGTGCGCGCGCTGCCGGCAACAGTACAGAAATACCGAGTGCTGTCTCAGGTGTTTTGATTCTACATGGGCATCTGTGTTTTAAAACTGTGAGCGCCGGTAAAGCAATGTATGGCGGATGTAGCAGCCGACGTTGAATTGAGAACATTCACATTCTCGACCTAGGAGGGTCTGGGAGGAAACGAATACAAACGCTTGTCCATCCTGCGTGATTGGTCTGCCCGCGGTCACGGCGGTCACCTTGCACCGGGGCTGCGGGAGGTGTGTGTTGTAATGAGGGCAGACGTTCCGTGGCCAGCCCGCCTTGTGACCGCCTGTCCGAGCTGAGCGGTCGTCGCCTGTTGGCCACAGGGCAGCTGCGTGAGAAGTGTGACGAGCTGCAGCGCAGGCTGGAGGCGCGCACCGAGCAGGCCCGTCTGCTCTCCAGTCAGCAGCACCAGCACGATGTGGAGGCGGCCCGGCTCACGCGCGAGAAGGTGACTTCTTCTCTCTTTCGGCCCTTCTCTTGTGCTCCTTCGGCCTATTTATGTATAGGGTACCTCCTTCTGCAACGCGTCGCGCGCGCGTGCTTTTGGGCGCACAGGATAGACGCTGGGTGTCCGCTGAAGCATTCATCCGCCCGCGTGCCAGAGGAGCCACGTCTGAGGGTCTCCCTGGAGGCTGTTCGCACCGTGTCTGGCCGGTGTGTCCTGCTGCGCGCCGACGACCGCCACGTCCCGGTCCTCGGTGTGGCGACCGCTCCGCCGGGGCGTCGCTGACGAGCTCTGAGCGCCGGTGGCCGCTGACGCCCCCCTTACCCCTCACCGCGGTAGGAGGAGGCGGTGCGTGCGCTGGAGTCGCAGCTTCAGAAGTCGGCACACGCCTGGAGCCGCGAGCAGGACGACCTGCTCGGCCAGAAGAAGCAGCAGGTGCAGGCGCTCCAGCGCGAGCTGGCGCAGCAGGCGCGCGCCGGCGAGGCGCAGCTGCTGGCGGCCGAGGAGAGCAAGCAGCAGGCGCTGACGCTCGGTGTGTGACCTTTGTCCTTCTCGTCCTCTTATCACACCCGTCAGTCGCGGTGCCAGTTGAAATGACTGTGCAGACCGATGCTCTGTGTTTTGGATCATCGGTGATTTATGCCATGTGTTCAGGAGCCCCTGCGCTGTGCATGCCTGAACTTTGTCGCCTTGTGCCCTGATCTTCCACGTGCTCTAGCCCTCTTGGCGCTGAGGCATTCCTGTGCTGTGGCATTATTCCTGTAGTTTGGACCCCTGTTCTATGACATTACTGATATGTTCACCGGTCTGTGCTCCAGTGCTCTGCTCCTCCCGCTGCGTCCCAGTTTATCCTCGTGCTCTACCTTCTCGTACCGCTGCCGCCGCCGCCGCCGCTGACGACCTTTGGACTGTCCGTATGCAGCGCAGCAGGAGCAGCAGGCGGTGCATCAGCGGCTGCAGCAGGCGCAGCAGCAGCTGGAGGAGCACCGAGCCGAGCTGGAACGGCTGCGGGGCGAGGCCTCCTCGCACGGCCAGCTGTCTCGCTCCAGCGTCGGCGCCCTACACACGGACATCTCCCGGCTCCGCACGCAGATGGAGGACAAGGCGTGAGGGCGGCGTACTGGGCCCGCGGACAGGCCGGCATTTGGGTGATGACTTTGGTTCCTGAATAGCGCGGTGTAATCAGATGCGGACAGAAACGCGTAGCTTGTGCTGGAGCCTATCTTGAATGTTGTACAGGCCGATGTCAGGACAGCGGCGAGAGGGCTGCAGCGTTGTGGATTGCTTGAGGCCCGGCAGCGTTGTGGATTCGTGTGTGGACGTCGAATGAGGCAAGTAAGAATGGGTATGTGCCACCGCGGCTCTGTCTTGTGACGCGATCCCTAGATGTGACGGTATTCTGCTGCGGTCTGCCGCTGTTTTGTATGCGTACCCGGCTGCCGTGGGGCTAAGTGTTCCTCGCAGGCCGATATCCGTACTCTCCCCGGCAGGATCACCCACGAGAAGGAGGTGGCGTCACTCTCCCATCAGATCCTGGACGCGCAGCGCCAGCGTGACTTGACGGACGCGGCGCACGGCCAGGTCAAGGTCAAGCTCAAGGTCACGGAGGAGCACCGCGATAGGCTGGAGCGTGACCTCACCGAACTCAACCGCAAGCTGAGCGAAGGTGCCGCGGGGGTCACATATGCTTTGCTTAGCGGGCCCGGGGGAAACAGTGCTCTCCTTTGTGAGGTCATGTTTTGTGGGACATCCATTTGGCTGAGCTGAAATTGGGCATTGGTATTCTGAGATGGGGGAAAATCAAAGTGATGACGGCGCGTACAGTGGTATGCTCATCCTGATCGGCTACAGTGGTGAACTAGTGCACGACACTCGTAATGCATCAGTGCATCGTGCACTGGCGCATCACTGTGCGCTGTGACGGCACATTGATAATCCATTAGAAAGGTATCTTATGTTAGGTTTGATGCAAGCAGGAGCCCTATAGATGCGCTGGGCTTGGGAGCCCCTGCCTGCAAGATATTGCAATGCCATTAAAACATGATCATCCACCAGTGGACCTACTCGTCTTCGGCTGATTCAACAATGTGGCTCTGCTTAACTTGCGCTCGGTACTTTCAGCCTCGTGCCTCTATTCCACATGTATGTATTCCGTTCCAGTGGAGACCCAAAACGCTGACTGCAACCGCTCTTTGGCGGACACCAAGCGGGCTTTGCAGAGGCTGAACATGAGCTGGCAACGCTAGATGGCATTAACGGCGAGCTGCGCGACAAGATTAAACGGCTCGAGGCTGAGAAGGGTGAACTCAAGCGGGTCCTGGACGAGGCCAACCAGAGAATAAGCAGTGAGTGGGTTTTTGGTTCAGTAGGTAACCTTCTGCTTGATATGAGGAAGCTGGATTCAAAATAACCCAAATATGTGAAGTGTATTTGACTTGTATCGCTTATCACCTGGTTCAAAACATGTCCGCCGTTGTGCTGCAATCACCTGTAAATTTTCACGCATCACGCCTGCGTATAAAATGCCACAGCTTCTGGAATATAATGTGTAATCCCGCAATCAACACCAGCGATCTCAGGTCCAGCCCTTACCGAGAATAGCAGTCCGCCGGTAATCCTATATGTTACATCATGACAGACATGGACGTGTTCCGCATTTGTCCACACATGGGACTGTGGCCTCCGGAGACCGGTGGGGTTGGCCACAAACGGGCTCGTGACCCGGTTCTATCGGTCAGCCAGCTTCCTGGCACCACCCCGGTGCGAACCCACGGAGAAGGTCCCGACTCTAGTCTGACTGTCCGTCCGCCGTACCGCGCGGCACGCGTCCGTCACGTCAGGGCCCTGAACCGGCCCGGGTCTGCCGGCATACGGCCTCGGTGATAGATTGCGAGTGACGTCACGGTGCCGCGAACGCCAGCCGTGCTGTCTCCCGTCACGTGACACCGGCGCGCTGCGCAGTTCTGGACGGCGCGCAGGAGAGCTCGGCCAAACAGAGCCACGAGCTGCGCACCCAGCTGCGCGACCTGGAGCGGGCGCAGCTGGAGTCGACGCGCGAGCTGCAGGAGCTGCGCCACCAGGCCAAGCAGCTGCAGCTGCTCAACCAGCAGCGGCTGACCGAGCTGACTGACAGCAGGCAGCAGCTGGCGCGCCAGCAGGACGCCAACGACACGCACAAGAACGACATCCACAACCTGCAGGTCCAGGTGGGCGGCTGTCGCTGCTGCGGCTCGGATGGGTGATGGGCCGTTTGTCGGGCGCTGGGTCTGCCGGGCCCTCCGTGGTCATTCACTATGGTCTGATGAGCAGGCACCACTACGTGGACGGCCTCCGTGCTCCAGTGTCCGGTCCGCACTGAGCCGGATTAAGGAGTAACATTTGCTCCAAGGCATCTCTTTTTGCCTTCCTGGAAGTGACGACTGCCTGAAATCATTGTGAGGCGGGGTCGAGCCCAGATGTCACTGATGGTTCACTGGCCTCACCGCTGCTTTCGGAGCGCACCAGCTGATGTGACGCTGCCGTCGCCCGTGCGGCTCTGCACAGATGCGGGACCTGGAGGCGGTGCGAGAGGGCCTGCAGAAGCAGCTGGCCGAGGCCGAGCGGCGGCTGGCCGAGCTGCAGGAGAAGGCGCGCTGGCGGGAGCGGGACCTCTCGGCCGCCCTGGAGGAGTGCCGCGCCACCGGTCACCGGCTCGAGGAGGACAAGGAGAACCTCGAGATCCGACTGAGCGCCTCCAGCCAGGAGGCCACCGACCTCAAGGTGCGCCTGGTGGCCTGGGCCCGTGACTTTAGCCTGGCGGTTCGACTGCACTGCAGGTGATGCGGTGTTTGCGTGGAGTTGTGCTTGGAGCACCGTCGACAACCAACGATTGGACTAAGCTAAGAAATTTAACACAGCCGGTCGCAGCATGGGCTGGGTTCATGTCGCCATCGGCTGTAACGCCGCGCTCCCGGAGTCCAGGCCTGTCCGGCAGGTTTAGTTCATGATCTGTCCACCGCTGGCTGGCTGGCGCTGTCTGGTGCGGCTGTTTCCCGACCGTTGACGTTGTTGTGGCTGTGGCGCCGCAGCTGAAGCTGCTGTCGGCCGAGGGCCGGGCGGAGACGCTGGAGGGTCAGGTCGGCCGCCAGGAGGCCACCCGCCGTGACCTGGAGCACAAGCTGGCCGCCCTGTACTCGTCGCTGCGGCGCGTGGTCGGCATGCGGCTGGACGGCGGCGGCAACGGTGGCGGCCCGGTCTGGCGGCGCCCTGCTCCGCCCGCCACCGCAGGTCAGGCGCCGCACGCACTGCCGGCCGGCAGACCGTCGCCTGGGCACCACCACACGCAGAGGGGCGCGGCTCCACCGTGCCGAGTGTTGCTAATAGCTCACGTTTTGTTATTTTGCGATACAGCTGTGTGTGTGCGGAAGTGCTGTCTGTTTACTTATGTTTGTGGCCTTTTTTGTCGCACGATTTGCTTCCAGCCATGCATGACTTCGCTGCCAGTCTGTGCCCGTTTTCATTGGAGTTTTTTTTTAGTGATGGATGAATGTGTATGTGTATTTGGTTTTAGACGTTGAATGTGTATATATTTGGTTTTAGACGTAGAGAGCCCGAATCTGTCCATCACTCAAGACGAGCTTTGCTCTCTGATTATCTCGATGGAAGAGCAGTCCCCCGCCGGACCCGACTCCCTCCGCTGGTACGTACCGCTCCGTCTACCTCCGACCCCGACCCCGTGGTGACCCCGGGCGTGTTCCCGGCTGCCCCCCCCCCCCCCTACTTGGACGGATCGGTGGTGCTGCGAGTGGAGAGCCAGGAGTCGTAATCCACGATCTACTACGAGACCCGAAGCTGAGTAGAGGCTCAAATGTCGCTCTTTATGGCTGTGGGCCCCTGCTCTACTGGAGAAAGAAAACAGGGAGTCAGACCGAAACAGATGATGCAGACGAATTAACGAGAACGCCGGCGGAATAGATCAGACGCTCCATGGCTCAGTGTGTCGTCACCTGACCCGATCCGTCTCGGCGGCAGGGTCAGCCGACCTGCTGGACGCGGCGCCGGCCGGCCCGCCGCCCAACGCCGTCGACGTCGACCCGGAGTTTGTGCGCCAGGGCCTGAAGGATCTGATGCAGCAGGTGGCGCGTGTGGAGCGGCAGCGGGTGAGGCCGCGCCCGGGGCGTCACGCCGCCGCCATCACGCCGACCAGATGACTTGCGACTGGTGGGAGCAGCCGTGCGGTGGTCTGAACTAGAAAACGTGCTGAGGACTTCAGCTGGGGCCGTGTGTGTGTTTACCGCCACGCGGTCATTGTGCATGCTCAGTTTCTGTCGCGTTTTACAGCTCTGAGCGCATCTTTTGGTGAGCATACGGTTGACCCGCGTGGCCGTGGTGTTCGGCATTGGCGAGGCATCGTGTCCATTCCCCGCGTGCCACCACGTGCGTGTACAGCCCAGCGCGGCCGCCACCCCCGCCATCGCTAACCGCAGCTTCATGCCCAGGACGAGGCGACGGCGCGCTGCCAGAGCCTGGAGACGGAGCTGGAGGAGCGCGGTACCGGACAGCGGCAGGCGCAGCAGCGGCTGGAGCGGGCGCAGCAGGAGCTGGCCGCCGCGCAGGCACAGCGCCGCCTCCTGGAGACCCAGCTGGCCGCCGGCCGCGCCCAGGCCGGCAGTCAGGTGCGCGGCCGCTGCCGGCGTCCCCTGTCGGGCTGACGTCACTCCCCGGCGCCGCCCTCTCTCCTCACTCTCTCCTCACTCCCGCCGCCCGCCCGTGTGCCCACGCCGCCGGCCGTTCTGGCGCCGGACGGAGCCGTCACGCTGCCGCACTGCATGGCGCCAAAGTCCGTCCGTAGTCCGGGCTTGCGGGAAGGCTGGGGGAAAATTATTTTCCGAACTGCAATTTCAATCACTGGGGGTTGGCAGCACACATAGCAAGCTGTGCTTCGCATATAAAAGCTCTGGTACAAGCGAAAGGTGCGAAAAATTTGGAGTGCGTTTGTCATTGCATTGCCTCAGTATCGGTGCCAGGTATCGTCACCTTGTTACTCGCATTGTCCCCCTGCTGTCAGCTGTTTCACATGGCGCGCGGTCATTCGCCAGTTTGCGTGTTCCGCTTAACCATGTGCGCTTCCGCTTGACCATGTGGTGCCGCCGAGCCTGGCTTGGGCGGTCCATCGGCTGATCGTCCCGGCTGATCACTGGTCGGGTGGCAGGCGGTCCTCCCGCCGCTGGAGGGTGTGCGCCTCGCTGACCAGCCCCGCTCTCTCTCTCCCCCACATGTCAGGAGGAGGCCAACAAGAAGCGGGAGCGCGAAACCAAGGCCCTGCAGGAACGGCTGGTGCGGCTCGAGACGGCCAACACCAAGCTTCAGCTGGAGAAGGAGGTGCTGGAGGTGAGGCTGCTGGACGGACTGCGCACTGGTGTCTGGGCGGCGCTACTCACTGCAGTCCGCCGGCCGACTTGTTCGTTGAAGCCTGTGAGGCTGGCTGCGCACCGAGCTGCGGGTCCGGCCGTCTCTTTGTGGTGTGCGCGTGCCGGCGCCGCGGAGATGATCAGGCAGGCAGCACACCACCCTCCATCGGCGTGTCACGACGGTGGCCCGCGCGCAGCACCGAGCCATGACCAGTGACGCCCCCCCCCCCCCACCCCACCTCCTTCCCTTGCCCGTGTGACCCGGTGCTGGCGGCCCGCGCAGGACAAGCTGGGCATGCTGCGCAGCCAGGAGAGCCAGCAGGAGGAGGAGCGACGCGCGCTGCGCCACAGCCTGGAGACGGTGGAGGCGCGCGCCGCCCAGCAGGAGACGGCGCGGCGCGCGCAGGAGGCCGAGCTGCACCGCTGCCAGCGGCTGACGCTGGACAGTGACGCCCAGCTGCAGGTGGGTGCAGGCCCGGCCGGTCGCCGCAGATCTCTCTATGTGTGCTCAGCGTCAGCTCCGTCGCGTAGCGAAGTAAACCCGTAAGCACTTCTGGTAACCAATTGTGTTCATAAAAACACATAATGCCGGTGTGTGTGTGTGTGTGTGTGTGTGTGTGTGTGTGGTGTGTGGTGTGTGTGTGTGTGTGTGTGTGTGTGTGTGTGTGTGTGTGTGTGTGTGTGTGCCCGCGCGCGCGTGCGTGCGTGCGTGCGTGCGTGCGTGTGGTGCGGGTACGTTGGGTGCGTTCCTTAAAACAATGACGGTCGAGAGTAATGAATACAGTTGCCAGATAATAGGATACTCAGCTTAGCTAGTCGTACAGGATGTAGTTTCCTATTTAGACGGAGGGGAGTTAGAAGGCGGAGCGCCCCTGGCCCCTGGTACCAGAATGCAGAGCCCAGCCCACCACCATGCGTGTCACCATGAAACTCAACACCAGCCAGCGTTTTCCCCATAGCTCATGCCCCAAGGCTCAAGCCCTTGAATCCCCCACGCGAAGGAACCCCACCTACCGCTTATGCAAAGCGTAACACTCTATACGCAATCGAAAATATGCCGGAAAAACTTGACGATCTCTAAGTTAAAGGGAGTGTTCGAAACGATGTCTAAGTGAAAGGAACTGTTCGAAATTTGAAGATTTTGAAGGAAACATGAGATATGGAGTAAGCTCCCTGATACCTATTAGGTATACTCTAATTGTAGATGACTGCTCTAGACCGTCATTGTTTGGCTGCGTACTGGAACGTTTGTATGACGAGGTGCCGCCAAACTAGCCGTCCGAAATTGCCGTCGTAGCACTCTCTTATAGTATTCCAATCTCGAGAGGTGGCGGTGGAGGTGCTGGAAGTGTGCTGAACCAGATACCGTTGTGTGCTCGTGTTTTGGCCTTTTCTCGCGATGTTCTTGCGTAGTTATTCGTGAGTTTAAGATGTGTACTTGTATTCACATACTCGATCATGACGCCATTCTGGAGTTATTCGATTATATGTCTAGTTTCCGTAATAACTGGCTATCATGTCCAACTTTTTATATTATGTAGAATGAAAAACTTGATCCCCGTCGCATTCGTCCTCATCTCCATCTTCTTTGTATCGTCGTGTGTGGTTGATTGTCTGGGGTAGGCTGCATGCGTTAGCTGCGAGTGAGCCGAGAGGTCCCGTGGGAGGCGGGCCGCAGCCGGATACTTAGCGCACATGCGAGGGTGAAAGCTTAGCGGTTGGCTCCCTCCCTCAAACGCATGCTAGTTTGCCCCACCGGCAATCATTTTTCTTTATTCTTCGCACTGCTCTGAAATGGCGATGTGTGATCGAAAGGGCTGTATTCCAAACTAGATCCGGGCCGGATTATCTTTTCATTACTCTCGCTATATCTGAAAATCCTCGCGACGTCCGCGCTTGTCCGAGGGCAGGTGAATTGGAATGACCTATGAAATTGCAGGATTCGAATTTCGTGTTCTATGGTGGTATGCATACCTGAATGACTTTGAAATAGTTTACACATCTGTCGCGGCCGTTTACCTCAAAACTAGGAGTCTTTAGGGCCTTTAGAAGGGGCAGGATTATGATCTGCATAGAATAATCTTCGAAGTGGCCAATTCATTCAAAAACCCCGATACAAATGTGGAACACTCCATTTAAAGGGCGAAAATTCCATGAAAGTTAGCGATTTTGTGAATAGGCGTTGGCGTCAACAAAATCGTTAATATCCGTTGAAAGATTATTTCAGTGATATGACGGATGAACTGTTGAAGGATGTGTGCACACCTCTGGCTTTCACCCGCGCCCCGTAAATGTGTCTGCACTATCGCTCAGGATCGTTACGAGCAACAGCCCCCCCCCCCCCTCCCCCGACGGAGGCGACGGAGGCAGCATGAATAACCGAAATTAACACTTTATCTTAAAATTTCGAAAACAACTTTACAGGCGAAGATATTTGTCACAATATAGGAGGTGGATCAAGATCAAATAGGATTGCCTTGTGCCACTGTGCCAGGGTGTTGCTAATGATTCCGGAAATACGGTTTGTCAAGTTTGGTACCATTACATTTGCAGAGGCCCTGCACCACTTTCGAGCTCTTTTTATTCTCGCTTTACGGGGCGTGCGGGCTTAAATGGGACACCTCTGGGGCGCAACAGCTGACGACTGCATAATGTGCAGAGGGCTCTGTAGCCAGTCAGTAAGATGTGAAAGGGCCTTAGCTTCCTGGCTGTAAATCCAAAACGCTCATGAAGACAGTGCCACCTTCCCACATGTTGGTGCATTCCATGCTTTCGACCATATTCGTATTTGGAGTCATATCGCAGGGCGCTCGAGCTGGTCGAGCGCAACAGTGCGAGCTCCTCGCGCCCAGTGTGACAGGCGTCGCTTCGGACGCCGAGCGGCGCACCCCTGCTGGTCGTGGGCTGGTCAGGTCCCGAGCCCAATCTACTGGTCCGACAGAGGCCCACACTCCGTAGCTCCCAGCGCTGCAGGCCACTGGATCACGTCGACTGTAGCTCGTCCGCTGTCTCTGCGGCGCACGGTCCGCACGCACCTCCGTCGGCGGGCGGCCCTGGCCGGTCCGCCGTCGGCGCCGTGCCCGACGGATGGCACCGGCCTGGCCGGTCCGCCGTCGACGCCGTGCCGGACGGACGACGCCGCGCCGCCCCTTCCCTCCACGTCGGCCACCGAGTCGGGCAGACCGGGCGCCGTGCGTCTCCGGCAGCAGCAACGTGGCCAGACCGGCCAATAGCGTGGCGGCACCAACACGGCTGGACGGCGCGCTGGCCTGCAGCTCGCTCACACAGGTCCCACCACGAACGGCTGAGACCGTGGCGCCCAGCCGCAGCGCCACCTGGCACACGCCGAACCCGACAAGCACGCGCGCACGTTGGCATGGTACTCGGGGCGAGTAAGCGAACAGTATGTTGAACGCCATGCTGACGCTGAGCTGGCCGACCAGGCCGAACGCCAGCCGCACCGGCGGATGGCTACGGCGAAGATGACGAGCATGGCGGCGGCTGAGAGAACAAGCAGAGGCGGCCGTGGGCCCGCGGCGGCCCAGCCGGTCGATGATGGGGAAGTAGAGGATGGCAGGGCAGATTGAGCAGGCCGAGGAGCACGCCGGCCAGGTGCGGCTGCCGACTCAGCTGCGTCATGTCGAACGCGATGCCGAAGTACGCGCCGGCGACGACGAACCAGACGAAGGCGCTGACCAGTGTATTGCGCCGCATACGGGGCGTCCTGATCAGCTGCAGCAGCTGGCTGAGGAGCCGGCTGCAGCGGCCCGCCGGTATCGCGCCTCTGGCGCCGGCTTGCCAAACTGTACCCGCGTCATCATTTTCAGCACGACGTCCCGCGGCGGCATGGCGGGCGCCGTTCCAGCGGGCGGCCGCCGCCAGCACGTCGTAGGCCTCGGGTTGGCCGGCCGCGCATGAGCAGCCAGCGCGGCGACTCGGGCATGAGCCAGATGTTCGGCAGCAGCGCCAGACAGGGCACGGCGTAGACCAGCTGCAGGAGCCGGCGGTTACGCACGGCATAGGACAGCGCCGCCATCAGCGCCGTGCCCACCGGGAACGGCAGGAGCGTGAACGCGCTGTAGCGTGCGCGCTGGTCGATGCCGCCCAGCTCGGTGACCAGCACGTACTGGCTGCCGATCATCAAAGCCATGGCCAGTCCGCTGAGTAGCCGGCAGGCGGCGAACAGTGCGTAGTTGGTGGCCAGCGCCGACGTGAAGGCCATCAGCACGATCAGCAGCATGGCCGGCAGGAAGACGGGCCGCCGACCGAAAGCGGTCCACCAGCTGGCCGTCAGCCACGGCGCCTAACAGGCCGCCAGCATCAGCAGCGACTGCAGCAGCGACAACAGCGCTTGCGACCGCACACCAGCGCCCACTCCGTCACCACCGTCGACTCGTACAGCGGACCGGTCGAACACCCAGCGTCGGCAGGCGGCGCTCGCGTTGGGTGGGTGGGCAGCGCTGGGCGGCTGCCGGCATCGAGGCGTACGTGACGTTCGCGGTCGAAGCCGTCGGCGCACTTGAACGGCGGCGTCGCGCCGATGAACATCATCGACATGGAGAAGAACGGCAGGATGAGCCACTTCAGCAGCGACATGTAGGCCAGCAAGCGGCGTCTGCCAGCGGCCGGCTGCCGCACGTCTGTCGCAGGAGGTCCTCGAAGCTCTCCGTGTCGTGCTCGCGGCGTCGCCGTCGGGCCGGGCCGCGTCGGCTGGCTCCGCGGACGGCCGGCCCTTCTGGGCGCCACGTGTCGGCTCCATCAGGGACCGGAGCGGGGCGGAGAGAGGTCCGCCCAACTCATGCGGCAGGAAACGACGCCGTTCAGATCGTTTAAAGCAATGATGATGTTCCCGCATTCATGTCATGTGCACGCAGCGATTCCCCGCCTTGCAACATTTCTAAATCGGGCGCCAACTCATGCTCGGGCGCGAGCAGAATTCAGTGCTTGGGCAATGCCGGCACGAGAACCTCCCTGCGGCAGGGCAGGCAGCGGTGGATATGGCGGAGAAGACGCGTCACGCGAGTTGGCCTTCAATAGAGTCATGGAACAATTGGTAGCCTAGTTCTGAATGATTCGAACTATGCCAGGCTGCCAGAGTTTGTCGATGTGCCCTCCGATCAAGCAGCGACCTTCCGGTCAGGCCAGGCCCAGTAAATGTGAGGGCGGTTTCACGATAGTTTTGCTAAAAAAAAAGAGCTCGCTCCGGCAGAAGTGCTACGACATTGCTTAAACACGACACTAGGGGTACGTGACAACACTTGTGCTGCGGGAACTTATCCTCGTCATTACCTCTACGGGCAAAAACAGACGCAGTCATTACTTATATACGACCCTACTTCTACTGCAGAAACTTATACGCGACAACTTAAACTTATCTGATTTATCCTTACCACTATGTATTCCGTTCTTTATCCCTGTCGACTGTTTGTCCTCCCGACTTTTTCATATTCGACTTTTATCACCTTCCGCCATTTTCGCACGATTGTTTCGTTTGATTTTTGTCACTCGACTTTTATCTCCACTTGACCTGTTGTCCAGGAGCGGGAGTCAGCGACGCCTGCTTGATGTACGTATGCCGAACGCCCGCCATCCTGCATAACGGGCGTCTGGCGTCTATGATGTCTTCCCGGCATGTCTGCCTTCTGACGTCTGGCATTCCTTCCCTTACCTTTATCATTCATTGCCTGATCTTCGCCATCCCTGGCTGGCGTCTGTCATCCCTGCCTGATATTAGTCTTGGCTGTCCGATGCATGCTTACCTGACGTCTGTCCGTCCTGCTCGACGTTTCAGTCCTGCCTGAAGCTTGTCTTCTCCTCCTGACGTCAGCATTGGGCATTGACGTCAATGATGTCATTATCAGAGCAGTTGAGTCCCACCCGTCACACTTGACCTGTGGCAAGATATTGCGCCTTGTGATCCGTGCCGCTGGCCCAGCCTCGACTGTCAGGGCGGTACCTTTGAGGGCTCAGCGTCCTGGGTTATACAACTTCGCTCCGTCCTTTGTCCTGGTCCGTCCAATCCAGAGGAGGCTTCTCATAGGCGCGCGGCTTCTCATACGACTTCGGTACCCAATCAAACGTACTTTCTCTGTGCCTGGACCCGCCGTTGCGCCCACAGTTAGCTTGCGCGGAGCCTGTTTTTTTCATAGCCAATTACTCCGAGATGAGTCCATTCCTTACGTATGACATCATGACACGGGCCCATTCCCTACTCGGCCGCGAGGCGAAGTAAATGCGTTTGTTTATAGTAAGCTGTCGGTGCTTGCACAGCAGCGCCTAGCGGCGGTCGATATGCTGTAGACGGTCCTGTATGTCCGGGAGATAGGCAGATCTTGATTGTATGTGGAAAGTGTGTTAGATAATGAGTGATTTAGCTACAGATAAATTGCCAGTAACTGTTAGTTGAATGAGTTTGTTTGCAGCCAATCATTGTTATGCAGGAACTTGCCGATTCCAGTAATTGAATTGAGCTCCCTGACAGGTCACAAGGTGGTTTGTGATGGACCTCGTCATTTGCCCGAAATAATCATCAGCGTACGAGGTAAGCCGGCAATTCATTTGCGTTTTATTTTGGACCACAGCAAATATTACGCAAGCTATCCGTTCCCGATCCCCGTACCAGCCGAACTATATCATAATCTAAAAGTGGTTCATGGTCAGGAGAAGCTGGAACGCAACGATCCAAGTATCCCGCACTAAATTGGTGCATTTTGTGACAAAAATACAGCACACTTTTAATTTGCATGTGGTCGCACAATCCGCACCACGCCAGTGCTGGTTGCCCGGTCCAATGCAGCCAGACACTCTGTTCGTCGTAAACAAATGACTGGAGGTGTTCAAACCAGCGTTGAATGCACTTGGTGCATCTGATAAGCCATAAATTCAGAAGCCGGCAACTCAGAAGTTAAGCATTTCCGTTCTGTTTGACCGAAGCCCAATCACTAACCAGTTGAATAGTTGAGAACAGCCAAGAACACTCAAGAGCAACTCAAGAATAAAAGGGCTCAGGGAACTCTCAACACTCAAGAACAAAAGCGCACGATTTCGGTTTACCAGAATGTTTGGTGGCAAACCAGATATCCCATGTCATGTAGTCGCAGCGCGCGTTGTTCAACAATCTCCAATGCCGACATTCCGTGTATCATCACGTTTCACCTCATGTTCGCTCAACTCTGCACTGGCATAAACCATAACGCACTCCAAAAATGTTTCCGACCAGTGCGCACCATAAGCCGCCGGCATCATGAATGAAGGTGGACTTCGAGCAAAGTAAGTGATTTACCGTTTTTTTTTTCACTCTCACGAGATTTGGCCAAACTGAATGGCTTCTAGAAGGCACAGACGCCTAAATATCACGCATGAAGCCGTTTGAAACAAATAATCCACACGTTTAGAGAGGGCGAAATGAACAAAATTTCGGATCCTTGATTTGTAACACAATCTTTTCTCTCATCAATGTCATAGTTAAAAACGCGACAAAATGCACAGCCTCACCCAATCTAATACTTTAAACGCTTCGTTCATGCACATAACCCAACTGAGGTTGCTTTATTAGCCCACCGGTTGATGAATTTGCAGTGCGGTGTTGACGGCGTCATTCCAGTGGGGAGTGGGAAGACAGCACAAGTGGGAAGACAGCACACGGAGAAATGATTCGCAAGGACCTCGCTAAAGTCAACTCGTCCTGAGCTCGCCACCCTACCGGACTGTCGCGGTCCTCGGAGGCCTTGCCGTGATCTGTTACGGCCGCTGGTGTAGCGCTCCAGCCGATGCCTTCCGTCCCGCGGCTGAGTCTGGCGGACTGCGTGGTGCAGCGCGCCGGCCCGAGGTCGCGGGGAGGGCGGTGTTGCGAGCCGCCCCCCGGAGTCTTCCGGGAAGGGAAGACTCTCTGACCACTCTCTCTCTCTCTCTCTCTCTCCTCTCTCTCTCTCTCTCTCTCTCTCTCTCTCTCTCTCTCTCTCTCTCTCTCTCTCTCTCTCTCTCTCTCTCTCTCTCTCTCTCTCTCTCTCTCTCTCTCTCTTCTGTCTCTGTCTCGTCTCTGTCTCGTCTCTGTCTCTGTCTCTGTCTCTGTCTCTGTCTCTGTCTCTGTCTCTGTCTCTGTCTCTGTCTCTCTGTCTCTGTCTCTGTATCTGTCTCTGTCTCTGTCTCTGTCTCTGTCTGTCTTGTCTCTGTCTCTGTCTCTGTCTCTGTCTCTGTCTCTGTCTCTGTCTCTGTCTCTGTCTCTTGTCTCTGTCTCGTCTCTTGTCTCTGTATGTCTCTGTCTCTGTCTCTGTCTCTGTCTCTGTCTCTGTCTCTCTCTGTCTCTGTCTCTGTCTATGTCTGTCTCTGTCTCTGTCTCTGTCTCTGTCTCTGTCTCTGTCTCTGTCTGTCTGTCTCTGTCTCTGTCTCTGTCTCGGTCTCTGTCTCTGTCTCTGTCTCTGTCTATGTCTCTGTCTCTGTCTCTGTCTATGTCTCTGTCTGTCTCTGTCTCTGTCTCTGTCTCTGTCTCTGTCTCTGTCTCTGTCTCTGTCTCTGTCTCGGTATCTGTCTCTGTCTCTGTCTTGTCTCTGTCTCTGTCTGTCTCTGTATCTGTCTCGTCTCTGTCTCTGTCTCTGTCTCTGTATCGCTGTCTCTGTCTCTGTCTCTGTCTCGGTCTCTGTCTCTGTCTTGTCTCGTCTCTGTCTCTGTCTCTGTCTCTGTCTATGTGTCTCTGTCTCTGTCTCTGTCTCTGTCTCTGTCTCTGTCTCTGTCTCTGTCTCTGTCTCTGTCTCTGTCTATGTCTCTGTTCTGTCTCGTATTCTGTCTCTGTCTCTGTCTCTGTCTCTCGTCTCTGTCTCTGTCTCTGTCTCTGTCTCTGTCTCTGTTCTGTCTCTGTCTCTGTCTCTGTCTCTCTCTCTCTCTCTTCTCTCTCTCTCTCTCTCTCTCTCTCTCTCTCTCTCTCTCTCTCTCTCTCTCTCTCTCTATCTTCTCTCTCTCTCTCTCTCTATCACTCACTCACTCACTCACTCACGCACTCCACGCACTACTCACTCACGCACTCACTCACGCACTCACGCGCTCACGCGCTCACGCACTCACGCACTCACTCACCACACCAGTCAGTCAGTCAGTCACTCTCAACCTGGTCATCTGGAGGCCCTTATAAGGATTCACCTGACCATTTCTTGAAGCGGAAAACTCTCTGACCCAGGAAATTTCCCCCGGATGGATGCAGGGCCCTCTTTGACGCAAAAACGGTCCCGTATCGCCTCAGGGAGTCAAATCATTTGGAATCCTGTCCGACTTTACGGGATACTGGCTGAAATGGGATGGAGAGCCCCTGACTGACACTGGGCCCTTCCACTGTCTCATTGCGACCTCTGTCATAAGTTTGCATGCATCCTTTGGGTGTCCAGGACCCTGGCCACAGCGAGGGACCCCCTGGCATTCAGGGCCCCGTCTGTGTCCTGC
Organism: Pollicipes pollicipes; assembly: GCF_011947565.3. Taxonomy (NCBI): domain Eukaryota; kingdom Metazoa; phylum Arthropoda; class Thecostraca; order Pollicipedomorpha; family Pollicipedidae; genus Pollicipes; species Pollicipes pollicipes. The sequence continues at coordinate 495 of NW_023596949.1, read as the reverse complement.
TCAGCAAATGTTCCTTCGTCTGACGCTGGGCACCTTGCAGACACAGACTCCCTGTTTGGCACTTTTGGTTTTGGGCCCCTGGCCGACACAAGTGTCCCTCATTATTTCAGGGGCTCCGACGAATGCAAATATTGGACAACGACCTTGTCACTACTTGGGAGAGCAGGGACAAGGCCGGGCCCTGTTGGGTCCCCAGGGCCTAGACGGACACTTTCGGTACTGGTGTTAAGTACCGACTGTTGGTAACTGGTGGTGCCTAACCGACAAAGAATGCCCTCATCAATTCAGGGGGGGCCCCCGATCGGCGTAAAGGCCTCCCTGGCCGAAATTTGCGGCCCCGGCGCTGCGGGCTGGACCTTTTCTTACCACCTCCAGATAACCTTTCTGGCCCCTGATCGTAAGTCCGGACGAGCCGGATGTTGGGGGGTGGGGGTACAGCTGGTGGCTCCATTGCAGATGTCATCGGAACAAATGCCCCATAGCAGCCATATGGCC